>NC_088376.1:99163181-99476136 GCF_037993035.2 Macaca fascicularis
GGTTCAGTTGGGGATGATACTGCAGATACTTGCCAATGAAACCATTGGCGAGCCACAATTATGGGACCTAATGACACCCCATATCAAAGCAGTGTATTCTTTTTGACAATTCATTTTCCTACAGACTACCCCTTCAAACCACCTAAGGTTGCATGTACAACAAGGATTTATCATCCAAATATTAACAGCAATGGCAGCATTTGTCTTGATATTCTAAGATCACAGTGGTTGCCTGCTTTAAAATTATTTCTAAAGTTATTTTATCTATTTGTTCACTGCTATGTGATCCAAATCCAGATGACCCCCTAGTGCCAGAGAGTGCATGGATCCATAAAATGGACAGACATAAAAGTACAATAGAGTATCTCAGGAATGGACTCAGAAGAATGCCATACGATGCTACCTTAAAGTCAGAATAATCTGCATTATAACTGGAATAAACTTTAAATTATTGTTTTAAAAAAAAAGGCTCTGTGCGCGGTGGCTCAAACCTGTAATCCCAGCACTTTGGGATTACATTTGAGGCCTAGGCGGGTTGATCACTAGGTCAGGAGTTCAAGACCAGCCTGGACAACATGGTGAAACCCCGTCTCTACTAAAAATACACAAATTAGCTGGGCATGGTGGTATGAGCCTGTAATCCCAGCTACTTGCGAGGCTGAGGCAGGATAATCACTTGACCCAGGAGTGGAGGCTGCAGTGAGCCGAGATTATGCCACTGCACTCCAGCCTGGACAGAGCAAGACTCAGTCTAAAAAAAAAAAAAAAAAAAAAAAAACCAGAACTTCCAGGAAAAGAGAACTAAACATGTACTATGGTTTATGTATTTCTACATTAGATACTTCCTCTACCAGCAGAATTTTGTATTATGTTCTTTTGGAATTTGAGAAAAGTAGATGAGATACAATAAAAACACAAATAATTTTAAAATGAGCAAAGGATTTAAATAGACATTTCTCCAAAGAAGATGTAAAAATGACCAATAAGTACATAAAAAGATGCTCAACATCAGATACTCGATATCCACTAGGATGGCTATAACAAAAAATGTTTTTCAACTAAAAATAACCAGAATTGGCAAGCATGTGGAGAAATCAGAATGCTCATATAGGAGAAATCAGAATGCTCATATATTACAGGGGTAAATGTAAAATGGCACAATTGCTTTGTAAATTGCTGAGGCAGTTCCTCAAAAGTTAAATACAGTGATACCATCCATCCACCTCTAACTATGTACCTAAGAGAAATGGGAACATATATCCACACAAAAACCTGTAAATGAATGTTCATAGCAGCATTATTCATAATAGTCGAAAAGTAGAAATAACCCAAATATCCATCAACTGATGAAGGAACAAACAAGCGAGATTACCCATACAATGGAATATTATTCAGCCTTAAAAAGAAATGGAGCACTGAAACAGGGTACAACATGAATGAACCTTGAAAACATTTTGCGAAGACAAAGAAGCCAGACACAAAAGGTCACATATTGCATGATTCTTTGTGTATGAAATGTCCAGAATAGGCAAAAACATAAAGACAGAAAGTAGATTACTGGTTGCCAGGGGTTGGGGAAGGGGAAGATGAGGAGTGACTGCTAAGTGGTATGAGGTTTCTTTTTGCGCTGATGAAATATTATGTAATTAGGTAGGTGATAGTTGCGCATCTTTGTAAATATATTTTAAAAAACAATATTTTTAAATGGTGAATGGTTTTGATGGCATGTGAATTATATCTCAATTTAAATTTTTTAAATAGATGAGACTGAATGCATCAAAAATGCCTCAGCTAAATAAATACTAAAATACATAAAATTCTAATATATAAAATTTAATATATAAAATGGGATAAAGGGGAGTTTATAACCTATTAATAACAAGTTTGGAAAATGCTAAGTTAAACTTTTTTTAAAATCACAGTCCTTAACAATATGCTTTATGAATTTCAAAGAAGACGATAGAATATATAGTATTTCTCAGACTTGACCACATTACTAAATAAACCCTAAATGATACTTCAAGGGTCATGCTCCAAGAAACACAGTTTGGGAAATAATGATTAAATAATACATCAGGATCCAATTACAACTGTACTAAATCTTACCTTTGCTCTTGATATTTATAAAATTAAACTAAATTATCTGAATAACCACCTCACAATAGAAAACCCAAACTATCCAGATAATATATCTACCATGGTTTGACCACTCACTTAGCAAGGATAAATCCTTATTTTCTTTCTTTTTTTGCAGGGTTGGGGGCGGGGGGCAGGGACAGGCTCTCACTCTGGCACCCAAGCTAGAGTGCAGTGGCGTGATCTTGGCTCACTGCAGCCTTGACCTCCCAGGCTCAAGTGATCTCCCCATCTCAGCCTCCTGAGTAGCTGAACCTATAGGCATGCACCACGACACCCAAACAATTTTTGGTTTTGTTTTTGTAGAGACAAGGTTTTACCGTGTTGCCCAGGCTGGTCTTGAACTCCTGGACTCAAGCAATCTGCCTGCCTCGGCCTCCCAAAGTGGTGGGACTACAGGTGTGAGTCACCATACCTGGCCTTATTTTCTTTTATTCCACAAAATAACCCCTTGAAGTACAGAAGGGTTAAGTAACTTGCCTTCCCCCAACAAGCAAATATTGGAGCTAAGATCTACATCCTAAGAATCTTACTTCAGTTCACACTCTTAACCGCATTGCCTCCAACTTACATATTTATAGTCCAAGTATAATTGCATATCCTTAGACAAATCATAAAAGCTTACTTTGGATAATTATCCTAGGATTTTCAACTTAGCACAGATTATCTCTTTTCTATGAAATAATACTATTCTAGTTCTCTGAATAGAGAACTAGATATGTAGACAATCTTCTCCTTTTACTATACACGGTATCTACTAACCAAATGTAGATATCTCCTTTTACTGTACACAGCCTTTACTCTCATTTTTTACTCCACAGTTTCAACTACCAGCCAATGAGAATGACTCAAATCTAGCATCTCAAGCTCTGACTTCTCTACCAAAATAAAAACTTACATTTCTAACATCTGTCTTGTCAGCACCAAAACCAGAGTGAATAAAATCAATCTCATCTTCCCCCAGCCAACGGGCTTTGCTTCCTTATTTTCCAGTCTCCAGAAATGGAATCTTGCCACTCTTGTTCAAACCCAAGGTCTGAGGACCTCCTATTTCCTTAACAAATCTTCCTTTACAACATCCCTTGAATCCATCCTCTCCACCTACTCCAACAGACTCCCTCCACTTCCAAACAGGCTCCTAGTACTTTCACTTACAATACATCAAGTTTTCTAATTCTAACAAGTTTCTCCATCTCAACTCTATCCCCATCCTTACTATTCCATTGTGGAATTAATTTACCTGAAACAAGGAACAAGTGAGGTAAAAATGTCTCAAAGTAAAATGTGATTAGTTATATTCTGTGATGCCCAATACCCAAAGCACTCTTAAACTTTCTGATATTTAAATGTGGATTTTGTTACTGCTTCAGTTAAATAAACAGAGGGGAACAGGCTAAAATTAACTTGTTGTGGCTCATGGTGGCATTCCAAATCAGAGACTCCTGTGAGGCCAATCAATCATATTCTAAATTTTCCATCCATCCAATGGGTCTACAAGTAGGAGGAATCTACTCAATGGGCTAGGCAGTGCTGTTTCCCTAAAATATAATCCATAAATTGAATTTCACTTGAGACTACTATCTGGGAGGAGGAGAAGGGTATGTATATTTAAGTACTGTATCTAATGAACCACAAATAAGTGTATTTCTTCAGGATGTATGTACTCTAAGTAGTAGTTCCCCCTTATCCAAGGGAGGTAAGTTCCAAGCCCCCACATAGATGCCTGAAACTGCAAATGGTACCAAACCCTATCCCACTGACATCAATCAGAACATGTTTCTGTTCATGTCTTCCACTCAGAAATCTAGTCTTTTCCATCATAATATACTTATCACACACACTGGCTATAACTTCTGCGGTTTGAGATGTAGTAGGAAAACTAGCATAGATTTTTCTTTTCTTTCTTCACTATTTCATGAATAGAAGATGCGTTCTTACCATAGACCTTAGCAACCTCAGCACACAATTTTTTTTCCTTACTAAGTTGAGAACTTCCATCTTTTCACTTAAAGGAAGAATTTTATGGCTTCTCTTTGGCATATCCAAATTGCCAGAATCACTCTTCCTCTTTGGGGTCATTATTAAATAAACTAAAGGTTACTCAAACACAAACAATGTGATACCATGACAGTCAACCTGATAACAGAGCCGGCTCCCGTGAGACTATCTAGCAGGTAGCATACACTGTGTACATACACTAGACAAAGGGATGATTCATGTCCTGTACAGGATGATGCGAGATTTCATCATGCTACTCAGAACAGCGCACAATTTAAACAAAAATAAACAAACTATTTCTGAAATTTTCTATTTAATATTTTCAAACTATGGTCAAACGTAAGTAACTGAAGCCTCAGAAAGCAAAATCACATGAAGAAGAGACTACTGCACAATGAACCATACAAGGTTTTTAAAAACAAAATGGGTACCAATCAATGTGTAGCCTATTTAAAAAACAACAACAAAAACAGGAAGGTATTTCCAAGATATATAATGTAAATGATCTGATTTATCAATGGAAAAAGTTTCTCTGCAAGACCTTATCAGTTCAGCACTTCTTTCATTATTCCAGTTCTGATACTTTTAGTATTTCCCCTCCTGTGCCAATGCTTTCATGACAGAAGGCATTTTAAGGTCTGAAGAAGGCATTCCCTCCACACCCTCCAAAGCCACTAACAGACTTCCCAGTCTTCCCTTCTTTCTTACTTTCCCTGTGGTTCTACTGGAAGAGCTGTCTCTTCTGTTGTTGAAAGTCAAACCCTCCCAAGCCCCATCACACACACTCACACCCATACACGCCCTCCATTTTATAATATCCTTCCCTGGACTTTGTCCCAATCATCTGATCTCTCTTCTGGGTCTTTGCTCTCTACTTCTATTGGTTCACTCTCTTCATCATAACTAGGTTCAAAGTCTCTCTGATCTTTAAAAGGCAAGCAAAAAATCTCACCCTGGTCCAATTCTACCCTATCTTCTCTTTACAGCTAAGCTTTCTCACACCTCCCTTCTCACTTCTCACTCTCTTCAAATGACTGCAATCTGGCTTCTGCTCACATCGCCTTATTGAAATTGCTCATCACAAAAGTCACTAATGACCTCTAACTACCAAACCCAATAGAATTTTTCTATTCTTATCTCATCTGTCTTTTCTGGACTTCTGCTATCACTAAACACACATTCTTTCTTAAAACTCTCATCTCAGCTTTCTCCAATACTAGTGTCTCCTGGTTTTCCTCTTTATTCTCTCCTCTCTCTCCTTCAGAATCCTTCATAAGCTAGCATCCTAAATGTTAATATAACCAAAGCTTTCAAGCTTCAGCTCTTGCTCATTTCATTCTATATTCTCTTCTGGGTCATACTGTTAGTCTGTAAATCTCTATGCCCAAGCTAGAATTTTCTCCCACAATCCTGATCCAACTGGCTATTAAAAATTGAGGCTGTGTTCACTATGGCAGCACATATACTAAAATTAGAAAGCTACAGAGATTAGTATGGCCTCTGTGCAAGGATGACATACAAATTTGTAAAGCATCTTTATTTATTTATTTTTTTATTCAGGCCGGACACAGTGGCTCATGCCTGTAGTCCTGGCACTTTGAGAGGTGGGCAGATCACTTGAGCTCAGGAGTTCAAGGCCAGCCTGGGCAACATGTAAAACCCCATCTCTACTAAAAACAAAAATTAGCCAGGCATGGTAGCGCAAGATCTTGCCACAGTGCTCTAACCTGGGCGACAGAGTGACACTCCGTATCCAAAAAAAAAAATTGAGGCTCTCCCACTAGAACCTCAGACTCAATACAACCCTAATTTAATTTATAATCGTTCCCTTAACCTTCCTCTTCTTTTTTACATTTCCCATCAACTACCCCATTACCCAAAATATGACACAAAGACTCATCATAAGGGTCCTTCCTCTTTTCTATTCTCCCTCCATATTCAGATGCTAAGTCTCAACTACTTTGCTCCCATCAAGATTCTCTTTACTATTTCTTCCATCCAGACCTTCCTCTGTATTCCCATTGTCACTGTCTTATTTCATGTTCTCATCATCTTTCACTAAGATAACTACAACAGCTTCATGACCAGCCTGGGCAACAAAGCAAAACCCCATCTCTACAAAAAACACAAAAATTAGCTGGTTGTCGTGGTGCATGCCTGTAGTCCCAGAACCCAGGAAGCGGAGGTTGCAGTGAGCTAAGATTGTACCACTGCACTATAGCCTGGGCAACAGAGCGAGACCCTGCTTCAAAAAATAAATCAAAAACTATAACAGCTTCCTAACTGTTTTCTGCCTTCTACCTTCCACCACTCACTCTCCACTGGGTGGCTAAAGCAATTATACTGTAATTCAAATCTGAAAAAGGATTTACCCTTTAATGGCTCCCCACAGCTTTGAAAATCAAAAGTAAATTCCTCAGCACACAAATCTTTTCATGATTGGTCCCTATTTCCTCTCTAACATCACCTCCTCCCATTCCCTAGCCCCTCTCCAGTTATACTGAACTACTTACTATTCTGGCAGTTTTCCACCATAGTGCTACCTGCTTTACACCCCTGTGTCTATAGAGCTCTTAGAAGGCAATATACAAAAACCCTATAAACAAGGTTTATGGTGATACATATTAAAATGTTTTTTTGAAACCAGACAAACATTTATTTCTCATTTGATTTCATTAGTTCAAATGTTTAAAAACTGGAATAAATCCACCTGTCTTTTTTCTGGGCTCTTCCTCCAATGTGTGTTAACCTGGCCAAGTATGGCACATGCTGCTGCTGAATCCTGGTCCTCCAAGACCTAAGAGGCTCACCCCAGGCAGGGCGCGGAGTCAAAGCAAATAAGAAGGTGGTCACAGGTACAGTCTCAGTAGCATCAGACATTGTTTGGGCTGATTCCTGAGGTATCTCTCCTGTCCCTCAGGAAAGCCAGGGTCTGGCACTCTAAGAAGTAGCTACTGGCTCATGATCATATGACCACTGCAGGAACACCAACCCCAGCAGGTCGCAGCTCCAGCCAGTTTCCTCTGAGCGGCATGTGAGAATGGGCTTCCTGCCTTTCTGTTTGTTTGTTTTTATTTTTATCATCCAGATCTAGTTTCAAAGAGCTCCAAAATGTCCTTGCCATATGTGGACTTGAAAGCAAGAGATGACTTTTCAGAGCCATATTCTTGTTGCATTTGGACAAAACGAATAATGTCTTTCATAGTTTCTTTGTATTTCTCTTCAATAGGTGGCTGACCCAACATTTTTCCTTTTTTTTTTTTTTTTTTTTTTTTGGAGACAGGGTCTCACTCTGTTGCCCAGGGCATGATCATGGCTCATCACAGCCTCGATCTCCCTGGGCTCAGGTAATCCTCCCACCTCAGCCTCCTGAGTAGCTGGAACTACAGGCACATGTCACCATGTCTGGCTAATGTTTGTATTTTTTGTAGAGACAGGGTTTCACCATATTGCCCCAGCTGGTCTCAACTCCTGGGCTCACACAATCTGCCCACCACCTCGGCCTCCCAAAGTGCTAGGATTACAAGTGTGAGCCACCACCCTCGGCCAACCCAACATCTTTGCCCTATACAATGAAAATACAAAATACAAAATGAGAATACAAAAAATAAAGCATTACATTGTAAAAAATTAATTTAATTGGTCCAAAATATACTTAAATTAAATAAAATATGCATTTCAATAAAAATGTCTACAGTGAAAGACTTTATGCATTCTGGGAAACTTCACGACATCTAGATAGGGCCAACATGCACAGAGGACACTAAGGGCATTTGCATCCAATCACAATTTATAGCAGGCTTCTTATTCCAATCTGCAAGTTACACTGAACACATCATGAGCATCACTTCAGCAGAAAACCAATTTTGTCTGGGAAAAGAATAAGAAAGCTCCAGCCTCAATTTTGGGTCCACTACAACTTCTCAAGAATATCACCAACAGCCTAAACAATATGAGTTCAAAAAAGTAAACATGTTAAGATGATATAGTTTAGATGTCTCTTCCAAATATCATGTTGAGATGTAATCCCCAGTTCTGGAGGTAAGGCCTGGTGGGAGGTATTTGGGTCATGGGAGTGGATCCCTCACAGCGTGGTGTGTCCACACAACAGTTAAGTTCTCATGAGATCTGGCTGTCCCCCTTGCGCTCTCATTTCTGCTCTCACCACATGACATGCCAGCTCCTGCTTCACCTTCCACCATAAGTAAAAGCTCCCTGAGGCCTCCCCAGAAGCCAAGTAAATGCCAGTGCCATGCTTGCACAGCCTGCAGAACGATAAGCCAATTAAACCTCTTTTTTTAATAAATTACTCAGTCTTGTCTATTAGCAATGAAAGAACAGCCTAAAACATAAGGTAACCAGATAATTCTTTAGAAACCCAAATACGTTTTCTTGCTGTCTTTATGTTGAATTCTCCATCTACAATGGGCAGTCATGAGGATGGTCTTCTTCAGGACAACATGGTCACAGGACTGGGACAATGCAGGGGGACTGAGAGGGAGAGTCAGGGGACAGGGGAGAGGAGGCGCTGCCTCTTGCTGCTTTTTCACGCTAGAGACAAACTATAACACACAATCCACGGGCCTGCAATCTTCTCCTTTTATCATCTGGCATTAACACTTGATGTAGTCATCTACTTTATTCAAGAAGTCCTCCTTGTCCCACAAATGATGTTCTGCAGCTTCAACATTCAGTGGATCATCAAAATTCAGAAGATTAGTAAACAAATAATTTAATCTCCAAACAACATCCTTCAATGTTCTCGTGGGAGCCCAGCCAGTGCTGTCAATCGAATGTCCTCAGTAAACTTTAGATGTATTTCCCCCATCTCTGTGATGTTGGGGTACCAGATCCTGGTCAGGCATTTGACTTTGGAAGGCACCATGTTACAAGCATCAGGAAGTCCAGTTTCAAGCTGAAATTTTCCACCCTGGTAGTAACCCTTGTCTGGGGTTACAGTCAGCAGAAAGCAATGAAGCTTTTTAGATCAGGAAATACACTTGACATGTACAAGGTAAATAAGCTCAAGCTCTGCAACCTCTTTAACAATCAACTTGTCTCTCACAGAACCCTCTGAGTGGGGCCAGATGCTATGGCTGACATCCCAGACCCTTTGAGACTGTCATCGCACTTCAGTTTGCTTACAGGTGTCAGCATTACTCCTGCCTTTACCCTGGGCACCCCAAGACATGTGAGGCAGGCCTGACACCCAACACCATGCCTGGCCTGGGCAGTGGTGGCAAGACACAGCCCCTCATAGCTACATTGGCTCCAGGTGGCAGGACCAGAAGTCATTAGAACTTTTAAAACATGAACAGGAAGGACACATTTTTATTTTATCACACTGAATCCTTAATAGAAGGAAGGAGGGGGATAGGCCTGGGGAACGAAACAAAGGACCTTAAACTTGGTTTATATCTCTTTCTCCCTTCCTTTCTTCCTAACATTTTAAAGAAAAGATCTGAAACAACTGTGACAACAAGTTAACATTTGATAATGCTGGGTGCTGGACTCATGGATACTTATATTATTGCCAAAATCTTAATGTTTTTCAAAAACAAGCCAGGCATGGTAGTGGTGCCTGTAATCCCAGCTACTCAGGAGGCAATGTGGGAGAATCACTTGAGCCTAGGAATTCGAGTCTGGCTTGGGCAACCTAGCAAGACCTCATGTCAAAAACAAAACAAAACAAAACAAAATACTATAGTAGTACATGAAAATACACTCAAATGACTTTAAAAGAAGAAAATCCTCTAGCTTTAAAACTTTTGTATCACAGTGTTGATGGTGCTAAAACTGCTATTTTACAGGAGGCAAATTTACAACTCATAATTTGACAGAAATGCACCAAACTGAGCCAACAAGGTCTGGAATTGCCAGCAGCACATACATCCATAATATAAAACCTATGCAAATGGCATGGACAAAAGAGAGATTATGTACAATTTAGGCCTTTAAAGACTATGCTTTAATTTCAAGAAATTTGAAATATGAAATTTGAGAAAGTAAAACATTCAAAGAAAATGACTAACTCAGGTAGCAAAGACTCAGAGTTCACTGTGTTTAATTTTGTTTACTCTTCCATGACACTCATGCCAAAAAAACACTGAAAGACAAATTAAGAGACATAATATTTACTGTGTTGCCATGGTTTCCAAATTAACAAAAATTATTGCTCTATTTCCTAGCAACTTCCCTTTAGTACAAAAATTTGTAATTAAATCTTACAACATGATTATGTTTAACCACTTTAAGTTTTTGGTAGTTGAGGACAAATATTTAAATTTTTCTGAGCATGAACACCAACATGTAGTAAACTATAGAAATTATAACTCATCTTTTTCTGATGTCAAACAACTATATCTTCCATTTACTCAGAAACTTTTTGACAGCAAAAATATTCTTTTGGAATGAGAGACGACTTTATACAACCCAATAAACAGTATATAAAAAGTAAAACTTTGGATCTGCAATGACATATTTAACCAAAAAGACTAATTTGGGGACTAACAAAAATACTTGTGATGGGGGAAAAAAAGGTGTTGCTAGTAATGTCTTCAAATTTAGGTTAATGATATTGTGCTATCTGAATATTTTTCTCCAAATCCCTATAAGTCACAGGAATGGCAAAGATTATGACAAGGAAAGTTATACCAATACTTTTCAGTCACACTAAGACAAAACTAAGTTTTAAGGCTCAATAATCCTCCCTTAATTCCAGTAAGAGGAATTCCATCAAGAGACAGTGAGATGCTGAGAGTAACACTGGCTATCACAAAAAGTGTACAGGACCAGGCTCTAGAAGTAGGGAAAAAGTACAAGCAAAGTGTAACCCCAATCACATCCCTTACCCTCCTCTTTTGCCTTAGTTCCAGTGTGTAAATGGAGAAAACACTGGGTCTGCACTCAAAGAAAACTGGCTGAGGGCCTGTAATCCCAGCACTTTGGGAAGCCAAGGCAGAAGGATCTTTTGAGCTCAGGAGTTTGAGACCAGCCTGGGCAACACAGCAAGACTCTGTCTCTATTGTTATTATTAATAATAGTAACAAATAAACAAATAGAATTGGCTGAATTCATGCACTAACACCACCTGAAGGAATCCTAAATGACTAAAACCACAACTTAGATTTGCTCTTTCAAAGAATCTGTCTAATAAAAACAACAGGCACAAAGGAGGATAATTATTTTTTAACCGGGTAGAAATGGACAGAAAAACATTCACTTTTTATAATTTAAAAAAAACTCATATTTCATAATATTCTTTCTTTTTTAAGAGACAGGGTCTTGCTATGTTGCTGAGGCTAGTCTCGAACTCTTGCGCTCAAGCGATCGTCACACCTCAGCCTCCCAAGTAGCTGGGACTAACAGGTATGCACCACTGCACCCGGTCATTTCATAATCTTCTATGAATTTTTGTGTACCACCACTGAAAACATGAGTATTTTAAATAAGAGTAATTCTGCCTCCTGTGGAGTTTCTTTTCAGACAAATCCAATTTACACAGAATAATCCAAACCAAACACATGGGATAATATCACTGAACTGCACACTTTAAAAAAAGAAATCCAGGCTGGATGCAGTGGCTCACGCCTGTAATTCCAGCACTTTGGGAGGCCAAGGTGGGGGGATCACCTAAGGTCAGGAGTTCAAGAACAGCCTGGCCAACATGGTGAAATCCCATCTCTACCAAAAATACAAAAATTAGCTGGGTGTGGTGGCGCGCACCTGTGATCCCAGCTTTTCGGGAGACTGAGGCAGGAGAATCACTTGAACCTGAGAGGAAGAGGCTGCACTGAGCTGAGATCACGCTACTGCACTCTAACCTGGGTGACAGAGCAAGACTCCGCTTCAAAAAAAAAAAAAAAAAAAAAATCCAAATGTTTTAGCAGACACAAATGTGAAACAGCCATGGAGCTTCCTTTCTTACCTCTTACAAGTAAATTTACACGCCATATTTTTTATTTTTAGAGGTGGGGGTCTCACTCTGTTGCCCAAGCAGGAGTGCAGTGGCAGGATCACAGCTCACTGAAGCCTTGAACTCCTGGGCTCAGGCAATCCTCCTACCTCAGCCTGCTGAGTACCTGGGACTACAGGCACATGTCACCACACTCAGTTAAACCAGTTATGTTTATGTGTAAATTCTGCTCAACACAAAAATCTCTGGATACTCTTTACTAGACTCCAATTCTTATGATCTTTTCCTGAATGAGCTCAGGAGTTCGAGACCAGCCTGGGCAACATAGCAAGACCCTGTCTCTATTAAAAATAATAATTATTACATAATTATTAATCATAGTAAGAGATTAAATGTACAGACTCTGGAGCCAACCTTCACGAGTTTGAATCCAAGCTCTGCTATTTCCTACCTATGTAACCTTGGGGAAGTCACTTATGACTTCCTCTTCAGGATCCTATCCTCTAATCTAGAAAAGATAATCAGTTTCTATGTCTGACATTCATTCTCTAGATTTAAGAGAACTATGCATAAGAACATCAATTTTCTTTGGGTTCTGGACTTTGGAAGAAATCACAGAATTTTAGACCCAGAAAAAAAATCTCAGATCATCAGGGACAAAAATCAGCAACATTTTTGTGGCTGGGCATGGTGGCTCATGCCTGTAGGCCGATGCCGGCGATCACCTGAGGTCAGAAGTTCAAGACCAGCCAGGCCAACATGGTGAAACCCTGTCTCTACTAAAACTACAAAAATTAGTTGGGTGTGGTGGCACACGCCTGTAATCCCAGCTACTCGGGAAGATGAGGCACAAGAATCACTTGAACCTGGGAGACGGAGGTTGCAGTGAGCCGAGATGGCGCCACTGCACTCCAGCCTGAGCGACAGAGTGAGACTCTCTCTCTCAAAAAAAAAAAAAAGAACATTCTTGTGACTTTCACTTGAAGAAGTATGCATAAAATGTGTTTTCTTCGTAATTTCAGCTCTAAAACAAGAAAAGCAATAATACTCCAGGCTTCCGTGATGCCTTAAAAAGACTTTGCAAACCCTTCAAGAGGCTTCAATTTCTTCTCAAAAGGAAACTCACCATTAACACTCACCAAACTGACTATGGTAAGGCAGCATAACTAGCTTTCACTCTACCCTCATCATTCTCCTTTTGAGAGGCTAGGTAACTAAGGGTCCCCAATTTGATACACCAGGTATGTGCTTTCAGACAATTTCATTGAAAGTCAACTCTGAAATGGCATTTTTCACAAGCCCATGAAAATATCAAAGCCAAACACACACAAAAGGTAAGCATTCAGATTGGTCTTCTGAAACCCTAGGGAAAATGATCCCTTCCGACATTTGCTCTTTTGAGTTCTTCCTACAGCTATAATAGCCTGAGCTCCCAGAGCTAAACAGCAACATGCCTATTACAGACAGACAGGACTTATAAATCTACTCACATTCCTGCCTTCACAGAATAGTCTTCAAACATTTCAATATCTTTTAAAAATGCACTTAGAGGAGGCCAAGGCAGGTGATCACTTGAGTTCAGGAGTTCGAGACCAGCCTGAACAACATGGTGGAACCCTGTGTCTACTAAAAATACAAAAATGAGTTGTGCGTGGTGGCACATGCCTGTAATCCAAGCTATTCGGGAGGCTGAGGCAGGAGAATCACTTGAACTCAGGAGGCAGAGATTGCAGTGAGCAGAGATGGCACCACTGCACTCCAGCCTGGGCAACAGAATGACACTCCGTTTCAAAAAAAAAAAAAACCCCACCACACTCAGAGGCCGGGTGCGGTGGCTCATGCCTCTAATTCCAGCACTCTGGGAGGTGGAGGCAGGCAGATCACTTGAGGTCAGGAGTTTGAGACCAGCCTGGCCAACACGCCGAAATCCTACCTCTACTAAAGTAAAAAATTAGATGGGCATGGTGGTGCTCACATGTAGTCCCAGCTACACAGGAGGCTGAGGCAGGAGAATCACTTGAACCCAGGAGGCGGAGGTTGCAGTGAGCCAAGATCATGCCACTGCACTCCAGTCTGGGCGACAGAGACCCTGTCTCAAAAAAATAACAATAATAAAATTAAACATAAAAATGCACTCAGGTTTTTCAAGATGAAAAGCATTCTGGGCTGGGCACAGTGGCTCATGCCTGTAATCCCAGCACTTTGGAAGGCTGAGGTGGGCGGATCACGAGGTCAGGAGATCGAGACCATCCTAGCTAACACGGTGAAACCCCATCTCTACTAAAAAATACAAAAAACTAGCTGGGTGAGGTGGCAGGCGCCTGTAGTCCCAGCTACTCGGGAGGCTGAGGCAGGAGAATGGCGTAAACCCGGGAGGCGGAGCTTGCAGTGAGCTGAGATCCGGCCACTGTACCCCAGCCTGGGCTACAGAGCAAGACTCCGTCTCAAAAAAAAAAAAAAGATCACACCATTGCACTCCAGCCTGGGCAAGAAGAGCAAAACTCCATCTCAAAAACAACAACAACAAAACAAAACAAAACAAAAAACAGCTAAACATATTTCCTCTAAAGTTTTAAAAGTATTGTATCACATATTAGACACTCATCATGCAAATAAAGTCCTGAATCTTAACAATGAAAACTGGTCCTTTTCCAGGTTTCAAGTTAAACTTGAGCCTTTTTATCTTGTTACTAAAGTTGCCATATGCATGTTCAGAGCTCTGAAGACATAAATAAAAACTAGAATTATTGGTTTTTTATATCCTTTTATAGTAGTAATTTTTATTATTATGGTATACATTCTAATAGAATAACTATTAAACTCAGTTATTTCATAACAAAATAATCACATAAAGGAAGGATAATAACCTGGAAGTATTAAAAAGTGACCATTCAGGATAGGATCATCTGTATATTTGGGTTCATGGTCCCCAAACTTGGCTGGCCATCAGAATCTCATAGGAAGGAGTTGGGGGGGGCGGGGAGAAAGAGAGAGAGAGAGGGAGAGAGAGTGTGTGTGTGTGTATGTGTGTAGTTAACTACAAATTTCTGCCTGGGTGTAGTGGTGCGAACCTGTAGCCCCAGCTACTCAGGAGGCTGAGGCAGGAGGATCACTTGAGCCCAGGAGTTCAAGTCCCGCCTAGACAACATAGCAAGACCTCATCTCCTTCAATCAACCAATCAATACAGATTTCTGGGCTCAACCCCCATAGATTCAGATTTACTAAGTATGAGGTATAGCTTGGGAATCTGTACACTGATAAAGCTCCCCGGGAGACTCTGATGATCAGTCATGTTTTAGAAAACCTATCGTAATAAGTTTATTTTACAAAAAGAGTCCATTTTACCTTTCTACCAGTCTTCTATTATCATTTTCAATTTCTGCTTTTCTGTTTTTTGTTTTGAGACGGAGTCTCGCTCTGTTGCCCAGGCTGGAATGCAGTGGTGCAATCTCGGCTCACTGCAATCTCCGCTTCCTTGGTTCAAGCAATTCTCTGCCTCAGGCTCCCGAGTAGCAGGCGCCCACCACCACACCCAGCTAATTTTTGTATTTTTAGTAGAGATGGGGTTTCGCCATGTTGACCAGGCAAGTCTTGAACTCCAGACCTCGTGATCCACCCGCCTCAGCCTCCCAAAGTGCTGGGATTACAGGCGTGACCTGCCACGCCCAGCCCAATTTCTGTTTTTTAATAAGCAACAAATAGCCTACTGCAAGCCTAACACTGTTCTAAAGGTTAATGTGCCTTATCTTCTCTAACCATCACAACTCTGTGAGACAGGAAAATAATATTACTGCCATTTCACAGACGAGGAAACTGAAGTCTAGAGAAGTTTTAACAAAATTATTCAACCAGCAACTAGTATAGCCAGAATTCAAAGTCACACTTGTAAGTCTCCAAAACCTACCTCTCCTGGAACATGAACAATGACTCAAATGGCTGAATTTTTAGCCTTGCTTCTGATACATTTTAGACAGTTATCTGAACATCATCTGTTTCCTCAGCTGTAAACATGGCTAATAATAATATCTATCCTACTTAGCTCAAGACTTTTGATAGAATCAAGATGTGAAACTGCATTCAAAGTCACGAACAATTACTGAAAAACAAAAAACAAGCTATTAATGGTGGAATTAGAGAGGACTGAGAAACAATCTGGCATAGTAAAAGGTTAAATGCACAGACTCTGGAGCCAAGCTTCAGGGTCTGAATCCAAGCTCTACTATTTCCTAGCTATGTAACCTTGGGGAAGTTACTTAATTTTTCTGTGCAATGGTTTCCACATCTGCAAAATGCAGATAAAAAAACTGATTGCAGAATTTTTTGCAGAATTTTATAAGGATTAAATGAATTAATGCATGTAAAATGCTTAGAATAGTGTTTGCCACATAGTAAGCACTCAACAAGTGCTGGATGTTAGAATCCTATACTTTTTTTTTTTTTTTTTTTTGAGACGGAGTCTCGCTGTGTCTCCCAGGCTGGAGTGCAGTGGTGTGACCTCGGCTCACTGCAAGCTCCGCCTCCCGGGTTCACGCCATTCTCCCGCCTCAGCCTCCCAAGTAGCTGAGACTACAGGCGCCCGCCACCACGCCCGGCTAGTTTTTTGTATTTTTAGTAGAGACGGGGTTTCACCATGTTAGCCAGGATAGTCTCGATCTCCTGACCTCGTGATCCACCCGCCTCGGCCTCCCAAAGTGCTGGGATTACAGGCTTGAGCCACCGCGCCCGGCCTACAATTTTTTAAAGAAAGCATCACATTAAAAAAAAAAAAGTTCAAATACTTAGTGACAACACAAAAGGACACTAGAAGGTGGTGGCATTTTCCTCCCTTATAGAAATCAGGGTAAATCCCGCCAATTTTGAAAGGAAACATTCTGGGTAGTTTCAATTTTCAACTACAATTATGTTGCTTCCAAAATGCTTCATTTGTGCAAATAGTTAAGATCACTCGCTGTAAAGTCGTATCTACTTTTTCATTTTTAAGTATCTTTTAACTGAAAAATATCTCTTTGATTTTTATTTTAAGTTCTGGGATACATGTGCAGGACCTGCAGGTTTGTTACATAGGTAAACATGTGTCATGATGGTTTGCTGTACCTATCAACCCATCACCCAGGTATTAAGCCACATATGCATTAGCTATTTATCCTGATGCTCTCCCTCACCCCACTGTGCTCCCTCTCCACAGGCCCCAGTGTGTGTTATTCCCCTTCCTGTGTCCATGTGTTCTCACTGTTCAGCTCCCACTTATAAGTGAGAATATGTGGTGTTTGGTTTTCTGTTCCTGTGTTAGTCTGCTGAGGATAATGGCTTCCAGTTCCATCCATGTCCCTGCAAAGGATATGATACAGTTCCTTTTTATGGCTGCACAATATTCCATGGAGTGTATGTACCACATTTTCTTTATCCAGTCTATCATTGATGGGCATTTGAGAGTTGATGTAACTCAAATGTAACCCAAAACTATAAAAACCCTACAAGAAAATCTAGGCAATGCCATTAAGGACATTAGCACAGGCAAAAATTTCATGATCAATAGCAATTGCAACAAAAGCAAGAATTGACAAATGGGATCTAATGAACTAAAGAGCTTCTGTAAGGCAAAAGAAACTACCATCAGAGTGAAAAGACAAACTACAAAATGGGAGAAAGTTTTTGCAATCTATCCATTTGACAAAGATCTAATATCCAGAATCTGCAAGGAACTTAAACAAATTTACAAGAAAAAAAAAAAAAACCATTAAAAAGTGGGCAAAGGACATGAACAGATACTTCTCAAAAGAAGTCATGTATGCAGCCAACAAACATGAAAAAAAGCTCAACATCACTGATCATTAGAGAAATGCAAATCAAAACCACAATGAGAAACCACTCACACCAGTCAGAATGGCGATTATTAAAAAGTCAAGAAACAACAGATGCTGACAAGGCTGTGGAGAAATAGGAATGCTTCTACACTGTTGGTGAGAATGTAAATTAGTTCAACCATTGTAGAAGACAGTGTGGTGATTCCTCAAAGACCTAGAACCAGAAATACCATTTGACCCAGCAATCCCATTACCTGAAGGAATATAAATCATTCTATTAAAAAAATACCTGCACATGTATGTTCACTGGAGCACTATTCACAACAGCAAAGACATGGAATCAATCCAAACGCTCTCACTGATTTTTAATATATTTTTGTTATAGTAATATCACGATTTCTTATCAGGTTTTAGGTAGTAACTTTCCTTTGCTTCAAATAGCCTCCTACAGCATTGACTTCTAATTCAAAAGCTAACTGAGTAGCTTCCAAAAGGAAAATCGTAACAATGAGCTGGATCAAAAGAGTGTGTAATGTGTCAAAAGGAAACTACACTATTCCTAAATGAGTTATTTACTAATAACAAAGAGGAAGTGCTATGGTAATAATTCTCACCAAAAAAATATAATTTAATGATGCTCTTAATGATGCTCTAAGCAACTCTCATACCATATTAGTTTACGGTCAGTCTGCAGTTGCAGATAGAGTCTGAAACAAAGTTGGCAATTGACTAAGAAATCCCAGCTGGTAGTCATGTTAAATTTCCAATATACTGCAGGAAATGTTGCCAGTGATTCAACAGGTGACACCCCTTCCCTTTTTCTTTTTTCTGAGTTACAACAAATTGAAACAAAATTGCCCCAGAAGTTCTGTTACCAACTAAAAGAATTAAACATAAAAATTCCACTGCAATGTTTCAAAAAATAAAACACTGAATCTGAACAGACAAGAAATATTGTTTCCATCAACATTTATATACCACCTCTAAAGCATATTAACAGAATAGCCCAATGAGTATGTCTATATAGTCCTCATATCTTCAACATTCTAATTATCCTAAGTTTACATTCGAAAGATTAATTATAAATTTCAATACATTATAACAAGTACATGGAACTCAAGTAACCCACAAAAATATAAAGAAAAATTAATTTTGGATGCATTGGATATTGTGAAAATTGATTATATACATTGGAATTATCTTGTCATACCCAATTAAATTAGAGTCACGAGACCAGGGGGGAAGAAAAGGAAACAAAAAGCATTTAGGGAACAAGCACCTGCCCAGGGATTATCTGGCAAGCCAGCTGCTGAAATGACCTATTATAACCTTAAGATCAGTTTTACCTAGTAGCTGCGGAAATGAACTGCTGTAACTCTAAGACTAGTTTTACCTTCCACAGTCACTCACAAATCAGAGCATGCCAGCTCCCAAAAACTTTGCTAGTGCCAATGCATTTTCTTTCAAAACAACGCATAACATTTCTCTAATAAAAACCTCAATCTTTTCTTTGTTCTTTGGACATACCAAAGACCAATGCAGTCTGTGTGTATGCCCAAATTACAATTCTATTGTCTCAAATAAAACATGTTGTTCAGAGATTCATCTCTATATTTGATTTCTGTTGATAATATCCAACTATATTTTATTCTAATACACTATTTTAGAGACCAGTTATAACATGTTGCTCATGATAAACATCTGAAACTAGTTCAATTAGTAAACATCTATCTCTGTCAAATCGGCATTTTTACAATACATCTGTGCAACTCAGTGTTGAGAGGGGATTTACCAAACATACCTCTCTGGCAATGTTACTCAAAGCTTCATCTTCTGCAGAAAATCGGTCTTTCACAGGTGTTCTTTTCCTCCCAGAACCAGGAGTCCCCATCTTGTGTTCTTAACAGTCTTTTAACTTTGAAAGTGATTTAACTGTGTTTTCAGCCCTGAAGTAAACAAAAACATAATAATTTATTTCTTTCTGTGCGATTTTCATGTTCATTTATACATTCACTTTTAACAGAGAAATTGTATTTCTTCTTAGAGAAATCAGTCACCAAATACCTCTTCCCACTACCAAATTATTCCAATAAATTTTAGAATATTTAATTTTATACTAATTACTAAATCTCCCAACTCTTTTCACTATGCTACCCACGGCAACCTGTGAGAGTGTATTATAATATTAGCCTCAGAAAGCTGCCATCAGCAGAAATTCTACTTAACCACTTAAAATTACTATAGCTGGGCAGCCTGGCCAACATGGTAAAACCCTGTCTCTACTAAAAATACAAAAATTAGCCAAGCAGGGTGGCACACATCTGTAATCCCAGCTACCCGAGAGGCTGAGGCAGGAAAATCACTAGAACCCAGGAGGTAGAGGTTGTAGTAAGCCAAGATTGTGCTACTCCAGCTTGGGAGACAAAGTGAGACTCTGTCTCAAAATAAATAAATTAATTAATTAAATAAATAAATAAATAAATAAATAACTATAGTTATTTCTAAAACCAATCTCCATCCCAGAATGAAAAACATTTCAGAAGTTATTCAGCCTAAAGTTTTAGAAGATGTTCAAGAGGTTTTACTACTAAGCCTTATAGTTACAAAACTAACTTTGCCTTTTAGTGTAATTTAAGAAAAATTCCAATTAAATCACAACAACGCCAGACACGGTGGCTCTCACCTGTAATCCCAGCACTTCGGGAGGCTGAGGTGGGCAGATCACTTGAGGCCAGGAGTTCGAGACCAGCCTGGCCAATGTGGTAAAACCCCCATCTCTACTAAAAATACAAACATTAGCCAGGCGTGGTAATGCATGCTTATAATCCCAGCCACTCTGGTGGCTGAGGCACAAGAATCACCTAAACCCAGGAGGCAGAGATTGCAGTGAGTCAAGATCATGCCACTGGACTCCAGCCTGGGTGACAGAGACTCTCTCTCAAAAAAAAAAAAAGGACAAAAAAAACCAACAACCATATAAAAGAAAAAAATGAAGGTTTATTATTCTTCAATTAACGATAACCAACACTGTCCATGTAACAAATACCTGAGTGTCTGTTGTTACCAGGTACTATAGGAGGTGCTAAAGGTACAGTGATGAACAAAACTGATGTAGTCAAATTATTAAGAACATATCGCCAGGCGCGGTGGCTCATGCATGTAATCCCAGCACTTTGGAAGGCCAAAGCGGGTGGATCACCTGAGGTCAGGAGTTCAAGACTAGCCTGACCAACATGGTGAAACCCCATCTCTACTAAAAATACAAAATTAGTGGGACATGGTGGCACATGCCTGTAATCCCAGCTTACTTGGGAGGCTGAGGCAGGAGAATCACTTGAACCCGGGAGACAGAAGTTGCAGTGAGCCGAGGTTGCACCCCTGCACTTCAGCCTGGGCAACAAGAAGGAAACTCCTTCTCAAAATATAAAAAAAAGAATATATCTATGAACCTGTTACTATTACTTATTAGACCTATTTTAACAAAAGGGAGAAGAAAAACCCATCCGCCAGGATTAAATAATAAGGATGAAAAAGACCATCTAACCTTTCTAACACATGGTATTTGAGATTAAAGATTACCATGAAAGAATGCAAGCCAAATTTCATGACCTGTTTTCTTCTATACACATTGCTAACAAGTATAGCTCATTTAGCTAAATATTCCGTAACTTAAAAAAATTTTGACTTCCTTTAACAAAATAAACCAGCAAAATTTCATTACAGTATGAATCACAAAAGAATTCTCAAGTAAGTCTGTCCTCACAGAATTGGCTGTATTGAAATTCTAAATGACTTTAATGTACTGGAATTTACTTGATTCAGGCTAAATAAAGCAGAACTACTCCACCAAAAAGTTTTCTCCAATAAAGATTCAGGACATTCCCAACTTATCTGACACCATTTCTCATTCATCAGAGCTAGCTTATTATTCTGTCCACCAGAATAAAGACTGATGATGGTTTATTACTTTTATTTCACTAGAGAAGATATATCTGGATATGATTATTAAGAACTCATTTAAAAATGGAAACACCAGCTGGGCGTGGTGGCTCACGCCTGTAATACCAACACTTTGGGAGGCCAAGGCGGGCAAATCACAGGAGATCAGGAGTTCGAGACCAGTCTGGCCAACATGGCAAAACCCCATCTCTACTAAAAATACAAAAACTAGCCGGTTGAGATGGCACATGTCTGTAATCCCAGCTACTTGGGAGGCTGAGAGAGAAGAATCGCTTGAAACCAGGAGGTGGAGGTAGCAGTGAACCGAGATCATACCACTGCACTCCAGCCTGGGCAACAGAGCGAGACTCCATCTCAAAAAAAAAAAAAAAAAAAAAAAAAACGGAAACACGAAAAAATGTACTTCTTAATGTAGCACCTGATACATCCCAGACACAAATCAGAACAACTCCTGAAAAGGACAGAAAAGTTTTCTCAGGGGTCTCCAATCATCTTCAGCATAATTTTAAAGATTATACACTTAACTAATAGTAATAGTGTATACATTGCTGGTGGGAATGTAAACTAGTACAACCACTATGGAAAACAATATGAAGATTTCTTTTTTTTTTTTTTTGAGATTGGAGTCTCGCTCTGTCGCTCAGGCTGGAGTGCAATGGTGCAATCTCGGCTCACTGCAATCTCCGCCTCCCAGGTTCAAGCAATTCTCCTGCCTCAGCTTTCCAAGTAGCTGGAACTATAGGCGTAGGCCATCATGCCCAGCTAATTTATGTATTTTTGGTAGAGACAGGGTTTCGCCATGTTGGCCAGGCTGGTGTCAAACTCCTGACCTCAAGTGATCTGCCCGTGTTGGCCTCCCAAAGTGCTGGGATTACAGACGTTAGCCACCAGGCATGACCCGAAGATTTCTTAAAGAACTAAAAGTAGAACTACATTTGATCCAGTAATCCCACTACTAGGTCTCTACCCAAGGAAAAGAAGTTATTATACGAAAAAGACACATGCACACACATGTTCATAGCAAAACAATTCACAATTGCAAAGATACGGGAAAAACCTAAGTGCTCATCAACCAACGAGCAGATAAAGAAAATGTGGTACATACACACCATGTAATACTACTCAGCCATAAAAAGGAATGAAATAATGCCTCTTGCAGCGACTTGGATGGAGTTGGAGGCCATTACTCTAAGTGAAGTAACTCAGGAATGGAAAATCAAATATCATATGATCTCACTTATAATTGGGAGCTAAAATATACAGACGCAAAGGCATAAGAATGATATAATAGACTTTGGGGACTTGGTGGTGGGGGCAAGCGCAGGGGCGTAAGGAATAAAATACTACATATTGGGTACAGTATAAACTGCTTGGGTGATAGATAGGCGCACTAAAATCTCAGAAATCACCACTAAAGAACTTACCCATGTAACCAAAAACCATCTGTACCCCAAAAACTATTGAAACAAATTTTTTTTTGAAACGGAGTCTCGCTCTTTCTTGCCCAGGCTGGAGTTTAATGGCACGATCTTGGCTCACTGCAGCCTTTGCCTCCCGGGTTCAAGTGATTCTCCTGTCTCAGCCTCCCGAGTAGCTGGGACTACATGTGTGTGCCACCATACCTGGTTAATTTTGTAATTTTAGTAGAGACAGAGTTTCACCATGTTGGCCAGGCAGGTCTCGAACTCCTGACCTCAGGTGATCCACCTGCCTCAGCCTTCCAAGGTGCTAGGATTACAAGTATAAGCCACATGACCAGCCAAAATAAAATTTTTTTTAAAAAATGGTAATGGTGTATACAAATATTAGCCACCTACTAAAAAAAAGCAACATGCAACACAATGTTCCTTTTCAGACTACAGTGACAATTTAGTGAATGCACTGTAGTATCATCCAATATTTGTCCATCAGTCAGCTTTCCAAGGACACAATGAAAGATATTTCACAGAAGCAGGAGAAAAAATGTAAGCATTTTCTAATTTCAGACACATAAAAATAATTAGAGAATAAAAATAGATTTGGCTAGAAGTATATCAATAGTTTAACAGTGGTTTTGTTAGGAAGATAGCATTATGGATGCATTTTTTTCTTAATTCTCTAAAATTTCAATAGCATTGAGGAAAAAGAGATGCATTTTAAAACCAGACGTGGTAGCTCACATCTAATAATCCCAGCACTTTGGGAGGCTGAGTCAGGAGAACTGCTTGAGCAAAGGAGTTTGAGACCAGCCTGGGCAACATGGCAAAACCCTGTCTCTACAAAAATTAAAAAAAATTAGCCAGGCATGTTGGCATGTGCCTGTAATTCCAGCTATTTGGGAGGCTGAGGTGCGAGAACTGACTGAGCCTGGGAGGTCGAGGCTGCAGTGAGCCATGATCACTGCACTCCAGCCTGGGTGACAGAGTGAGACCCTATCTCAAAAAAATAAATAAATAAAAATAAAAACATTCCAATCTAAGGTGCAAAAAATAAACTAGCCCCCAACTGGATCACATCCAAATTAAACATAATATGCTATACTACTGAGACACCAATCTGAAACCACTGCTGGTAGCATTCTTTTGAATCTTTCTTTTCTTTCTCCTCTATCCCCATGATCCATTTTCTTTCTTTCTCAACTAACAATGCCTAAGCCTTACACCTGCCAGAGTACTCCTGGACCACAGATTTATGTAAAAAATTCTTTCTTAAAATTGCTTCCAAACAAAATGGTTTCAACAAGCTCCAGAATAGGCAGCACTGAGAAAGAGATGACAGGAAAAAGCAGCACAGGATAAGCAGGAAATAGGAACAACTTCCTATCTTCCTTATCCTTCTTGTCATATCTACAGAGGGCACCTAGGTGTTTATATGACTGATTGGCCAGGTCCAGTTGCCTTTTTCAGTTCACATAATGCAGATCAAGAATGACCTAGCTCAAAGGATAACCTAGCACTTTTAAAAGAACTGTATTATTTGTACCCTGCAGGCAGGTTTCCTTACCAGTATTAGAAAAATGACGAGACTGGGCAACACGGTGAAATCCTGTCTCTACAAAAAAAAAAAAAAAAAATTTATCCAGACAAGTTGATGAACACCTGTAGTCCCAGCTACTTGGGAGGCTGAGGTGGGAGGACTATGTGAGCCAAGGGAGGTCAAGGTTATGGTGAGCCATGATAATACCACTGCACTCCAGCCTGGGTGACAGAGGGAGACCCTGTCTCAAAAAAAGAAAAAAAAAAGGAGAAAGGAAAGGTTTTTCAGTTCTCATGCAATCTATTTTCTAGTAACTCCAGGTCATTCTGTATCAGTGATGAAGGAAACCTTGAAAGAAATAAGATTCCTAACATAGCCAATGGGAAATCTTTCAACAAAATGACAAAACTGAGAATGTAGACTCAAAGGAAACCTTAAATACATCATTTTGTTTCTGATCCTAAAGGACTTGCCGTAAATTTCTACCCCAAAGGTTCCTCAAGAACACTTTTCTTCAGGAGCACATTAACTCCTTGGAGTGTTTCCTTGGTGGTATCAAACAACTTAAAGAGCTAAACCTTTTCCTCAATTGATAAGAACAAAACTGCCTGTATTTTTGTCAAGTCCTTTACCCACACAGTGTCAAGTTGATTTTCCCCAGATGGTTTTATCATGAAGCATTTGTCTACTTAAGGAAAAGAAGGAAAGTATCTTCAGGATCTTGTGGAATATAAACCTTCCAAAACAGACCGATATTTCAATAAGGCTTTCTCTTCTCCAATGAGCTTCTCATATAATACACATCTGAAATAACAGGCATTTTGCCACAGTAAAAGTGGCACTTCAATCATGATATTGTCCACTTTTGTAAGAACAGAATGTGCATGTAGCACCAGTATGTCACATTCTAAATATAGGACACTTAGAAAGTTCTGTGCCTAATCTGGATCCTGATAGATAGCTCCTTTATATCTAAGTATTGCATCATGGAGAATTCAAAATATTGTCCCTATATGTCTTTGCATCACAGCTGCCATTACTGTGAACGCTAGTCTGCACAAGAAAACATTCTGTAGTTATTCATAAACAAATCCCAGTACATGGAATTGTCCCTGAACTAAAGACTTAGTGTGATTGCAGTTGTTGCCACTTGACAAAACTTAAAATGAAAAGATTCAAGTTCAATTGATTGCACTACCACTTGCTGTGTTACCCTCCCCACTTTCTACGCCTCCATCTCTTTATTAGTTTCATCGATATAACATGGTTAATGTGAGGCTCAAATGAATGAAGAAAAATCCAAGCATTTAACAAACTATAAAGCACCCCATAAATATTTAAAGCATTCTAAATTAACTACCTGTTTTGCATATTTAGCTTGTGAAATTGACAAAAAAAAGCAATCCTGGCCTTTCTTTATAATTTCATACATTTAACTAGACAAAAATATCCTTGATTTCCTCCAGCATGCACTGTCTAATAGCATTAAACCATGCTAAGAGTTTCTGCTAAAGTACAGAACAATTTGGAAAAAATAAATGCCTTAACTATAATCATTTTGCCGTCTAGCACATGTATATAATAAAAACAAAAAAGGAGAAATTCTTAAGGAACTTTGTATCAAAGTTTATTTTTAAAACTCTAAATGAATAACCAAGTTTTGGGAGTGCAGCCTTATAATGGTTATGCTAGTCCTCTTAGTAGAACACAAGTGACTTGAAACAGAAGACAGAGATCATTAAACGTTGTATTTAAAATATTTGCATATTGTTCTATGTAAATTTTACCTCAAAAGAAAAAAGTTCTCTATACAAATATTAAACTCTAGCCAATCATGTGCATGCTAAAATATTTAGGGTTGAAGTGCACTGAGATCTGCTACTTCAAACTGCAACAACAAAAGATTAAATGACAGAATCCAGATGGTAGGTACATTAGTGTTCACAGCACAACTCTTTCAATTTTTCTGTATGTTTAAAAAAAAATTGTTTTTTGAGACAGGGTCTCCCACTCTGTCTCCCAGGCTGGAGAGCAATGGTTCGATCTCGGCTCACTGCAACCTCTGCCTCCCAGGCTCAGGCGATTCTCCTGCCTCAGTCTCCCAAGTACCTGGGACTACAGGCCCACACCATTGCACTTGGCTAATTTTTGTATTTTTGGTAGACACAGGGTTTCACCATGTTGGCCAGGCTCATCTTGAACTCCTGGACTCAAGCGATCCACCTGCCTCAGCCTCCCAAAGTGCTAGGATTACAGGCGAAAGCCACCGTGCTCAGGGTATGTTTAAAATTTTTTATCATCGGCCAAGCATGGTGGCTCACTCCTGTAATCCCAGCACTTTGCGAGGCCGAGGCAGGCAAATTGCTTGAGCCCAGGAGTTTGAGACCAGCCTGGAAAGCAAAGTGAAACTCTGTCTCTAAAAAAAAATTTTTTAAATTTTTTATAATAAAATGTTGGGGAAAGAGTAACTGCTTAAGAAGTGTGGATGACTAGGTGAAAAAAAAGGCATGGGAATTAGGAATTGCAATTAAAAATCTTGAGTGAAAAAGAAAAGGAAGGCAGAGGTAATCATAGCACTGAAGAACACTCAATAGTTACATGCACATTAAAAATAAAGATTATGTGGGGTGTGGTGGCTCACGCCCGTAATCCCAGCACTCTGGGAGGCCGAGGCAGGAGGATCACCTGAGGTCGGGAGTTTGAGACCAGCCTGACCAACATGGAGAAACCCAGTCTCCACTAAAAATACAAAATTGGCCAGGCATAGTGGCACCTGCCTGTAATCCCAGCTATTTGGGAGGCTGAGGCAGGAGAATTGCTGGAACCCGGGAGGCAGAGGTTGCAGTGAGCCAAGATCGTGCCATTGGACTCCAGCCTGGGCAACAAGAGTGAAACCCTGTCTCAAAACAAACAAACAAACAAACTAAAGATTATGGCAGGGCACTGTGGCTCATGCCTGTAATCCCAGTACTTTGGGAGGCTGAGGCAGGCAGACCACTTGAGCCCAAGGGTTCAAGACCAGCCTGGGCAACACGGTGAAACCCCGTCTCTACAAAAAACACAAAAATTAACCAGGCGTGATGGCACACACCTGTAGTCCCAACTACTTGGAAGGCTGAGGTGGAAGGATTGCTTGAATCCAGGAGGTAGAGGATGCAGTATGCCTTGATCACACCACTGCAATCCAGCATGGATGACAGCGTGAGACCTTGTCTCGAAAAAGTAAGATAAAATAAAGATTATAGGCAGGCAGAAAATGGCTCCAACCAGAAGAGGAAAAAAGGAAAGGAAAGAGAGAGGAAGACAATGAGAAGGAGAGGGAGGAGAGAGGGGGGAAAAGAAGAGGGAGGGAGGGATTACAGTTAAAGACATCAATCCTGCAAATATCTAAATGAGATCGTTACATTAAAATGAATAAATCATTAGCAGAACCTACAGGAAGAATACAGAAGGTATATTCAGAAATTGAGGCAAAGTACAAAATGAAAAAAATATATACAGGCAAAACTGGAAAACTTGGCAAAACAAGGAAAGGCAAATGCTAAACACAAACTAAATGTCAAAAGAACATTAGAAACTATAACGGTTCACTTAAACTCATACTTCATAAAGAATAATGCTTACAAAGATGAGAACCTACATAATCATTCCTTCTACTTTTATAGTCAGTTGTCCTAAGAATTACCGAAGATATTTTTAAAGTCTCATATTTTGACTACCCACTATCCTCATATCTCCAATGCAACTGATTATCTTTCCATTTCCTCTCTTCCTACGATAACATGCCAGCGGTTGCATTTCTCTACTTGGTAAATTTATGTTCATTTAATGTTCATTTACAGAATAAATGGGCTATATGTTGGACATAAATCTTTATACTATTTCATCAACTGTGCAGAACCCAAATTAGGAAGATAGACTAAACAACAATTCACTTATCTGTATTTTCTGAGAAGCAAACCACTTTCTAGTACCATTCAAATAGCTTCCTTTCTTGATACCTTTTAAAGTATCTCAGAGATGTATGGACATACAATCAGAGGATAAAAGAAAGGAAGACTGACAATTACATATTGCTGAGAGTAGGAAAGACTTAAAAGTGTGAAACAGGTCAGGCAGTGGTGGCTCACACCTGTAATCCCAGCACTTTGGGAGATCAAGGCAGGGGGATCGCTTGAGGTCAGGAGTTTGAGACCAGCCTGGCCAGCATGGTGGAGCCCCATCTCTACTAAAAATACAAAAGTTAGCCAGGCATGGTGGCGCATGCCTGTAATCCCAATTACTCGGGAGGCTGAGGCAGGAGAATTGCTTGATCCTGGGAGGCAGAGGTTGCAATGAGCCAAGGTCGTATCACTGCACTCCAGCCTGGGCAACAGAGCAAGACCCCACATCAAAAAAAAAAAAAAAAAAAAAAAAAGGGCCTGAAATAAAGCAGAAAACAGGAAAGAAGTATTAGAAAGAAAAATATAAGCCCAGGTAGCAAAGAACCAAAGAATCAAGATGAAACAAAAAATAAGAGAAACGGGAACACATGTAAGGAGGATATAATTTTTCAATATTAAAAAAATGCAATCAATATGAAGGAGGCTCTAAAACTAGAAATTTTCATAAAATAAAACCTATCACGTACCTTTAATTTTTCCCTTTTCAACAAATATCTACTGAGAATTTGCAAGGCACTATTTACATAGCACTGTCACTGCCTTGTAAGTAGACAAAAGAGAACACTGGGAAAATAAAAGTGGTAAAGAGATCAGAGAGAAGGTTCTCTGAAGCACAAAAGTTTTTATTTTGAAGAAGTCCAATTTATCCATTTTTTTCTTTTGTTGCTTTTTTTGATGTCATATCCAAGAAACCTACCTCAAGGCCATGAAGATTTATTTTTATATTTTCTTCTAAGAGTTTTACAGTTTTATCTCTTATATTTAAGTCTATGATCCATTTTCAGTTCATTTTCGTGTATGGTATGAGGCAGGGATCCAACTTCACACTTTTGCACATGGATATCTATTTGTCCCAGCATCATTTGTTGAAAAGACCATTCTTTCTCCCACTGAATTATCTTGCCACCCTTGTCAAAAATCAACTGACCATAAAAGGATTTACTTTCCGGATACTTAATTCTATTTCACTGAGCTTAATGGCTATCCTATGCCAGTATCACACCTTCTTGATTAACATAGCTTTGAGGTAAATTTTTTAATTGGGAAAAGTGAGTCCTCCAAATTTTTTGTTCTTCCTCTAACACTGGCTATTCTAGGGCCCTTGCATTCCCATATAAATTTTAGAATGAGTTTGTTACTTTCTCTTTTTTGTTTTCGTTGACACAGAGTCTCGCTACCAACCAGGCTGGAGTGCAGCGGCACGATCTCGGCTCATTGTAACCTCCTTCTCCCCGACTCAAGCAATTCTCCTCTCTCAGCCTTCTGAATACCTGGGATTACTAAGGCATGTGCCACCACACCTGGCTAATTTTTGTATTTTTAATAGAGATGGGGTTTCACCACATTGGCCAGGCTGTTCTCAAACTCCTGACATCAGGTGATCTACCTGTCTCCGCCTCCCAAAGTGCTGGGATTACAGGCGTGAGCCACTGTACCCAACCTGAGTTTCTCAATTTCTGGAAAAAAAAAAAAAAAAGGAAAGAAAAAGAGAGGGAAAAAAAAGGCAGCTGGGGTTTTGACACAAAAATTAGCCAGGTATAGTGACTCACACCTGTAGTCCCAGCTACTTGCAAGGCTGAGGCAGAAGGACTGCGTGAGCCCAATGAGTAAGCCCTAGGCAAAACAAAACAAAACAAAAAAAATCACTTAAAAGTCTTTATATTAAGTAGTTAGACCTCCAAGTCCCCCTTTCCATTGCTAGGCTACTACCTCAGCTTCAACTTCATCTCCTATTCCCCAGGATACCAGAAGTTCTAGAAGACAAAGGAGCTCTGGGGAAGGGAAGGGTGAGCAATGGGAATAGGAATGGAGTAGTAAGTGTGGGCTTAGGTGAAAGTATGCATTTTGAAATGTGGGACTGCTTCAGCCACCTTTAAATCACCCACCCTGCTACCAAAATATATACCGCTCTTCGAGGGAGGTCAACATTGACCAACCCCACCTACTTTCAAACCAAGAAGTCTGTGAAAACTCCCTAACTCAAAAGAATAACTTCGTGAAAATAAACTACACAGGGAGAAGAAAACTTCAAAAATAACCATCATTAATATCTTCAGAAAATTAAGACAAATTATAGCCATGAAACAAGAACAAGAGGCTATTAAAATTTTCAGAGAATAGGGTCGGGCACAGTATCTCAAGCCTGTAATCCCAACACTTTGGGAGGCCGAGGCAGGCGGATCACCTGAGGTCAGGAGTTCGAGACCAGCCTGACCAACATGGTGAAACCCCATCTCTACTAAAAATACAAAATTAGCTGGGCATGGTGGCACACGCCTGTAATCCCAGCTACTCAGGATGCTGAGGCAGGAGAATCACTTTAACCCAGGAGGCAGAGGTTGCAGTGAGCCGAGATCATGACATTGTACTCAAGTCTGGGCAACAGGAGCAAAACTCTGCCTCAAAAAAAAAAAAAAAAATTCAGAGAATACAAGATCTTGCAAATTAAAACATGATAGCAGAAATTAAAAAAATAATAGAAATCAGCAATTCCACTCTTAGGTATATACTCAAGAGAATTGAAAACTTATGTCCACACAAAAACTTGTAACTGAATATTCACAGTAGCATCATTCCTAACAGCCAAAAGTGAAAACAATCCCAATGTCCATCAGTTGATGAATAGATAAGCAAATGTGGCATATCCATACAATGGAATATCATTCAGCCATAAAAACAAATATATTGGGCCTGGCACGATGGCTCATGCCTGTAATCCCAGCACTTTGGGAGGCCAAAGCAGGGGGATCACTTGAGGTCAAGAGTTGGAGACCAGCCTGGTCAACATGGTGAAACCCCACCTGAAAAAAAAAAAAGATTAGCCAGGCATGGTGGGACGCATCTGTAATCCCAGCTACTCGGGAGGCTGAGGCATGAGAATCGCTTGAACCCAGGAGGCAGAGGTTACAGTGAGCCAAGATCGCATCACTACACTCCCTCCAGCCTGGGCAACAGAGCAAGACTGTCTCAAGAAAGAAAACAACAACAACAACAAAAAGGAATAAAGTATTGACTCGTGCTACATACAACAAGAGTAAATCCTGAAAAGTGATAAAAGCCAGACACAAAAACTACATATTGAATAACTTCATTTATGTAAAATGTCCAGAACAGGTAAATCCATAAGGACAGAAAGTATAATAGACTAGTGCTTTCCACAGTCTTGGGTAAAGAGGAAATGGAGAGGACTGCTATGGTATGAAGTTTCTTTGTGGGGGTAATGAACACCTTCTGGAATTAGTGCTGATGGCTGCACAACTTTGTGACTACACTAAAAAACCACTGAAAAGGTCTCTACTTTAAAGAGGTAAATTTTATGATACATGAATAGTACCTGAATAAAAAAATTAGTTTTAGAAAACTCAGGTTGGGAAATAAAGTTCAGGAAGTCTGACAGAAAACAGGAAAAAAAAAAAAAGAGAGAGAGGTAGAAAACAAGAAAGAAAAATATATAAGGTTAAAGTATCAGTCCAGAGGGACCAACATTCAACTAACTAGAGAAAGAGAAAACAGGCTGGGTGTGGTGGTTAATGTCTATAATCCCAACATTTTGGGAGGCCAAGGCGGGCAGATCCCTTGAGTTCAGGAGTTCGAGCCTGGGCAACATGGCAAAACCTCCTCTCATCTCTATCAAAAACTACAAATATTAGCTAGGCGTGGTGGGGACTGAGACGGGAGCATCACTTGAGGCCAGGAGGTCAAGGTTGTAGTGAGTCATGTTGGTGCCACTGTACTCCAGCCTGGGTGACAAAGCAAGACTCTGTCTCAAAAAAAAAAAAAAGAAAAGACAGAGAGAGAAAGAGAAAACAAAAATAAATTATTAATCAAATGACTTCCCAGAAGTTAAGAACATGAGTTGCCAGACTAAAAGGGCCCAAAGTGTTCAACACAAGTCCTGAGTTCACACCAAGGCATATCTTAGAGAATTTTAAACAATGAGAACAAAGATGACTTTACAACCTTTCATGGGGTGGGAAAGTCAGGCCACACATCAAGGATTAAGAATGGCTTCAAGACTTTCAAAAGTAATTCTGGAAACAAGAAGATGATAGAGTGATGCCTTCAAACTCCTGAAGGAAAATTATAGATGATCTATAAGTAGCCTGTATCAGTCAAATCCCTCTATTTCTCATACTTGATTATTAAAGACATTTTTGGACATGAAAGGTCTCAAAAATTTACCTTTTACACTCTTTGTCACTAAGCTACTAGAAGATAGGCTTCACCAAGTAAAAGTGAAAAACCAACAGAGAGGGAAACTTAGCATACAGGAAATAAACACAGAAGAGGGGCAAAAGGGAATCTCCAAAAGAATGATAGGTATCTCAGAAAGAAAGCTACAGATTAGAGCAATATGACTCAAGAGACACAATGAAGGACTGTCATTACCAAAATCCCCACAGCCTTTGGGGCACATCCATTTAACATGAGATGTGCCTGGTCCAGGTTTTCATTAGAATTTAGTTTGTCTTGACCCCGTGTTGATGAAGTTTCTGGAGCCTAGATGGGCTGAAGTCTTATTTCACAGCACAGATGTGTTTTGCTTTTCCTTATTCTTGAGAGCTAGAGCATGATGAGCTTAGCTTAGAAGCAAAACCACATAGAGCAATCTACTCTCCCAATCACATTTCTTCTAGATATTTACCATAGTATCCTGTAAACACTTTAGTTTCGCCAGATTCCCTGATTATGGTGAGCCTGTGTTTCTCCAGACTCACTAACAAACTTTCCCAATGACTTGCCAAAAAGGATCAAGGAAGACTCTTTTCAGCTTATCTGCTGGGAGCTTTCATCTAATAGCAGCAGTATGTACCTTTCCTTTCACAGCCTCAGCTGATGCTTGCTATTCAGCTTTCCAAAACAAAATGATATACTTCTTAGGGATACATACCATGGCAGAGATTGGCTTATTGTTCACCAAGGCATTTTCCCTTTTCTTCCTTGCAGTTAAGTGTAGCCATTTGACTCAGTTCTAGCCAGTGGAATGTGGACAAAACTGATGTATACCACATCCTGGCCTGGCCCACCAAATTTGCCATGCAATCTACCACAGTCCCTCTCTTTGTCCTCACATCTGCCAGCCAGATGCAGGAAACTCAAAGTCTCTGAGGCCCCAGGGGTTGGTAGAATCACTAGTCGAAAGCAGCCTGAGTCCCTCAATGACTCTGTGGAATAGACTACCACTCTGTCACTGCTTTTCAACTCACAGCAAAGATGTGAGTGAGAAATTTTGCGTTAAAAACCACTGATGTGGTAATTATTCACTAAAGTAGTTCAGCCTATCCTGACTAACAGACTCAGAGAGGTAGTAGAGCTTTTCAGTTTTTCAAAATTAAACATTTTGGCCAAAAATACATGTATGGACATGGAGGATATTGCAGGCTTGAGCAGAGAATGGTCCCAAGAGAATGAATAATGTGTTAAAATAGGCTTGTGATTTCCTGGGAGGGAGGGGGTGCCATTAAAGGATATCTTGAGGAAACTTCTAGGATAACTGTAATATGTAATTTCTTGACTTAGGTAATGAGATCACAGGTGTTCATGTATTACTCTTCCTAAAACTATATTTTTGTTTTATATTTCTCTATAGTTCACAACTAATTATTTTACACAAAATAGTTTTATAACTTATAAATTAATTGATGTTGTAAGCTAGAATGGATGGATGGACACATAGATAAACAGATAAACAGACAAGACAGATAAAGGCTCTTGAAAAATCTGTTGGAGCATTTAGGGGGAAAGCAACAGGTAAACAGAAAATTATGCAAACGTCAAAGTCAAATTTTAACTCCCTGAAAAAACAAAATTAAACAAGAAAGGAAACAAGTATGATATACTACATGGCTGATCAGTAAACAATATTTATTTCATTATAATGAAAACACCAACTATTGTTTTAAAATTTCAAAATTGGAATGTTGCAGGGAGGGAAAGTGGGATGAAATAGTGAAGAAACGCAAAACAACAATAAAACCACCAGTAAGCCCCATCATCTGAAGATACTCCTATTTTAATAACATTATTTTTTAAACAAAAATTGGTTAATATGGCCGGGCATGGCGGCTCACGCCTGCAATCCCAGCACTTTGGAAGGCTGAAGTGGGCAGATCACCTGAGGTCAGGAGTTCGAGATCAGCCTGGTCATGGGGTGAAACCCCATCTCTACCAAAAATACAAAAATTAGCCGGGCATGGAGGCAGGTGCCTGCAATCTCAGCCACATGGGAGGCTAAGGTGGGAAAACTGAAGGCGGGAGGTGGAGGCTGCAGTGAGCCAAGATCACACCACTGCACTCCAGCCTGGATGACAGAACAAGACGCCATCTCATTAAAAAAAAAAAAAAAGTTTCTAAAACATGCTATTTTGTAATCAGTTATGGTAGACAAATTCTAAGGTGGTTCCCCACCCTAATCCCCCTTCCTAGTGTTCACATCTTTGTATAATTACTTCTCCCATGAATGTAGGTGAGTCCTGTGACTTACTTCTAACCAACAGAATATGGCAAAGGTTATATAGGATGTTACTCCCATAACTATGCTACATTATATAAGACTGTCTTGCAGCCGGGCGGGTGCAGTGGCTTACGCCTGTAATCCCAGCACTTTGGGAGGCCGAGGCAGGTGGATCACGGAGTCAGGAGATCAAAACCACCCTGGCTAACAGGGTAAAACGCTGTCTCTACGAAAAATATAAAAAAATTAGCCAGGTGTGGTGGTAGGCGCCTGTAGTCCCAGCTACTCGGGAGGCTGAGGCAGGAGAATGGCGTGAACCTGGGAGGCGGAGCTTGCAGTGAGCCAAGATTGCATCACTGCACTCCAGCCTGGGTGACAGAGCAAGACTCTGTCTCAAAAAAAAAAAAAAAAAAAAAAAAAGCACGAACCCTATAGTGAACTGTGCATGTGAGGGATCTAGATTGTGAGTTTTTATGAAAATCTAATGCCTGATGATCATCTGAGAAGAAATGGTTTCATCCCAAAACCATTCCCCCACCCATCCCACCCCCGTCCACGGAAAAATTGCTTTCCATAAAACTGGTCCCTGGTGTCAAAAAGGTTGGGGATCACTGCCTTACACCATATAGAAAAGTTAACTTAGGGACCGGGCATGGTGGCTAATGCCTGTAATACCAACACTTTGGGAGGCCAAGGCAGGTGGATCACCTGAGGTCAAGAGTTCAAGACCAGCCTGACCAGTGAAACCCTGTCTCTATTAAAAATACAAAAATTAGCTAAGCATGGCGGCAAGCGCCTGTAATCCCAGCTACTTGGGAGGCTGAGGCCAGAGAATCACTCAAACCCAGGAGGTGGAGGTTGCAGTGAGCCAAGATTGCACCATTGCACTCTAGCCTAGGCGACAAGAAAGAAACTCTGTCTCAAAAAAAGAAAGAAAAAAGAAAAAACTCAAAATGGATCAAAGACCTAAACAAATGAGCTAAAACCATAAAATTCGTAGGAGAAAATATATGGGAAAAACTTCATGATATTGAATTTGGCTATGATTTCTTGGACATAATACCAAAAGCACAAGCAACAAAAGAAAAGGTAAGTTGGATTTCATCAAAATTAAAAACTTTGGGCAGGGTGCGGTGGCTCACGCCTGTAATCCCAACACTTTGGGAGGCCAAGGCAGGCGGATCACGAGGTCAGGAGTTCAAGGCCAGCCTGGCCAACATGGTGAAAACCCATCTCTACTAAAAATACAAAAATTAGCCAGGCATGGTGGCGTGTGCCTGTAATCCCAGCTATTCAGGAGGTTGAGGTAGGAGAATAGCTTGAACCCGGGAGGTGGAGGTTGCAGTAAGCCAAGATTGGGCCACTGCACTCTAGGCTGTGACAGAGCAAGACTCCATCTTAAAATAAAATAAAATAAAAACTGTATACATCAAAGCACACTATCAGAAAGTAAAAAGGCAACCCATGGAATAAAAAAAAAATTTGCAAATTATATTGCTGATAACGGAATGATATAAAGAAATCCTACAACTAAGCAACAACAAAAACCCAATTAAAAAGATAAAAGACATAAGTAGATGTTTCTTCAAACAAGATACACAAATGGTCACATGAAAAGATGCTCAGCCGGGCCTGGTGGCTCAACATATGTAATCCCAGCACTTTGGGAGGCTGAGGCAGGAGTATTGCTTGAGCCCAGCAGTTGGAGACCAGCCTGGACAAAGTTGCTTGAACCCAGGAGTTGGAGACCAGCCTAGGCAACGTGTGTCTACAAAATATTAAAAAAAGAGGCGGGGCACTGTGGCTCATGCCTGTAATCCCAGCACTTTGGGAGGCTGAGGTGGGCGGATCACCTGAGGTCAGAAGTTCAAGACTAGCCTGGTCAATGTGAAGAAACCCCATCTCTACTAAAAATACAAAATTAGTTGGACGTGGTGGCGCACGCCTGTAATCCCAGCTACTTGGGAGGCTGAGGCAGAAGAATTGCTTGAACCCAGGAGGCAGAGGTTGCAGTGAGCAGAGATCATGCCATTGAACTCCAGCCTGGGCAACAAGAGCAAAACTCTGTCTCAAAAAAAGAAGAAAAGAAAATCAGCTGAACATGGTGGTACATGCCTGTGCTGTGGTCCCAGCTACTGGAGAGGCTGAGGTGGGAGGATCACTTTAGCCCAGGAGGTCGAGGCTGCAGTGAGGCATGATTGTGCCACTACACTCCAGCCTGGGTGCCAAAGCAAAATCTTGTCAAAAAAAAAAAAAAAAGAAAAGAAAGAAAGAAAAGAAAAGAAAGAAAAGAAAAGCGAAAAAGAAACAATGCACAATATCACTCATCACCAGGGAAATACAAATCAAAACCACAGTGAGATACCACCCTATTAGAGATTTTATTTTAAAATCTCTAGACATTTTTCTGTTAGAAAACAGGGCCAGGCACAATCAGGCCAGGTGCAGTGGCTCACGCCTGTAATCCCAGCACTTTGGGAGGCGGAGGTGGGCAGATCACAAGGTCAGGAGTTTGAGACCAGCCTGGCCAATAGGGTGAAACCCTGTCTCTACTGAAAATACAAAAATTAGCCGGGTGTGGTGGCGGGTGCCTGTAGTCCCAGCTACTTGGGAGGCTGAGGCAGAAGAATTGCTTGAACCCAAGAGGCAGAGGTTGCAATGAGCCGAGATTGTACCATTGCACTCTAGCCTAGGCTACAGAGCAAGACTCCATCTCAAAAAAAAAAAAAAAGAAAAAAAGAAAACAGGACCAGGCACAATGGCTCAAACCTGTAATCCCAGCACTTTGGGAGGCCGAGGTTGGCAGATCACTTGAGCTCAGGAGTTTGAGACCCTCCTGGGCCACATGGAGAGACCTCACCTCTGCAAAAAATACAAAAATTAGCTGGGCACGGCAGTGCACACCTGTGCTCCCAGCTACTCAGGAGACTGAAGTAGAAAGGAATACTTGAGCCCGGGAGATCAAGGCTACAGTGAGCTGTGGTCGGGCCCCTGCATTCCAGTCTTGGTGACAGAGTGAGACCCTGGCTTGACATAAATAAAAATCAATCAATAAGAAAACAGAAAATAACAAGTGTTGGCAAGGATGTGGAGAAATTGGAACCCTTGTGCATTGCGGGTGGTAATGTAAAATGGTGTAGCCACTATGGAAAATAGTATGGTGGTTCCTCAAAATATTAAGCATAGAATTACCAAATAAAATTTGATAACTATCAAATTACTAGCGATTCCACTTCTAGGTACATACACAAAAGAATTGAATGTGGCACTCGAACAGATATTTGTTTACTCATATTCATGGTGGCATTATTCCCAAAAGCAGAAAGATGGAAACAACCCAACTATCAACAGGTGATTAAACAATATGGTATAAACACACAAAGGAATATTATTCAGTCTTAAAACAAATGAAATTCTGATACATGCTACAACATGGATGAATCTTGAAGAGATCATGCTAAGAGAAATGAGCCAGACACAAAAGACAACTATTACATAATTCCATTTATACGAGGTACTTACAGTAGACAAATTCATAGAGTCAAAAGTAGAACGATGGTTACCAAGGGCTATGAGCATGAGGTGATATTGTTTAATGGGCAGAGCTTGCTTGGGATGACGAAAAAGTTATGGACATGGATAGAGGTGACTGTTACACAACAATGTAAATGTACTTTATACCACCAAATTGTACACTTAAAAATGGCTTACATGATAAATTTTAGGTTATGTATACAGTCATGTGCTGCATAAGGATGTTCCAGTCAACAACGGACTACACATATTACAGTGGTCCCATAAGATTATAATGGAGCTGTCCTATACAGGTGTGCCCTTTTAAGAGATGGGGCCTCACTATGTTGCCCAGGCTGGAACGCACTGCCTATTAACAGGTGCGCTCATAGCACACTACAGCCTAGAACTCCTGATCTCAAGTGATCCTCCTACCTCAGCCTGAGTACCTGGAATTACAGGTGCACACCACCATGCCTGGCCTATTTTCTGATCTTTTATATCATATTTTAACTGTATCTTTTCTATGTTTAGACACACAAAAATTTACCATTGTGTTATAATTGTCTACAGTTACAGTATTTGGTACAGTAACACGCTGCACAGGTTTATAGCCTAAGAACCACAGACTATACCATATAGTCTAGGTGTGTAGTAGGCCACACTGTCTAGGTTAGTGTAAGTACACTCTGTGATGTTTACATGACAAAATTACCTAATGATGCATTTCCCAGAACATATTCCTGTCATTAAGCAACAAATGACTGTATTTTACCATAATAAAAATTTTAAAAAAGGTCAACAGAGTAAATTTTATATTATCTATATTTTACCACAATTTTAAAAACAAAACAAACTTTATTTGATTGCAAAGGATGAATCTGGCAAGACAACAAGAACAATGCCCTCTCATTTCCTTGACTGTTCACCTAGATACCGCATTATCTGTGACAGGGGAAAAAACATCTAATCTAAAGCTGAATTTTTTACTATATTTAGTCCTATAATCCTTGGGTCACTTAACTGGGATACTTACTTTTTAAAAGAGGCAACACTATATATTCAGTTTGTTCATGATTTAAGCCATTTAACAGGGAAATAAATATTTTAACATCCTAATCCTCTGCATACAGTATAGTATACTCTAACTTACAAAACAGAAAGCCAAAAGATTGCTCCTAGCTATTAATATATTTCTACTTAGGAAAGTGGGCATGTAAGGAACAACATGCTCAGAACAGTAACATAAAAATTAAATTTGCTTCCCTAAAGCAGTAAAGTTATCTGTTATATCAAAAGTAGTTAAAATGTGGTAATGAAGGAACACTGAGATATACAGGGTTCAAAATGAAAACAATGGAAAAAGATAATCCATGATTCTTTAACGAAGATGTTTATAGTCCACCTCTGAGAAAGCACCCTGATATGTATTCCAAGGCTTTCCCCAGCTCTTTACCACTTTCTCTCTCTGCTGGTCTTTATTTCTTTTCTTTTTCTTTTTTCTTTTTTTTTCCCGAGGATGAAACGAAGGCTGAGACAGAGAAGGGAAAATAAGATAATGGGAATAAACTGATAATGAAGAAAGAAAAATACGAGTTTATTCTTTCTCCTCACACTGAATCCTAAATACGTTATCATCATCATTCTCATCATCATAAATGTGAACAACCGCAAATAACTGACGGCAAAGGAAAACTAAATTTCCTCTAGTCACAATCTAATCTAAAGCAAAAAAGTGGGGGTGAAGGAGTCCATGCCGAATTCTTCAAACAATCTTGACTGTAATACAAAGCTGCAGTTAAATATGGTGACATGAACCTTGGTCTAAGGGTGGAACACTAAGTTCTTTAACAGCTTTCTAGCCTAAGAAGTGACATCAGTCAAAGAACCTTAAACTCAAGTGTTTCATTCACTAAGTATAAACAAATCAAGGTTTTCGTAAGACACCACATAGTACAAACTAAGAGTTTAAAGATAAAACTTCATGATACTATATAGTACCACAGGAAAAACAGAATGAGAATTTGGGAAGAAGCTAATTTATCTATCTGAACTCAAAATAATCCTGTAGAATAGTCCATTATTCCAACAGTCCTTTTGATCCTATCGACAAATATGAAGGTCTCTGAATTGGACTGCTATTTTAACTGGGGCCCTCCGTATGCCAGTAATAATAATGTTTTTTCGCTATTGTAAAACATTCGACTGATTTTTGGCAAACACTCTCATATAACCAGAAGATAACATCAATGCTGGCACAATCCCTATGCTCTTTCTTGTGCACATTTTTCTAAAAACTTTCCTCCTGGCCGGGCGCAGTGGCTCATGCTTGTAATCCCAGCAATTAGGGAGGCCAAGGTGGGTGAATAACGTGAGCCCAGGAGTTGGAGACCAGCGTGGGCAACATGCGGACACTCCGTCTCAACAAAAAATACAAAAATTGGCCCTGTGTGGTGGTGTGTGTATGTAGTCCCAGCTACTTGGGAGGCTGAGGTGGGAGAATCACCTGAGCCCAGGAAGTCAAGGCTGCAGTGAGCTGGGTTCATACCACTGGACTCCAGCGTGGGCATCAGAGTGAGATCCTGTCTCAAAACAAACAAACAAACAAACAAAACCTTTACTCCTTAGTTTTCCTTAATAAGAGGAAGAAGCAGGGGAGGAGGAGGTAGCAGCAAAAACTTGGATCCTCAGATATACAGGCTAAGTAGATATTCACCCCAAAACCTAGCCTTAATCTTCTGAAGGCAAAATGTCCTTTTAACTCCCCCTTCTGTGGTTGCTACTGATCCTAAACCACAGGCCTTCCTGACTTGCAGCAGGACCAGGCCAGATTATGGTTATGTGGTAGGTTCTGTCAGGCAAGCTTTGACAAGGTCTCAAAATAGACCCTGGGCACACGCCAGGGAAGCTACCACTCACGAGTTCCAACTTCATCAAACTATAGCCCTTCAGCATGTAATTTTTTTTTTTCTCTCTAGTGTCTCTCTCATTTCAAAAAGGCAAAGAATCCTGAACCTCCTCCTGGCCACAAGTAACCTGTATAACATTAAAATGTAAAACTTAAGCCTCCTTTATTCTGTTTACAAACACTTTGCAGAATAAAGATTGAATCTGTACCTACTTCCTGCCTTGAGAAAGTAATCCATCAATAGCACTATGGTTTGCAAAAGGATTTTTGGATCTCAAACTCCACAGAGGTTTATTTTATCATGTATAGATTAGGATGTGGAAGGTAAAGGAAAAGAGAAGGTAGATTATTTACTTCTTTCCTGACTAATAACATAGTAGCCGACTTATGCAGGGCAAGAAGTTAAACTATACACAATGCTTTTAATTGATACTGGTCATAAAATTCTGAAACAATCAACCTACTATAAGACGTAGTCATTTAACTATTTTCAAATATAAATGCTTCTATGTGACAGCAACAGTTTTCAAACCACAATATTTCTACTTTTACCAATACAAATAAAATTAATCACCTGACACTCAAATGTTTTCAAGTACCTTATAAAATACACTTGCAATATTTTTTAAATGGAGAGATGGATGAAGAATACAAAGTAATTAAGAGCTCCTTTCCCCTTCCACAAGCCCAAGAAATAAGTTAAATTCCATTATAAATAAAGCCAATATAGGATTGAAATAATTTTAACTTTTCATAACTTCAGTCCCAATCTTACAGTCACACTTTGAAAATACATTTTGTATAGACACTTACTAACTAGTGCAAAGACTTATATATGAATTGTTCATTATAGCAGTGTTTGTAGCAGGCTAAAATCAACCTAAATATCTGTCAGTAGAAAATGGTAAAATAAATTATGGAAAATGAATAAATTATGGTTCATCTACACTAGCAAGACATGCAGTCTTTAAAAAAAAAGTAAGAAACGTGCTAAATACAAAAAGATCTTCATAGGTCAAAGATAAGAATGAAAGATACAGTATATTTCTCCTAGACATATGTCATTGTATATGGTTGCTTGGATTGGGGGTTGGGGTAAGGAAAGGCTGGGAGTTCGTGGTGGAAAGCAGACTTTCTTTTCATCATATACCACATTTTTAAATGTTTTATCAATTTTTAAAAGTCCCATAAACATCTACTGAACCTATGAAGTAAATAATGCCATTTCTTCCCCCTCCCTAATTATCTCTACTTTTATCTACTGCGCTCCCTACCACTAGGCTAAAACAAATGCATACATATGTTCCCTATGAAATGGAATTATCTCTTGACCTCCCCATCAAAATAAATGAATAACAGAACTAATGAAAAAGTATAATGCATGATCAACCCAGTTTTTAGCCTAGCGTTTGACTCCTTTGAAGTCCAGCATAATTTATTATAAGCCGAAAACTTTACGAGGTAAGTTTTGTTCAATTCCTTCCTTCTGAAGTTTTAAAAGTTGAGTTTTCTTGGCTGGCACGGTGGCTCACGCCCGTAATCCCAGCACTTTGGGAGGCCGAGGCGGGCAGATCACGAAGTCAGGAGATCGAAGCCAACCTGGCTAACACGGTGAAACCCCGTCTCTACCAAAAAAAAACAAAATTAGCCGGGCGTGGTGGCGGGCGCCTGTAGTCCCAGTTACTGAAGAGGCTGAGGCAGGAGAATGGCATGAACCTGGAAGGCGGAGCTTGCAGTGAACTGAGATTGCGCCACTGCACTCCAGCTTGGGCGACAGAGCGAGACTCTGTCTCAAAAAAAAAAAAAAAGTCGAGTTTCATTTATTTATTTTTGAGACAGAGTCTCACCCTGTCTCCCAGGCTGGAGTGCAGTGGTGCTTTCAGGGCTCACTGCAGAGCTCGTGTGGCTTTCCCACCTCAGCCTCACAAGCAACTGGGACTGCAGGCACACACAACCAACTAATTTTTTTGCAGAGACAGGGTCTCACTATGTTGCCAGGACAGGTCTTGAACTCCTGGGCTCAAGCACGCCTTCTGCCTTGGCCTCCAAAAGTTGGGTTTCAAATGATGATCACAGATTATATTCTTTATTTGAAAACTGGACAAAGTAGTACATTTTCCCCATTAAAGGACCATCTCTCAATTTAGATGTTCCAGATGGAAAGCAACTACCTAAAAGGAAAAAGCTATGAAACAGCCTCTATTTTGCAGGTGCAATGGATAATGATCCTAAGGTAAAGACGGAAGAATTTTATTTCGTTTTGAATGATACTCGTCAACATTCCCAACACACTACAAGAATTATTTTTTTTCTATATATCATCAATTCTGTTCCTTCTCACACTAGCAACAGGCTAAACAATCCACAAACAGTTTTGCAAGAAATTGCTCCCTCCCTCTTGCTAAATTCACATCTAACCAAGATTTGTTTTTGTTTTGAGAGACAGAAATACTTTGCCAAATGCATTCTCCATATCACCTTTTCCTTTCATTACAGAGATACTTAAATCCTGACCTGGAAAGGTTTCCCTTGCGTATTTACCTATCAAGACTGTCAGTTACGGTGATTTCCACAAGGGATTTTCCAAAAGGGAATCTGTGTTCACAGGGAACTGAAACTCTTTAGTCACTATTAGCTGGACAAAAATCAAAAGCAACATTAGGGAACACTCTGAATATAATGGATATCCAAAGTAAAAGAAGATGTCAAAATTTAGTGAAAGAAGTAAAGGAAGTTAGTAAGCTAGACCAACAGGACAGACTTGCCATTACTTTATAACTAGCTAAAGTTCTTCATAAATGAAAATCAAGGTAAAAAATCAGCTGAACTCCAACAGAAGGAAAAGAAAAACAAGGCTAAGGGTATCAAGAACTCTGTGATTTCAACCTTATTTTACTTAACACTTGAAAGTCAAAAATGATCAAATTACATTTCAGCAATAAAAAGCTATTTCTAGTTTAAAGTGAATCCATTCCAATCACAACTTCAATACACACTTTCTTCTAGAACAGAACTTAAATAATAACTCATGTAGTTTCATTCTACATTTTTAAAGACAGAATCACAAAAATGGGTGATGCTTTCCACTCAAAAGACTATTTTGTATAGTGCAAATTCTTTCAGTGAACATTTTCATACCTTAGTGATGGTAGCTCTCCTTTCCACTGACACTTACTTCTAGACCCCTTCATTTATCTTCCCACATCTGGCAAAAAAAAAAGTGGGGGGAAGGGTAAAACCAAAACAATCACTTAAAAACCAACAGACTATTCTAAATTCGAGCATTCTGCAAATACTTCAACTTTTATTTCATTACCATTCTTCATGATGACAAATATCCAGCAACAGACCTAACAAAACATAATACAACACTTTCTACTAAATGAGTAAAGAATGCCATCTCATTAGGCAGACACGAACTTAGCTTTTCTCTATTTCAATTTTCAGATTCATAGCAATGATTCACAAAGTGAGTGATCTACCTTCGAAATGAATCACACTTTCCGAAATTCTTATTCTACATAAGTATATTATAATACTAGGTCATTATCTCTGTATCTGTTAAACAGAGCATGATGTTGGTTAAACAGGGTTAGTGCTGCAACAACCTTGGAGTCCCTGCCAACTAACTCTATTTGCAACACTGCATTCTCCAATAATTGCACTTTTTCATATAGATTTATCCCCAAAATAAAATGTTATCTTGAAAAAATATTATTTTAAACACTGATTAAGAACTTATACATCCACACCCTGCTCTCCCTCTCTGTTCCATTACTGCATCCACATTCTCTTCCAACTATGACAACATAAAAAAATTAAGAACCACTCTTATCCTTACATCTCATTTTTAGTCAATCAATCCACTCTACAATTTTTTTGTTTATACTAGAAATGCTGAGTTATTAAATGGAAACTCAAAGAAAACCAGCTACTAACAGTTAAGGTTTAGGATACAATATTTATCTAGTCATGTCTCAGCAGCCTGTATTTGTAGCTCCCACGGTGGAAAAAGTAAAGCAAACACTTGAACTTTTTTCTCTCTAAGAAAGAAAAAGAAGTGGGTTTCCTTAGGTCCTCCTGCATCCTGCCGGTTACTCACAGGCAGGGTTGACTGGAGCTCTGTAACTTAACAATCTGGGTGTCAATAACGCCTCATATTAGTCAAGTATTAACCCAGCTAGGGCCTGTTAAACCCGCGCTCCAGCTCAGGTCAAGGAAGAAGTAAAATTCCCCAAAAAATGCTACGCCCTACACCGTCCTGACACCGTTCCCTGGGGGTGCTCGTCCCAGGACAGAACTGGAGTGTGGCATCTAGGGAGGAAGAGAAGGCGCCTGGGGCACCCGAAACGGAGGGACAGCTGCCCAATTTAATTTCTCCCACAGTGGGAGTAACACGTACCTTTCCCCTGCGCGGAGGAAGGGTGAGCGTTAGAAATCAGACGGGATGTCTGAGAACGCCGCAGGCAGGGGGCGACCCCAGTCCGGGAGCCTGCCGGGGGCCGGCCAGTCCCCAGGGAAGCCCGGCCCCCTAGCCGAGGTCAGAGGCGGCGCGGATCCCACGGGACTGCGGAGGCCGGGAGGAAGGTCCCCAACTCCCTGCTCCCTGCTCCCACCGGGCTGGCGGGAGGAGCGGCCCTTACCTGGGTTAGGGCGCGCGCTGTGACTGCGTCGCTGTCCGGGAAGGGCCGAAGAGCGGCTTGCCCGCCCGGCGCCCGCTGGGGCTAGGGGCGAGGGGCGCAGCTGGACGACTCAGTCCTGGGTCCCCCGGCCAGGCGGGCGGGGATGGACGCGGCGGCTCCCGGCACCGGCAGCCGGCTAGTCGGTCAGGCCGAAGTGCCCTCTGCGCCGCGGCTGAGACAGCGGGAACCGGCCCCGGGAGGAGCCGCAGCCTGAGCGGCCGACTGAGGAGGCAAAGGATGGGCGGGGCCACAGGGTCGACGACCCGCTCACCCGGAAGCAGTTGTGGCCGTGACTGCCCGGGAGTGGCGTTTGCCGCAGGCCGGCCTTGCACCCCGCTGGGCAAAGTACGCGGGGCTGTCAGACGACGAGCTGAGCCCTGGGCCGGCGGGTGAGGTTCCCCAAGCGGCGGTGCTCCTGCCTCCCTGTTCCGCCATTGCGAGCCGTTAGGGCCAAGCTGGAGGGAGGGCGGCGAGGCGCGGCTGCTGGTAGGGCGGGGCCCTGGGCTGCTGGTGGGGCGGAGGCTGGAGGCGGCCTTGGGCGGGTGGCTTCTCTGGGTCGCACGGTTCCTGCCCAGGCTTTCCGAACCAGGACCAGTGCCGGTAATGTGAATTGACACTTGTTCCGATTCAGGGCTGCCCTTACCCTGGTTGCTCCTAAACCCTGCGGCCTGGTGGGCTTGGGCAAGTGGGCTGGAGTAACGCTCTGTTAGGAAACGAGTATGCGAGGGAGGGTGGGTGGGTGTGGTCGAAATGCCCAAGCTTCACTTCAAAAATGAAGACGCATGACCTTAAAATTATTTCTGGAGAAGAATACTTGCCCGAGAGGTGGAGTGGGGGACGGAGAGCGGGATGGATGGAGGAGTATAAAGTGTGTTAAAAATCTGATAGACACGGACTTGTCATTTATTCCGGAAGTATCTAACGAGGCCCACCAGGTTCAAGCCACTGGGGAAGGACCAGGGTTGTGCATTTGGAAAGCTCACCTTAGTGGAATAGACGGACTGAAGCAAACAAACAAGGTAATGACAGGTGTAGTAAGGCTTTGCAGGAAACACACAGAGTGATGAAAAAGATTTTGTGGACGAGGCCTCTGGCTGGATAGGATGGCTAGAGAAGACCTCTCGGAGGAAGTGATAGTTGAGGAGCCTCCTAACAAAAAAGGCACGAAATACACCTAACCACAACTTTACATACAGGGACTGCAGATTCCAGAAGCCCCTGAATAAGCCCACTAATTCCATGTTGAGCACCTGTCTCTAAAGCCTTTTAAGGACTGTTTCTGTGCTGCCCACTTCCCCTGCAATTTCAGAAGGCTTGATCACCCTTACAGTTTATGGGGGCTGCCACTGTGGCACTAATGGGGAAGGTTCGAGAGACAAGGACAATTATACCCATCAGCTTTGAGAAACAAATTCTTTACCTTTTCACTGTTTCTATGTCACTATATTTCTCAGAGCCATGAGTAAACATTAAAACTATGATTTTTACATTGGTATGTTATGATCTGAATAAAATGATTAATGACATATTTTGCCAAATTTGTTGAAGACAAAGGAAGAGGATCTATTCAGATGCAGTACCTGAATAATACCAAAAACCCAACATGTATTAAATATTAACGACATAATTAATAGAAAGATTGTCAGGGCCGGGCGCGGTGGCTCACGCCTGTAATCCCAGCACTTTGGGAGGCCGAGGCGGGCGGATTACGAGGTCAGGAGATCGAGACCATCCTGGCTAACACGGTGAAACCCCGTCTCTACTAAAGAATACAAAAAATTAGCCGGGCGTAGTGGTGAGCGCCTGTAGTCCCAGCTACTCGGGAGGCTGAGGCAAGAGAATGGCGTAAACCCGGGAGGCGGAGCTTGCAGTGAGCAGAGATAGCGCCACTGCACTCCAGCCTGGGCAACACAGCAAGACTCCGTCTCAAAAAAAAAAAAAAAAAGAAAAAAGAAAGATTGTCTGGATAATTCATTAGATTCTCTTGCCCTTTTAATTTTACTCCTTAGCCACTTGTTTTAATTCATGCAAACCAGCAGAAATATTTTGCATTGTGTTTCTGGGAAAACGGACTGGGAGGTAGCTAACACTTACTGATCACTTTCTATTTACACAGCATTGTGCTAGGAACTTAAATATCTCTTCCAGTATTAGGACTAACCTTGAGATATGGGTATCATTGTACCCACTTTAGTAACAAAGACATTGAGATTCAGAGAGATTGTGACATACCTAATGTAGCAAAACTAGTAGCTGGAAGAGCCAAAAATTGCACTCAGATCTCTCTGGCCCTACTAAATGCATCACCATAAATTATTTCATGGGCAATCTTCCCTGCACATTAATTGATTTCTTTCTGCCAAATGTATGTGTTCCTAGATCTTTTTGTAATATTCTGACATGGGAATGCCCCCAGGTCTGTGAGGACTGGCTTCTCTGGGGTTGTATCAATAGATGAAGGAAAATTTTGCGATTGTTTATACAGTTTGGGGGTATGAGGTGGTACAATTTGTATATTTTTGTTACTTTCATAGCAAAATCTTCAGTTTTCTTTGATGAGGCCAAGAAATAAATTTTTTCCTTTCTTAACAGCAAATACTTATTTTTGTGGTTTTCACAAAAGTTGTCTTTCACAAACACAATAATACTGTGTATATTATTATAATAATTAATAAATTTATTATAATAATCATATAAAATAAATAAATAATAATAAAAAAACACATCTCTAAGATGTGAAAGATCATTAGTTCATACATTAAAAGTAGGATACCACTTTTGAAAGCCTAATATTTTTATTAGTAAAGTGTGTCTAGACCAGGCGCAATGACTCACACCTGTAATCTCACTACTTTGGGATGCAAGGCAGGTGAATTGCATAAACTCAGGAGTTCAAGACCAGCCTGGGGAACATGGTGAAACCTTGTCTCTACAAAAAAATTAGCTGGGCATGGTGGCATGTGCCTGTTAGTCTCAGCTACTTGGGAGACCCAGGTGGGAGGATTGCTTGGACCCAGGAGGTCAAGGCTGCAGTAAGGTGTGATCAGGCCACTGCCCTCCAGCCTGCATGACAGAGCAGGACCCTGTCTCAAAAAGAAAAAAAAAAAAAAAGTGTGTCTGTGTGTGTGTTAGAAACATTTTTCTAATTTTATTTAACTCCTTACAAGTCTGTGGAAACCTGGCAATGTAACTGTCTTTTACTATGTATATTTGTTTTAAGTTCTCCTTGTAAGAATTCCTATCTAGATTTATTATTTTTTCATGTTATTTTTCTCTTTTTTATTTTTTATTTGGAAATAATTATTTAAAAGTTGCAAAAATAGTACAGCAGTCCTGTGTAGTATTTGCCCAGTTTACCCTATTGGTATCTTACATACCTATAATACCCTATTGGTATCTTACATACCTTATTAAAACCAGGAAATTGACACACTACAGTCTTCTTTAGGTTTTTAATTTATTTTTATGTTTCATATCAAAAAGTTTCCATTTTGCAATAATTCATTTCTATTATATTTGACTTGGCCCTTCCTCTCCTAAATTAGCAAATGTTAATAAGCTTGTCCTGCTGCTCATCTTGAATTACAAGTTTATTTTTAAAATTATCTGGGTCAACACAATTGAAAGTGATTCATTTGTAAGGTTGTTGCTTTCTCTGGTCATACTGTTCCATGTCATCCTGCCCTAATAAACCTGCAAAATTATACAGCTTGTGTGTGTATATTTTAATACATCTTCTGACCACTGCAGTTTTTTCACAGATTGTTATCAAAGGAAAACAAAGAGGAATACAAGACATCCTCATTTGACTGGCTTTTTAAAAAAGTTTCTAAACATCTAACTGTCAAAACAAGAATACTGGGTGGGCATGGTGGCTAACGCCTTGTAATCCAGCACTTTGAGGGGCCAAGGTGGGCAGATCCCTTGAGCCCAAGAGTTCAAGACCATCCTGGGCAACATGGTGAAATCCTGTCTCTACAAAAAAAAAAAAAAAAAGTTGGTTGTGGTGGTCCACACCTGTAGTCCTAGCTACTCCAGAGGCTGAGGTGGGTGGATGACTTGAGTCCTGGAGGTCAAGGCTGCAGTGAGCCATGACTACACCACTGCAAGCCAGCCTGGGTGACAGAGCAAGATCCTATCTCAAAAAAAAAAAAAAAAAAAATGCTATGGTTTGTTAGTGTGCAAAATCTCACTTATGGCTAATTCTAGTTCTACATGGATTCTCCTACCCAGGGCACTCACCTTTTCCTCCACCAGAGAATAAACATAGAAAAATGAAGGGTAAATTACTTTGTTCAATCTTAGTCTTGAGGAAAGGTTAATGAGAGGGGAAAATTTGGGACTTTGTATAGGTATCAATTATGTTATGAACACCTAATCACTTATTATCAAGTGATGGTTTTTCTGCATTATATACTTACTATAAATGAGTAAAAAACACCCTTCATATTACAGCTTATTTAACAAACTATTATTTATCTGCTGTGTATCAGGCACCCAATTAGGTACTTGACACAGGGACAAAACAATCTCTGCCCTTAAGGAGCTAGAATGCCAGAGTTTCTGTTGATATATATTTTGTTAATGCATGTTAAGCTCTCACTATGTGCTAGATAATTTGCAAATGCTAGACATCCAACGGGAAGCAAAAACAAAGCTGTTTCTTTTTCTCATGAAACTGGTAAGGGAGACAATCTCACAAAAGTACCTTTAAAATCTAACAGGTATTACAAAGTGTAGGTATGTGCTGCCATGAGGGCATAAAAGCATTGGGACTTGACCTAACCTGAGGTGTCAGAAATGCCTTCTTCTGGGAAGAGATGTTTCAAGCTGAGATTTAAAAGTGCCTCAGAGTATAAACTACATGCGGAAGTGGAGGAGAGCAAGAAAGAGCACATACAGAGCTCATGATAGAACCAACAGAGTCCCAGGGGCTGAAATGAGAGAATGTGAGATGAGTCTGGAGAGTTAAGGGCCCACCATTCAGGGTCTTAGAGGCTGTGGTAAAGATTCTAATCTTTGTTATGAAATCTGCAAACCAATTGAGTTTTTCGTGAGAGCAACATGGTTTGTATTTTCAAAAGCTCACTCTGACTTCAGTGTTAAGAATTCATTCATGCATAGTGGCATGCACCTGTGGTCCCAGCTACTCGGGATGTGGAGGCACAAGAATCGCTTGAACCCGAGAGGCGTAGGCTACAATGAGTTGAGATCATGGCACTGCACTCCAGCCTGGGCCACAGAGTAAGACTTTGCTTCAAAAAAGAAAAATTAAAAAAAAAAGAATTCATTCTTGGCCAGGTGTGGTAGCTCACACCTGTAAGCCCAGCACTTTGGGAGGCCAAGTTGAGAGGATTGCTTGTGCCCAAGAGTTTGAGACCAGCCTAATCTATATGGTGGGACCCTATCTCTACAAAATATAAAAAAAAATGAAAAACTTAGCCAAGTGTGGTGGTGCATACCTGTAGTCCCAGCTACTCATTCTTTAAATAAATGCATCCTGAGGGCCTGCTATAGACCAAATCCTATTCTGCACACAGAGCACACGGCAGTGGACAACAGACAAATTCCCTATCTGTGAGGATCTTACAGACAATGTACAAATAATATATAAGATAATAGTGCTGTAAGAACATTGAAACAGGGTGAGAATGAAAGGGTAGGGTGGAGTTGCTATTTTATAAACTTGAACCCTATGAAATTACTGATTTTTAAAAATAATTTTTGACCTGAGAATGACATTACACCTTAGGTTTAAATGGTTCAATCCAGTTGTGTGACATGAGGGTCATATGATTCAACTTAATACTTGGAAGAGTCAGAACTAATGAGGTGATCTAAAGAAAGAGAAGCAAGCCATGTAAATACCTGGGAGAAGAGCATTTCAAGAAAAGGAACAGCAAGTGCAAAGGCCCTAAAACAAAAATGTGCTTGCCATGTTTGAGGAGCAATAACAAGGCTGAAGACTAAAGAACAAGTGGGGAGAATGGTAATAGACGCCAGATCATACTGGTGACCATGGTAACAAATTGGCTTTTCTCCTTTTTTTTTTTTTTTTTTTTTTTTTCCTTAAGATAGGGTCTCACTTTGTCACTCAGGCTGAAGTGCAATGGCTTGCTCATAGCTCACTGCAGTCCTGAACTTCTGGGCTCAAGTGATATTCCTGCCTTAGCTTCGTTAGTAACTGGGACTACAGGCATCCACCACCACGCCCGACTAATTATTTTTTTTAAGAGATGGTATTTCACGAAAAATTATCCAGGCGTGGTGGCAGGCGCCTGTAGTCCCAGCTACTCGGGAGACTGGGGCAGGAGAATGCCGTGAACCTGGGAGGCGGAGCTTGCAGTGAGCCGAGATTGCGCCACTGCACTCCAGCCTGGGCCACAGAGCCAGACTCCGTCTCAAAAAAAAAAAAAAAAAAAAAAAGAGAGAGAGATGGTATTTCATTATGTTGCCCAGGCTGGTCTTAATCTCCTGCCCACAAGTGATCCTCCCACCTCAGCCTCCTAAAGTCTTCCAAAATGTTGGGATTACAGACGTGAGCCACCACACCCAGCCTGGTTTTTCCTCTTTGAGAGAGCTAAGCCGTGGGAGAGTTTTGAGCAGAGGAACTACCATCTGCCATTTTTTTAAAGGACTATTCTGTTAATGGTAGAATGTAAGTGGTGGATGTAGAAGTGATTGCTGTAAAACACACAACTTTGCTGTGTGTTTGAAATTTTTCCTAATAAAATAAGAATAGTTTAAACTGATACATTGTGAATAGACTTTAGAGGAGCAGAGGCGAGAGCAGGAAGACCAGTTAGGCTATCACAATAATTCAGGTAGCAGTGGAAGTGGTAGGAAGTGGTTGGGGGTAGATGTGGTGTTTGAATTACAAGTTAGTAATTCAGAGGAAATGCCCAGGTAGGAAATACAAATGTATAAATCCACCTAAAGATTAGGAAAACAAGGACAAATGTCTTGAGAATTAAAAGAAAATGCTCAGGAGTGTAGCCTAAAGCCTCTTACTCCTGCTATTTTTCTAGGCTGGTTTTGGTTGTAGATAGTTATCAGTTATATGTTGTCGTTCAGATTATTTATATGTATTACTGTCCACAACTCACTTATGTTCTAAAGGGCTGTTTTTTTAATGTTGTTCTTGTCTTCTCAAGCAGCGTATATGCTTTTTGAGAAAAGATCTATTTTCTTGTATACACCCCACAATGCCATATTCCTAGAAGGCATTTACAGTGTTCACAGAATAAAAAATTTGAATACAGAGCTTTTCATGTCTTTTGTTTTTATAAAACATCCATTTTCTTATAAATGTTTAATTTAGACACTTCTGAAAATAAAGGTAGAGTTAGAATTTTCAATCTGTTGCAACTTATGCCCATTTCGGGTCAGAGAAATAAAAAGAGAGCCTTCTGGGGGGAACAAAAAAGGCCCAGGTGTGTGCCTGTAGTAGTAGTGTCAGCTACCTTAAGAAGCTTGAGCCCAGAAGTCCAAGGCTATATGGCACCACAATCGTGCCTGTGAATAGCCACTGCACTCCAGCCTGGGCAATATAGCAAGATCCCATTTCTTTTAAAAACAAAACAAACAAAAAAACCCAATCAGCTCTTCTCCATATTGGCTTATACTCAGACTTCATCATGTGGCAGCAAGACAGTTCTCAAAAACTTCAGTTCTAAATTCACTCTGGTCCAAGTCCAGCAAGAAAGAGATCCCTTCCAGTAGCTCCTAGATTCACTGAACCAATTACCTTGCTACAGTAATTTGTTAAAGGATAGGGAGTTACCTTCCCATCCTTTAACAAATTACTGTAGCAAGGAAAACTCCTGTGCTATGATTAGCCAAATTTGAGTAATATGCTTTACCTCTGGTCCACCCAAAGATCATGGACTATAGGAGAGGAGTGGTTCCCAGAAGAAAAAAAATGGAGTACTATCACCAAAATATGGAAATGGACACTGATGGTGAAAACACAATACTTACTACACCAACTAACTCAAAGGCCTATGCATTGTTTCTTCCTTAAGCTTTTGAAAGAAGTTAGTCACTGCCATGGCACTCACTTTGAATCTCTTCCAATTCCACACACAATACTGCATTTTTTCCCCTGAATCATCAGGCTGTCATATATTCAGTTGCCATTGAAAAGTAAATGCATGATTATGAAAGTTAACCAGCTGGAACAATCAGTATTTTAGCACATCACTTTTCGGGACACTCCCAACTGGTATTGCAGGTAGTTTCTTGTCCTTATAATTCTTTCCTACTGTCAAGCTACCTGAAACATATTTATTTGTCCTCGATACCCTAGGGGCAGGGTGGCTGATAACTAAGGTGCCTGGGAAACACTTCAGAAGCAAGTGACAATGGACATTTCTAGATGGACTTCTAGATGTACATTTACACTGTAGAAACTTGAAAGGAAAATTTATCTACAGATACGTCTGTTTTCTCTTCAGTTTCTTTTCCTTTTTGCACTAACAAGTTATTTTCCCCACATGACGTTTAATCTACCTTACATAACATTTTTTAACATTTTAGTTCAAAATTTACTTCAGAAAATGGATGACTTTGGTGTGAAACAATTGTTGATTATTATTCTAGAATTTGGGATGGCACCTCTAGTTTGCTGCTTCCTTGGACACCAAACATAACATTCTCTGTTCTAGGATGTGCTTCAAGTGGGTCATAAGACTGGCAGAAAATCAAACCAAACTAAATGAATAGTTGTTGAAGTTAATCTCCCATCCTGGAGCTGTGCATGCCATGGGGTAGCCAGCTATTAACAGGCACGATCCTGATAAAAATCACTGCTCTGTGGTCCTGTTTATCAGAATTTCACATTATGGAAACTAGATTTGGGCCTGGTTTCTTTAAAAAGAGATGTGATAATGAAATAATCATGTATTATAGCCATTACAATTTCTATTGTAGGAGAAAGTGGATAATGTTTTAATGTAAAACAGTAGGTTATTAAACAATATGTTCTAGATGAATATTTAACATTTTTGTTTTAATTAGCCAGGCGTGTGTGGTGACCTGTGCCTGTAGCCCTAGCTACTCAGGAGGCTGAGATGGCAGGATTTGCCTGAGTCCAGGATTTCAAGGTTACAGTGAGCTTTGATCACACCACTGCACTCCAGCCTGGGTGACAGAGCAAGACCCCTTCTCACAAATAATAATAACAATACAAATACAGAAAAATACTAGAAAACACACCCAAATGTTGACCTTAAGGAATGGAATTATCAGTTATTTTATTTTATTTTTATTTTCTAGAATACTCAAAGGTGAAATGTACTACATCTGCAGCCAGGCACGGTGGCTCATGCCTGTAATCCCAGCACTTTGGGAGACCGAGTCGGGCAGATCACTCAAGTTTAGGAGTTTGAGACTAGCCTGGCCAACATGGTGAAACTCTGTTTCTACTAAAAATACAAAATTAGCTGGGTGTAGTGGTGCACACTGGTAGTCCCAGCTACTTGGGAGGCTGAGACAGGAAAATCACTTGAACCCAGGAGGCAGAGGTTGCAGTGAGCCGAGATTGAGCCATTGTACTCCAGCCTGGGCAACAAGAATGAAACTCTGCCTCAAAAAAAAAAAAAAAAGTTGTCTATTACTGCTATGGTCTGAATGTTGTGGTCTGCTATTGTTTGTCCTGCCAAAACTCATATGTTGAACTCCTAACCTCCAAGGTGATGGTATCAGAAGATAGGGCCTTCCTGAGGCGATTAGGCCATGACAGCAGAGCACTCATGAATAGGATTAGTGCCCTTATAAAACAGGCCTAAGAGACACCCCTCCCTGGTCCATTATGTGCTATTAGAATGAGAAAACAGCTGTCTATAAGGAAGCAGGTCCTCACCAGACACCAAATCTGCTGGCACCTTGATCTTGGCTTTCTCAGCTTCCAGAATTGTGAGAAATAAATTTCAGTTGTTGATAAGCCACCCAGGCTATATTTTGTTATAGCAGCCCAAATGGACTAAGACAAATACCAATACCACAGAATCAAAATAAAAAACTAAAAATTAAATCTAGGCTGGGCGAGGTGGCTATAATCCTGTAATCCCAATGTTTTGGGAGGCCAAAATGGTAAGATCACTTGAACCCAGGAATTCGAGATCAGCCTGGGCAACATAGGGAAACCTTGTTTTTACAAAACAATTTTTAAAAAGTATGCACGTATGGTGGCATGTGCCTGTAGGTCTAGCTACCTGGGAGCCTGAGGCAGGAGGATCACTAGAGCTAAGGAATTCGAGGTTACAGTAAGCTGTGATCGTGTCACTCCAGCCTGATTGACTAAGCAAGACCCTGTCTCAAAAAAAAAATTCTAATTATGCTTCTCACTGCTCAAAACCATGGAAGATTTCTCTCTTGTCTTGCATACTTCATTCATTCTTTCATTTAAAAAAAAAAAAAAAAAAACATGTACAGGGCTGGGTGCGGTGGCTCATGCCCAGAACTTTGGGAAGCCGAGGCTGGCAGATCACCTGAGCTCAGGAGTTCGAGACCAGCCTGATCAACATGGTGAAACCCCATCTCTACTACGAATACAAAATTAGCCAGATGTGGTGGTGCATGCCTATAATCCCAGCTACTCGGGAGGCTGAGGCAGGAGAATCGCTTGAACCCAGGAGGCGGGGGTTGCAGTGAGCCGAGATTGCACCATTGCACTCCAGCCTGGGCAACAAGAGCAAAACTCCATCTAAAAAAAAAAAAAAAAAAAGCATATACGGTTTGTACAGATGCTAGGAGTAAAATATACAGATGTGGCTCCTGTTCCCCTAGAACTAACTGTCTAGAGGAGATATAACAAGTAAGCTAACAGAAACAATCCAGTATGTCACAGTCAATAACAGGGTTTTATGCATCCTCCATCAAAATGCCGAAATCATCTTTTACACATCAAATGCTGGCTTTGATAGCTAAGCTACCAAGCAAGGGGTACTCACATACAATGGCACTGACTGTCAGTCATTGCTTCAGTTTAAGCAGCATCCTTGTGGTTGTCCACATGGTATGGTAGTGTTCAGTTAGTTGAGTAGTGTTCAATTATTGGAATATTTATTTACTCTTATTTTATGAAAATGCAGATGCGAATACTAGTTATAGGAAGAGTAGGTCTTATAAATGTAATATGAATGACATAAAGATGGAAATTATTAGTAGGGCCAGGCGCAGTGGCTCACGCCTGTAATCCCAGCACTTTGGGAGGCCGAGGCGGGCAGATCCTGAGGTCAGGAGATCGAGACCAACCTGGTTAAACATGGTGAAATCCCGTCTGTACTAAAAATACAAAAAAAAAAAAAAAAATTAGCTGGGCATGGTGGCAGGTGCCTGTAGTCCCAGGTACTCAGGAGGCTGAGGTGGGTGAATGGCGTGAACCCGGGAGGCAGAGCTTGCAGTGAGCCGAGATCGCTCCAATGCACTCCAAACTGGGAAACAGAGCGAGACTCCGTCTCAAAAAAAAAAAAAAAGAAAAGAAAAGAAATCATTAGTAGGGTGCCAGAGCAGTCAATCTTTAGCCTCAGACACCAAAAATTCACTAAATAAAAGCCAGTAAACTGGATAAAGGAAAAGGAGAAAATCAGAGAACAGGTAGAAAATCCTGGAAATATTGCTCAAGTATGTTTAGAGATTTTGGTCTTACATTTTAGTTCTTCAGGAAAATATTTCTCCTTAAGGCAAAGGTTCTCTAGGCGGGGTTTCACCGTGTTAGCCATTAGCCAGGATGGTGTCGATCTCCTGATGTCGTGATCCGCCCGCCTCGGCCTCCCAAAGTGCTGAGATTAGAGGCGTGAGCCACTGTGCCCGGCCAACACCCAGCTAATTTTTTTGTTTTTAGTAGAGACGGGGTTTCACCATGTTGGCCAGGCTGGTCTTGAACTCCTGACCTCAGGTGATCCACCTGCCTCGGCCTCCCAAAATGCTGGGATTACAGACGTGAGCCACCGTGCCTGGCCTATTGTTAGATTTTTATTTTATTATTTTTTTTTAATAGAGCCTGGGTCTTGCCATGTTGCCCAGGTTGGTCTTGTACTCCTGAGCTCAAGCAATCTTTCCACATTGGCCTCCCAAAGCACAGAATGTATTTTAAATCACTTATCACATCAATGACATTAAAATTGACAAGTTCATAATGATACTAAGAAAATAAATTCAGGCCAGGTGCAGTAGCTCACCTGTAATCTGAGCACTTTGGGAGGCCAAGGTAGGAGTATCGCTTGAGCCCAGTAGTTCAAGACCAACCTGGGCAACATGATGAGACTCTGTCTCTACAAAAATTTTTTAAAAAGGAAAGAAATTCACTACTTGCCTATAGAAGTTGCCATGGCAAGTTGCTAATTATATGGTAATAGTAATTGGTAAACAAAGGGAAATAACTAAACATTTGTTCTGCCTTTATTGTACAAATTGTATTTCAGTGTAGCCAATGAGTTTTAAAGGAAAAGTCCTTTTGTATAAATTATATTCAACTAATAAATTGAAAAGAAATGATAGGCCGGGCGCGGTGGCTCATGCTTATAATCCCAGCACTTTGGGAGGCCAAGGCGGGCGGATCACGAGGTCAAGAGATTGAGACTATCCTGGCCAACATGGTGAAACCCCATCTCTACTAAAAATACAAAAATTAGCTGGGCATGGTGGTGGACGCCTTTAGTCCCAGTTAGTCAGGAGGCTGAGGCAGGAGAATGGCATGAACCTGGGAGGCGGAGATTGCAGTGAGCCGAGATTGTGCCATTGCACTCCAGGCTGGCAAGAGAGCAAGACTCTATCTCAGAAAGAAAGAAAGAAAGAAAGAAAGAAAGAAAGAAAGAAAGAAAGAAAGAAAGAAAGAAAGAAAGAGAGAAAGAAAGAAAGACACACAAAAATTGAATATAGTATGTGGATCTTTATTTCATAATCCAATTATTTAAAAATAAATTTCTGAGACAATGGGGAAATTTTACTATAGGCTGGATATTAGATGATATTAAGGAATTAACATTAATTACAGATTAATACTTTTGTCAATGTCATAATGATACTGTGGTTGTGTTTTTGAAAACAGTTGGCCTGGTGTGGTGACTCATGCCTATATCCCAGCAATTTGGGAGGCTGGGGCAGGCTGATCGTTTGAGCCTAGGAGGAATTCAAGACCAGCCTAGGTGTCATAGTGAAACCCCATCTCTACAAAAAAAATTTAAAAATTAGCTGGTCGTGGTGGTGCACGTCTGTAGTCTTAGCTACACAGGAGCCTGAGATAGGAGGATCTCTTGAGGCTGGGAGGTGGAGGTTGCAGTAGCCCAGATGGAGCCATAGAGCAACAGAGTGAGTCTCTGTCTCAAACAAGAAAAAGGACTGTCTCAGACAAGAAAAAGGAAAAACAAAACAAAACAAAAAACAGTCTTTTTCTGTTAGAGACATATACTGAATTATTTAAGGATGAAATTATATGATCTCCAGTATTTCCTTCAAAATACTTCTGAGGGGAGGAAGTGGCAGCACAGAACATTAGGAGAGAGTCAATAATTTTTTTTTTTTTTGAGACGAAGTCTCACTCTGTCACCCAGGCTGTAGTGCAGTGGCACGATCTTGGCTTACTGCAACCTCTGCCTCCCAGGTTCACGCCATTCTCCTGCCTCAGCCTCCCAAGTAGCTGGGACTACAGATGCACGCTACCACGCGTGGCTAATTTTTTGTATTTTTAATAGAGATGGGGTTTCACTGAGTTAGCCAGGATGGTCTTGATCTCCTGACCTTGTGATCCACCCGCCTCAGCCTCCCAAAGTGCTGGGATTACAGGCGCGAGCCACCGTGCCTGACCAGTCAATAAATATTAAGGCTTAGTGATGGGTACATGGGAGCAGGGGAGAAGCATAATACCATTTTGTTTGTTTGTTTGTTTTTGAGACAGAGTCTCACTCTGTTGCCCAGGCTGGAGTGCAGTGGCGCAATCTCAGCCTACCGCAACCTCTGCCTCCCAGGTTCAAACTATTCCCCTGCCTTAGCCTGCCAAGTAGCTGGAATTACAGGTGTGCACCACCATACCCGGGTCATTTTTTGTATTTTTTAGTAGAGACAGGGGTTTCACCATGCTGGCCAGGCTGGTCTCGAACTCCTGAGTGATCCACCCGCTTCAGCCTCCCGAAGTGCTGGGATTACAGGCATAAGCCACTGCGCCCGGCCTTCTTTTTTTTTTTTTTTTTTGGTATGTTTGGACATTTTCATAACAAGAAGTTAAATTTTAAATAAGTAAATAAATAAAGGCTTTAGTGCAATTTATGTCTGCTCTTGGCTTATGCCCTGGGGAAGAGACTGAATGAATGAATCCAAAGAACTGTAATATTGGGATCCCTGTACCACTTGGTTTTGAGTGCTCTTGTCTAAATGTGTAATCCTGAGGAAAAAGGCTTCTCTCTTCCTTTTTTAATGGAAGCCTTAAAGGAAGCTGTACCAGCATCAGCCACAGCAAGGACACAAATCTCAATCCAAGTCATTTCTTTAAGATGGCCTATGTGTCAGCAAGATGTCACTTGGGTTTGAGATGGGCTGCAATTATTTCTGACTGGGGCTTTAGTAGACATAGGGACACTGTGCTCAAATCCTGTGGTCAGCAGTGGAAGTTGACAAAAGGCATGGCTTTTCAAGGGTATAACTTTGACAAAGATATTGCTTTAAAACATTTCAGAATCAGCAGTGACACCAGGCTCTCAGCTTCTGCAGCAGCTAGGGTGATACCTTCCAGAGCAATCAGCTGTGGTTGTGACCACTGTGATTCCTAAGCTTATCAGGGGAAGCAGGTTGAGCTAAGATGGGGGAAGGAAAGGTCTAGATTTTCCACTAATCTAGGCACTTGGAGCTTGAGTTGACAAACTGAAGGAATCCTTATGGTGAGATGTCTTATGTTCCTCAGCTAGTGAAGCAGGATTTACTCATTACCTGTTCTTGAATTGTATGATTGTAGCATTATATTTTACAGAAACAACTTTTGACTATGATTCAGAGATGTGACTGGAGTATTTCTCCCACTCCCTTGTCACTTGTGTAATCTTGGACAGATTGATCTTCTTTAAATTAGGATAATAAGACCTTGCCTGTCTACCTCCAGGGTTGTTGTGAGGATCATAAGAGATAACATATAAAACTATAATTTTTGTAAACTAGCAAATGCTGTATAAATCTAAGGTATCATTATTATTGTAAGTGACTAAGTGATTTACATCTTAAAGCCCCTTATTTTCCTTGATTCTATGTTAACAATAAATGTTTAATTAGTATGCTATAAAATTAGATAGTCCCAAAACAACTACAAAGAAATTTAGTATATGGTATGATCTTTTTACGTTCTGCTATGTTACATAGGAATTCCTGGGAATAAGAAAAAATTTATCCAGTTCCTATTTTATACTTATATCCTTGAGTATATTCTCATCAATTTAGGAGACAAATAAGTTACTATTTATTCCATAAATAGTGCCAATTATTTTATAATCTGAATTTAAGAAGTCACTATTTCTTCTGCTCAATAAAGTATAATCAGGCCAGACCTGGTGGCTCATGCCTATAATCCCAGCACTTTGGGAGGCTAAGGTGGGTGGATCATTTAAGGTCAGGAGTTTGAGACCAGCCTGACCAACATGGCGAAACCCTGTCTCTACTAAAAATACAAAAATTAGCCAGGCATGGTGGCACTCGCCTGTAGTCCCAGTTACTCAGGAGGCTGAGCTGGAACGTGCCACTACACTCAACTCGGGGCAACAGAGCAAGACTCCATCTCAAAAATAAATAAATAAATAAATAAATAAATAAATAAATAAAATACAAAAATAAACATACAAAAATTAGCTGGGAGTGGTGGTGCGTGCCTGTAATCCCAGCTACTCGGGAGGCTGAGGCAGGAGAATCGCTTAAACCCAGGAGGCAGAGGCAAGATCAAACGCTGCACTCCAGCCTGGGCAACAGAGCAAGACTCCGTCTCAAATAATAATAATAATAATAATGTATAATCAGTCAGGAGATTAGAGCAGAAGTTGGTAAAGTGTGCCCCATAGAATGAATCTGGCCACTATGGCCTGAAAACTAAGAATCATTTTGACATTTTTTAAATGGTCTTTTTAAAAAAATCAAAGAAGAATATATTATGACACGACACCTGAAAATTATATAAAATTCAAATTGCAGTGTCGGCCAGGTGCAGTCGTTCACACCTGTAATCCCAGCACTTTAGGAGGCGGAGGCGGGCAGATCACCTGAGGTCAGGAGTTCGAGATCAGCCTGGCCAACCCCGTCTCTACTAAAAATACAAAAATTAGCCAGGCGTGGTGGCACGTGCCTGTAATCCCAGCTACTCAAGAGGCTGAGGCAGGAGAATCGCTTCAATCTAGGAGGCAGAAGTTGCAGTGAGCCGAGATCCTGCCATTGCACTCCAGCCTGGGCAACAAGAGTGAAACTCCATCTCAGGAAAAAAAAAAAAAAAAGGCCGGGTCGGGCGGCTCATTCCTGTAATCCCAGCACTTTGGGAGGCCAAGGTGGGTGGATCACCTGAGGTCCGGAGTTCAAGATCAGCCTGATCAATATGGAGAAACCCCGTCTCTACTAAAAGTGCAAAATTAGCCAGATGTGATGGCACACGCCTGTAATCCTAGCTACTTGGGAGGCTGAGGCAGAAGAATCACTTGAACTCAGAAGACGGAAGTTGCAGTAAGCCTAGATCGCACCATTGCACTTCAGCCTGGGCAACAAGAGCAAAACTCCATCTCAAAAACAAAAACAAAAATTGCAGTGTCTATTTATTAAGACATGGCCACACCCATTCATTTATGTACTGTCTGTGGCTACAACAACAGTTGAGTAGTTATGAGAGAAACCATGTGGTCTACAAAGACAAAAATATTTACTATCTGGCTCTTTATAGAAAATTTTGCCTCACCTTAGACTAGATGATTCAAAGGGATGGAAATAAAAGTGTTTTTCTAAGTTGCTAGCTCTCTGTTAGTATAAATAAACCTGGGATATAGGTACTCAAATGATGCATGTTTCAAAAACTTACAGTTATGGTTTTTTAAATTAAATTACGTTTAATTTTTTTTTTTTTTTTTTTTTTTTTTTTTTTGAGACAAAGTCTCACTCTGTCTCCCAGGCCAAGCTGGAGTGCAGTGGCATGATCTCTGTTCACGGCAACCTCTGCCTCCCGGGTTCAAGGGATTCTCCTGCCTCAGCCTCCTAAGTAGCTGGGGTTACAGGCATGCACCACTATACCCGGCTAATTTTTGTATTTTTAGTAGAGATGGGGTTTCACCATGTTGGCCAGGCTGGTCTCAAATACCCTACCTCAGGTGATCCACCCGCCTCAGCCTCCCAAAGCGCTGGGATTACAGGCATGAGTTACCATGCCCGGACAATTTTTTTTTTTTTTTTTTGAGACAAGATCTCACTCTGTCAACCAGAGTGCAGTGTTGCGATCCTGGCTCACTGCAACCACTCCTTCCTGGGCTCAAGGGATACTCCAGCCTCAGCCTTCTGAGTAGCTACAGTTATGGTTTTAACATGCAATGACCAACTAAGCCAATTTTAAGAAATTAAAAGCCAATTTTGTTTTTCAGACGGTCTCACTTTATTGCCCAGGCAGGAGTGCAGTGGCACAATCTCAGTTCACTGCAACCTCTATCTCCTGGTTCAAGCGATTCTCCTGCCTCAGCCTCCGAGGTTTCTAGGACCACAGGTGCGCGCCACCATGTCCAGCTAATTTTTATGTTTTTGTAGAGACAGGGTTTCACCATGTTGGCCAGGCTGGTCTCGAACTTCTGACCTCAGGTGATCTGCCTACCTCAGCCTCCCAAAGTGCTGGGATTACAGGCATGAGCCATTGCACCCGGCCATGAAAATCTTATTTACAAAATGTAATAAATAAAATATAAATAAGTATATTGCAATTAAATAATTTTAAAATTTACCATTTTGTTCATTGATGGTGGCAGAAAAAAAGAGAATTGGGATTATATTAGTTCTCTGACTAACACACAGTAGAAACTGACTCTGACTAAAGGAAGAAGGGGTTTATTAGAAAGAGGATTCTTGAATAGTTCCAGAACTGAGGGAAGAGCTAGAGGTCGTGATCTTTGGAAGGACAGGAAACTGGGAAGCTCCAGGTCCTTACCAGCAGGAGACCCTGGGTCTCTTCTCAGGGCACATCTATGAGACTTCAGGAGCCTTTCATTTGAGTTTCAAGCTTTATGGAGAAATAAATTGACGGGTCCAGTTTGTGGCTGGGTAGCCAAAGGGAGGGAATAATGTGATTGGTAACCTCCCCGGAGTCCCATGGTTGAAATGGAGAAGGAAAAAAGGAGAGGTTAGTAGGATTAAGGGATGCCAGGCCGATGAGAACCAACAGATGTGTGCACAGCTTGTCAGGAAACATGGGCTATAATCTCAACTTCACCAAATGGGTGAATACACTGGGCTTCAGTATTATGTTCAATATGTAATAATTATATATTAGTGTAAAAGGAGGGGCACAACACCCTTCTGCCATGAAATTATTCATTGGCCACAGTGCAGAGGATTTGGGGTTTTTTTTGAGTTAAAGAACATTTTTTTTTTTTTTCTTAAGAGACAGGGTCTCACTCTGTCACTCAGGCTGGAGTGCAGTGGCACTATCATAGCTTACTGTAACCTCAAATTCTTGGCCTCAAGCCATTGTCCTGAATCAGCCTCCCAAAGTGTTGGGATTATAGGCATGAGCCACCACACCTGGCCAAGAGCTTTGTATATTAATATACAGAATTCATAAACAGTTCACCTGAACCAACAAGAAAAGACATCAAATAGTGCTTGACTTCATTACTTATTAGGCAGATGCCATATACTTTCCTTTTCTTTCTTTCTTTTTTTTTTTTTTTTTTTGTTTGTTTGTTTGTTTGAGACAGGGTCTCATTCTGTCACCCAAGTTGGAGTGCAGTGGCAAGATCATGGTTCATTGCAGCCTCCACCTCCCACACTCAAGCGATTCTCCCACCTCAGCCTCCTAAGTAGCTGGAACTACAGGCATGTGCCACTTGTAGCCAGCTAATTTCCTTTTATTTTTAGTAGAGATGGGGTTTTGCCATGTTGCCCAGGCTGGTCTCAAACTCCTAGTAATCCACCTGCCTCAGCCTCCCAGAGTGCTGAGATTATAGGTGTGAACCACCATGCCTGGCCTAGAGATACAAATTTAAACCACCATAAGACAATACTGCATATCTACTAGACTAAGTAAAATGAAAAAGACAGACAATACCAAGTGCTGACAAGGATGTGGGGCAAGTGAAACTTTCATACATTGTTTGTTTGCTTGGGGACAGTCTCTTGCTCTGTTGCCCAGGCTGGAATGCAGTGGTGTGATCTTGGCTAACTGCAACCTCTGTCTCCTGGGGTCTAGCAATTCTCCTGCCTCAGCCTCCCAAATAGCTGGGATTACAGGCATGCACCACCACGCCTGGCTAATTTTTGTATTTTTTTAGTAGAGATGGGGTTTCATCACGTTGACCAGGCTGGTATTGAACTTCTGACTTCAGGTGATCTGCCCGCCTTGGCCTCCTACAGTGCTGGGATTATAGGCATGAGCCACCATGCCCAGCCTACTTTCATACATTGTTAAAAGCAGTATCAAATGGTAAAACCATTTTGGAGAACTCTTCGGCAATATACGCTAAAGTTGAACACATTCATGCCCCAGAATCCATAAATTCCACTTCTACACATGTACCTAGGCACCTAACATACTCTTCCTTAATGGGTTTAGGCCTGGGGTCACAAACTCAAATGCACACAGAAAGAGTCTATCATATGATCAATTGTGGTAGACAATAGGGAGTGTCAAGGACTGTGTTTAAACTGGAGAGCTCCCTATTAAGATTATGTTAAAAAAAAAAAATGAAATAGACAGCCTGGCCAACATGGTGAAACTCCATCTCTGCTAAAAATACAAAAATTAGCCAGGCTTCGTGGCACGCACCTGTAATCCCTGCTACTCGGGAGGTCGAGGTAGGAGCATTGCTTGAGCACAGGAGGCAGAGGTTGTAGTGAGCTGAGATTGCTCCACTGCACTCCAGCCTGGGCAACAAAGCAAGACCCTGTCTCAAAAAGAAAAAAAAGAGAGGAGTTCTTATCCACACCTGTAGCCATGCTTTCCAAGGGCTCATTGCAGTTTGTGCAGGTCTTCAGATGCAAGAAGACAGCCACAGCTGTGGCACACTGCAAACACAGCAATCAAGGTGAATGGGCGGCCCCTGGAGATGATCGAGCTGTACACACTGATATACGAGCTGCTGGAACCAGTTCTGCTTCTGGACAAGGGGTGATTTGCTGGTATGGACATGTCCATGTGAAAGGTGGTGATCACATGGCCTGGATATATGCTGTCCATCAGTCTAGCTCTAAAGCCCTGATGTCCTATTACCAGAAGTATATGGATGAGTTTTCCAAGGAGGAGATCAAAGACAAAGATCAAAGACATTCTCATACAGTATGACTGGACCCTGCTGGTGGCTGACCTCCACCACCACTAATCCAAAAAATCGAGAGACCCTGGTACCCATGCTTCCTACCAGAAATCCTACCAATAAGCCCATCATGAGAACTGGGGTTTACTTGTATGATAAACAATGTTTGAGAGATTTTTTAAAAAATAGATGATCCTTTTGTAGTTCATGAGCATGATGATTGGGTGTTCCCACCCATGTGTGAGATGAGCCACCCTCGAACCTTGTTACCATGTCAACATATTACCTGTCTGACATGAGAAAAACAAAAAAAAAAAAGAAAAAAAAAAGAGATTATGTTAAGTGCCTGGGAAATATTCTTCTTACTGAGGAAGAAACACCTGGCCAGTTGTACACATTGACCAGGAGGGCATTTTCATTAGAAGTGATTCAAGTGGGTACTGTGGACACCATTTGGTATAACTGCCCATCACTCCTGTTTACTTTCCTCTGGAAATAGCCCCTGCTGCCATGTCTAGACTTCAAGGCTTTGCCTCTCTCTCAATGGCTAATTGCTGTTGAGTGGACACCTTACCCAAGCCAGGAGCAGTGGATTCTGTTGGTGCTCTGCCCAGAGCTCCTTGACTAGGCAGTGTACCATCCCCCAGCTGCTGTGAATGTCAGCTGTGAACACCTCACAGGTGGCCCTGCTATTGAATCATCTTGCCCAAAAATGCTTGAGAAAGTATGTTCTTCCCCTAGAGGGAGAGGTACACCATTGCTTCAAAGTGGGATAACTCAGTCATGTCATTCACTCTCCAGGTCCCATCATGGGATCAGGCTGAGGCTGGGCTTGCTTAGCTCTGTCTCCTGTACCACCCTGCTTCCCTCACTCCCTTAACAGATTTCTCCTGAGAGCACTCTCTCCGTACATCACACCAGAATCCCTCTGCCTTTGGGGAACCCAAGCTAAGTCACAAGGCCCATAAGATCCTTTTATCCCAAAGAACCAGAAAGCCTGGGCACACTGAAACAGAATCGTATCAATGGCAACACAACCATGAACTCCTGGTGCTCAGTTTCTTCCCTTGCTGAGCTGTGGTTATCCAGCTTTCTTTTTGATTTCATCAAAGCCCACAGGAGCTTCCCAATAATCCTCCTTTTTGTTTAAGTCAGCCAAAGTTTCCTTTTTTTTCCCTGAAACCAATATAACCTTAACTAATGTGATGGGTAACCAAGGCCTGACCTAACGTGGCTTTGGAAATATGACCCAATACTTTATAGGATAACATCTCAGTTGGAATCCTGAGGGAAAAATTAATTGATTGCCCTTACTATCCCTAGGCATCAGTAGCTAGAAGTGTTGCTGGGAACACTCCCTGTCTTTAATCCTCCAGGAATTTGCCTTGCTGGGGAACTAATTTGTTACTCATGGCTGTTTTCCTGAGACCTTGTGATTCCCTGGAGGCAGAGGAGTTAAATTACTTCCACTGGCCATCACACCCTTGCATCTTTTGTTGTTTCCAGTACTGTTCAGGAAGGCTCTAGCATCTCTCTGAGCCTTCTTGTTTCTGAAAAATGCTTTTCTTCATCTTTGTATTTATCTGTGTATGTACACATGTGGTACATTTGCAAAAGTTAGGAGAGTAGAAGGAGGTGGGGGGAAGTCAGAGGAGGAGTGGTCAGATTTCAGATCACTGAACCGTGGGTTATAAATAAAGGGTGACACAACACAAACCTGATTAGTTCCACTCAGAATTGCTCACTGATTCATCAGAAAATTGATCCTTCTGACCCAAACACTCCTCTCTCAATAGTCAAAGGCGGCTTTTGTTTGAATCAGTAATTGTGCCTCTATAGGAATTTTATGGAGTTTAGCTCAAGAAAACATTCTATCCAAGACAAACGTGGGTATGGTAGAATACTATTTAAGATATTAACCTACATTCTCCGATGGGCATGTCCTCCTCTTCTTTCCCTCCATTCAGGCAGCCATGTGATCTCAGGGAGACATGCCGCAAAGAGAAGAATGAAAAGTTGACAAGTTTTTCTGGCTTGTTTCTAATAATAGATGCCATAAACTGATAGTTCACTGATCTTCGAACACCCACACATGAGTGCCACTGTTTTGGCCCACACAGTACTTTTTAAAAGTATGATTCTGTTCACATGAGGCTCAGTTCTCCAGGTCACCACAGTCCCCAGCATTCCTTATTGTCTGTCACAGTTGACATTACCTGCCTGGCCTTTTTCTGTGTGCCCTTGAACTTGTGACCCCAGGCTTAAATCCATTAAGGATGTTTATATTAGGTGCCTAGGAAGCAGACATTCTTTCCTCTTAGGAAGACCTGTCATATTAAGAGAGGGAGGGTTTCCCTCATAAGAGGAAAACCCCTAGGGTTATAGTCAATAATGAGCCAGGGCCTCTTCTTTGTATCACAGAGAGTGGAAATTCTGGACTCTCAGGCCTGGAACACTTGGGTCCAAATGCCTGAGGAGATGGGGGAGTTACAGAAGGAGTAGTACTCCCAAGACAGGAGTACTTGGGAGTAGTACTCCCAAGGAGAGAGGGAAAGAGGCACACGTGAGGGCCTCGAGTCAAAGTGAGGAAATTCTCCCTGCAGCCACCCATTAAGTCCCCTTCTTTTTCCCACATGATTCATCCACCAAACAGATATTTAGTAAGTGTTCACTGCGTTCACTGTGTGCCAGCAACGAACTAACATTTGTGGGCTTTTAATTATGTAATCTCTTTCTCTCTCCATCCATCCAGATTCTGAACTATTTCCAAGAAAATGCCACCACTTGCTTCATCTCCTGAGGCACCTTGAATACCCCTTTGCCTTGAATGAGAGAGAGAAAATTGTTTTTCCTTCATTCATATAATTGTGGAATGATAGCTCTGAAAAAGCCATGAGAGCTGATGAAGGCCTCCTGTCTCCAAGAAAGAACAGAAATGGAGAAGATTTGGTCTCTTTCGTTCACCACTATATCCTTAGCAGTGTCTTGAACAATGCCTGACACATAGTAGGTTCTCAGTATTTATTTGTTGAATGAATGACCAGCTAAGCAGTTAAGGGCAGAGGTGGTCCCAGTTGCCACATGTCCTGAATCTTTATCCAGGCTCTCTCCCAAACTGCAGGTTAGCAGAAGGAAAGCCAATGTTTTTTGTAAGAGCCTTCTTTTTTTTCTGTTTGTTTTTGTCGTTGTTTGTTTTTAGAGACAGGGTCTCACTCTTTTACCCAGGCTGGAGTGCAGTGACATGATCATAGCTTACTACAGCCTCAAACTCCTGGGCCCAAGCAATCCTTGTGCTGCTAATTAAAAAAAAAAAAAAAAATTTTTTTTAAATATATATACACACACACAAATGGAGTCTACTATGTTGCCCAGGCTGGTCTCAAACTCCTAGCCTCAAGCATTCCTCTGACCTTGGCCTCCCAAGGCACTGGGATTACAGGTGTGAGCCATGCACGCAGCCCCCATAAAGGCTCTTAACAAGAAACTAAGAGGGAAAAAAGAATCACAACAGGAGATTTAATGACAGCAACAGTTTTCAGAAGTATGTATGGCCATGGTGGGAGTCTAGAAGAACCCGGCCTAATGGAGCCAGTCTTGAGCTGCAATTCTTTTATCTAATTCTCCCAGAACCCCTTGACTTAGTTACTTTCACTGGAGAATAGGTGTATTCTGGGGGTTAAAAAGTTCTCCAGGGAAAGCTTCCCACTTACCTCACCATCTTGGTATCCTGCTCTTCCACCCAACATGCAAACATGCAGCTGGTCACTCAGCCAGTCCCTAAAACCTGTTAATTGGCCCATAGTTTGGCTCTGAGCAAACCTGTGGACTTAGGAGCCTCAGCTCTTGCCTCCCAGGAGTTTCCCAACTTTGGGGGAAGGTAACATATGTGCTCTGAAGCAAGCACAATGATGGCTATGACAGGAATTTTGCAGCACACGTTTAAATAACAACACTAGGTAAGGCAGGTCAGTGAGAGCCCATCAATAGGGAAAATGGCAGTGTGGGTCTAAGGCTTAAGAAAAGGGAGAGACGGCTGTGGCCTTAGTGTCCAGCCTGCTCAGCATCTCTTCTCCCCTCTTCTGGTTGCAGCACTGTTTTTTTCTTTTTGTTTTGAGACAAGGTCTCACTCTGTTACCCAGGCTGGCCTGGGTTCAAGTGATTCTCATGTCCCAGCCTCCCAAGTATCTGGGATTACGGGTGTGCACCACCATCCCTGGCTAATTTTTATATTTTCTGTAGAGACGGGGTTTAACCATATTGTCCAGGCTGGTCTCAAACTCCTGACCTCAAGTAATCTGCCCTCCTTGGCCTCCCAAAGTACAGGGATTACAGGATTGAATGACTGAGCCCAGCCTGATTGCAGCACTTTAATTATCCCTTAAGAAACTCTCCCCAACTAGTTGCATGTGGGTGGACTTGGTGGGACTATGAATTAAAGTGCTATGGTCAATGGGTATGTGTGGCCCAAAGACCCAAACTAGGCCATTCACACTCTCTCTTCCAGGGATTTGAATCTTTTTTTTTTATTTTGAGACGGTGTCTCGCTTTGTCATCGCCCAGGCTGGAGTGCAGTGGCATGATCTTGGCTCACTGCAACCTCCATCTCCCGGGTTCGTGATTCTCCTGCCTCAGCCTCCGGAGTAGCTGGGACTACAGGTGCGTGCCACCACCCTGGCTAATTTTTGTATTTTTAGTAGAGACAGAGTTTTGCCATGTTGGCCAGGCTGGTCTCAAACTCCTGACCTCACGTGATCTGCCTGCCTCGGCCTCCCAAAGTACTGGGATTACAGGCATGAGCCACCCCACCCGGCTGGGATTTGAATCTTGAGTACAGGAACATGAGGGTAGAAAATCTATCCTGGATGGAAGCTCTCTGAAGGGACCTCCCATTAACTCCTGCTACTTAGACTCCTCAGGTCCCCTAACTGCTCTTCCTGGGGCCTGCCGGTTCAGATTCTGTAAATTCTGCGAGCTTTCCCATATCATTCCAATAAGGTCTTTTAAGGGTCTGCTTCTGTGGTTGGCAACCTGAGAACCCTGCTTGGTACAACAAGGGTTCCTGGAAAATGTAGGAATGTGAACTGGTGGCATGAATAGCTGAAAAGGACGCAGAGCTTATTCCAGGTCAGGAGAACATCACCTGTAAGGCCTCTCCAGAACCATACTTGGCCTAACTCAAGGGGAGATTTCAAAGGGGGAAGTATGAGAAGTTAGGAGGGGGATGTGGAGTGGAGCCAGAGTGGACTGGAGGGTATGGCCTTTCTCCTAAAGCAGAGGTTCACACAATGTTGTTGGATACACTGCTGGGCCATAGTCAGTGAGAGCTGCAGATGGAAGTAGAGCCAGCCAACAGACAACTTGGCAGGATGCACTAAAAATTGGAGCTGGGCCTCAGAACTGGGTTATTCTGGCCAAATATCATCTGTCTAGTGTGTCCAGACAGCAAAGAGTTGGGAACCATTACTGAAGAAAAACAAGAGCTATGGAGGAGGGGATTGTTTGAGGATGCAGTGATTGTAAAGAATAGAGTGAACTCTTTGGTCAGCCTGGATTTGAATCCCAGCTCCATCACTCATGTTGTGTGGTTGATTTTCTTACCCTTAAATGGTCCCTACCTCAAATTAATATGGTGGCTGGCAAATAATAAGCACACAATAAATGATGGCTGCTGCTATTATTTTCATCAATAAAATTTTATATTAATCTATATTGTTAATTAGTAATTATTATTATTATTTCCAGTTAAACTTCAGATTTAAAGCCATAGACTATCCCTGCATGCATACTCACCCCCACACAAAACACACAATTATATTCAGAAATACCCCTGGGGCCCAATCTGAAATTACAGACTAATAAACCCTAGACAAAGCTAATAAGGTATAAAAAGCAATGATCCAACTAGTCATAAACTTGTGCCACTAGGTTAAAAGAGAAATGGTGATCTATGACTCAGAGCTGTGGAATAGTCAGGGACCCAAGTGACTGGCAAAGTTGGGACAATAACCTGGGTTTACCTCCTGTTCTGATAAGACCCTTGGAGACTGGATGCAGATGCAGCCCAGATGCTTGAACAGGAGTGCGATGGTTCATGAAGTATGCAGTGAGTCTGAGGAAATGGACCTGAAAATTTCACTGTATTATGAAAACAACTTCATTTATCACTCTTCGAGAAGACAGAGTGATTAGGAAGGTGCTGGCCTGGGACTTGAAAATCCTAGAGTCCATGGAGGGTCTATTAGGACTTCTGGAAAGTGGTTGATCCTCTCAATGCCTAGGTTCCCCATATCAGTAGCCCCTGACCGTGGCATGAACATCCCTTCTCCACCTTTGTGAATATTGCCCATTCTGCCTGGAACACCATAATCTCACTCTTTCTCCACCTCATCCTGATGCTCTCAGGATCTCTGAATTTTGAACACAAATATATCCTCCCCCACAGCAGACATTTTATCATCAAGGCCAATTGGCACAAATATAGACATAGCCATTGTGTTATCATAAGCCGCAGGTGGGTCTTTTCCTTAGGATATTGAAGCATAGGGATTTATTTATTTATTTATTTATTTATTTATTTATCGGGGACGTAGTCTTGCTGTGTTACCCAGGCTGGAGTGCAGTGGCGGGATCTTGGCTCACTGCAACTTCTGCCTCCCGGGTTCAAGCGATTCTCCTGACTCAGCCTCCCGAGTAGCTGGGATTACAGGCACCTACCACAACACCTGGCTAATTTTTGTATTTTTAGTAAAAACAGGGTTTCACCATGTTGACCAGGCTGGTCTCAAACTCCTGACCTCAGGTGATCCACCTGCCTCGGCAGCTGAAAGTGCTGGGATTACAGGTGTGAGCCATCGAGCCCTGCCAAAGCACAGAGATTTAAACTAAAAGGCCACACTTCCACCACATGCTGCAAGGCAGGAGGGACAAATATTAACCTCATTTCACAGGCAAAGAAATTGAATCTCAGTGAGGTGGGGTGACTTGCCCAAGATCACAGAGCTGGGAAATGTTCAGTTAACTCCACATCCACCTTATCTGCTCAAATTCCAGGGTTCTCTCCTTCATAATCAGCTATGTCTTAGGCAGCTTTATCATCTCCAGGTTATATGGTCTCTGAGGGATCTTCTGGGCTCATGGACTTGGGAACAGTCCCCTCCAGGTAGAGGGGAATTCTTGGGGAAAGCCTCAGGGTGTAGCTGGAAACATCCTAAGAGACTTTCGGATTGTATCAGTGAACAAGACACCAAGAGCTCCATCTCTGTGGAATTTACATCCTAGTGGGAGTAAGAGTCAATAAGCTATAAACATAACAAATTCAGAGATTATGTAAGATGTAAAAAGGTTATAAGGGCTACAAAGAAAGAAAGAAAAGGGAATGGGAAATGGGTATCATAAGTGTCAGGATAGAAGGAAATGTTGCAATTTTAAATCGGGCAGTCAGGAAAAGTCTTATTGAGAAGGTGACATTTGAACAGAGACTTGAAGATCAGGGACAGAACCACAGGATATCTGGGCAAAGAGGATTCTGGGCAGACAGAGGAGCCAGTGCAAAGGCCATGAGGTGGAAGCATTGCTGGTGTGTACAGGAGACAGCAAACAGGACAGGGTGGCTGCAGCAGAGTGAGCTGGTGGTGGAGAGAAAGGGAGACCAATCATGTAGGGCCTCGGGGACCACTGTGAGAACTTTGACTTTTACTCTGAGTAGAACAGCAAGCCATTGGAGAGTCCTTAGCAGAGAAAGGACTGATCTGGCTCATGTTTTAAATCTGGCTGCCATATTGGGAGTAGATTGGAGGAAAAAAAAGTGGAAGCCCTGGGACCCACCAACATGAACAATCAGGGAGAAGACAAGAGGCCAGCAAAGGAATGAACAGAGGTAGTAGAAGCAAAACTGTAGTGTATGTTTTCCTGGAAGCCAAAATGAGGAAAGTCTCTCAAAGGAGGGAGTGGGTCTATTTGGCCCCCTTCCAAGACTACAACTGCAGTGAATGTTCCACAAAGCATATCAAGTCCTTTAAAATACTTGAAAAACTTCTTGCTACCTTCAGGAATAGCCCGAGGCAATTATCAGGACTTATCTAGCCTTTCATGAGCCGACCTTGCTTGTCTCATACCAAGCCCATCCCTACCTGAAGCAATTGCAGCTCCCCAAACGGGGTGCTTGTTCTAAACACTGAGGCTTTCCATAGTTCTTCCTTTGCCTGGAAACTTCCTGTCAATCCTTCATGTCTTGGCTGAGATGAGACACCCCCTTTCAAGTCTTCCCCTGCTCTGTGCTCCCTGAACATCTACTGCTTACTCCAGCTGGAGCGTTTGTCAGGCCTCTGAGCCCAAAAGCCATCATATCCCCATGACCTGCATGTATACATCCGGATGGCCTGAAGCAACTGAAGATCCACAAAAGAAGTGAAAACAGCCTTAACTGATGACATTCCACCATTGTGATTTGTTCCTGCCCTACCCTAACTGAAAAGATATATTCTCCCCAGCCCTTAAGAAAGTACTGTGTAATATGCTCCCCCTCCCGCCCTTAAGAAGGTACTATGTAATATTCTCCCGGCCACCCTTCAGAAGGTACTTTGTACACCTATCCCAAACCTATAAGAACTGGTGATAATCCCGGCCAGGCGCGGTGGCTCACGCCTGTAATCTCAGCACTTTGGGAGGCCAAGGCGGGCGAATCGCGAGGTCAGGAGATCGAGACCATCCTGGTTAACACGGTGAAACCCCGTCTCCACTAAAAAAAATACAAAAAAATTAGCCAGGCGAGGTGGTGGGCGCCTGTAGTCCCAGCTACTCAGGAGGCTGAGGCAGGAAATGGCATGAACGTGGGAGGCGGAGCTTGCAGTGAGCCGAGATCCCGCCACTGCACTCCAGCCTGGACGACAGAGGGAGACTCGTCTCAAAAAAAAAAAAAGAACTAATGCTAATCCCACCACCCTTTTCTGACTCCTTTTTTGGACTCAGCCCGCCTGAACCCAGGTGAAATAAACCGCCTTGTCGCTCATACAAAGCCTGTTTGGTGGTCTCCTCACATGGACGCGTGAGACATTTGGTGCCGAAGACCCGGGTCAGCGGGACTCCTTCGGGAGACCAGTCCCCTGTCCTCACCCTCACTCCGTGAAGAGATCCACCTACGACCTCGGGTCCTCAGACCAACCAGCCCAAGGAACATCTCACCGATTTTAAATCGAGTAAGCAACCTCTTTTTACTCTCTTCTCCAGCTTCTCTCACTATCCCTCAACCTCTTTCTCCTTTCAATCTTGGCGCCACCCTTCAATCTCTCTTTTCTCTTAATTTCAGTTCCTTTCATTTTCTGATAGAGACAAAGGAGACACATTTTATCCGTGGACCCAAAATTCCGGCGCCGGTCACAGACTCAGGAAGGCAGCCTTCCCTTGGTGTTTAATCGTTGCCGTGATGCCTGCCTGATTATTCACCCACATTCCATTGGTGTCTGATCTCCGCGGGGATGCCTGCCTTGATCATTCACCCACATTCCCTTGGTGGCAAGTCAATTGCGGGGACGCCTGCTTTGGCTGCTCACCCACATTGCAGCCCAGGACTACTCACGCCACCCCTTCTCTCCATGTCTCTACCCTCTCTTTTCTCTCCACTTTCCTGGGGGGCAAGCACCCCCCACCCCTTCTCTCCCTGTCTCCGCCCGTTTTCTACTTTCCTGGGGACCAAGTGCCTCCCACCCCTCTTCCACTTTCCTGGGGGGCAAACACCTCCCACCCCATTTCCACTTTCCTGGGGGGCAAGCACCCCCCACCCCTTCTCTCCATGTCTCTACTCTTCTCTTTAAACTTGCCTCCTTCACTATGGGCAATCTTCCACCCTCCATTCCTCCTTCTTCTCCCTTAGCCTGTGTTCTCAAGAACTTAAAACCTCTTCAACTCTCACCTGACCTAAAATCTAAGCGTCTTATTTTCTTCTGCAATACCACTTGACCCCAATACAAACTCGATAATGGTTCTAAATAGCCAGAAAACCGCACTTTGGATTTCTCCATTTTACCAGGTCTAGGTAATTTTTGTTGAAAAATGCACAAATAGTCTGAGGTGCCTGATGTCCAGGCATTCTTTTACACGTTGGTCCCTCCCTAGTCTCTGCTCCCAATGTGACTCATCCCAAATAGCTCTTCTTTCTCTCCTGTCTGTTCCTTCAGTCTCCACCCCAAGCTCTGAGTCCTTTGAATCCTCCTTTTCTAGACTCATCTGGCCTCTCCCCTTCTCCCCAGGCTGCTCCTCGCCAGGCCGAGCCAGGCCCCAATTCTTCCTCAGCCTCTGCTCCCCCACCCTCTAATCTTTCTATCACCTCCCCTCCTCACACCTGGTCTGGTTTACAGTTTCGTTCTGCAACTAGCTCTCCCCCACCTGCCCAACTATTTCCTCCTAGAGAGGTGGCTGGAGCTGAAGGCATAGTCAGGGCACATGTGCCTTCTTCTCTATCAGACCTTTCCCAGATCAGCCAGCGTTTAGGCTCTTTCTCATCAGACCCCACTAAATATATACAGGAATTCCGATATCTAACTCTGTCCTACAATTTAATCTGGAGTGACTTAAATGTCATCCTAACTTCTACCCTCTCCCCAGATGAGGGGGAAAGAGTTTTTTCTCTAGCCCAATCTCACACTGATAATCGCCGGCTTCATGAGCCAGACCTCCAGGAAGGCATTAGAGCAGTTCCTGAGAAGATCCCCCAATGGAACTGTCAGGCAGATTCCCCAGGTATAGCTAGGTGAGATTACATGGTTTCCTGCCGACTTGAAGGGCTTAAAAAGGCAGCTTACAAAGCTGTTAATTATGATAAACTTAAAGAAACTACCTAAGGTAAAGACAAAAACCCAGCCCAGTTCATTGCCTGCTTAGCAGCAACCCTTAGACGCTTTACCGCCCTAGACCAAGAGAGGCCAGAAGGCCGCCTTATTCTTAATATGCATGTTATCACCCAGTCAGCTCCTGACATTAGAAAAAAGCTTCAAAAATTGGAATCCAGCCCTCAAACCCCACAACAGGAATTAATCAACCTCGCCTTCAAGGTGTAAATAATAGAGAGGAGGTAGCCAGACAGCAACGCATTTCTGAGTTACATTACCTCTGCTGTAAGACAACCCACAACCACGTCTCCAACATACAAAAACTTCAGAACATCCAAGCCACAGCTCCCAGGGCCTCCTTCAAAACATCCTCGTGGACCTTGCTTCAAATGCCAAAAGCCTGGCCACTGGGCCAAGGAATGCCCGCAGCCCAGGATTCCTCCTAAGCCGTGCCCTGTCTGTGCGGGCCCCCACTGGAGGTCAGACTGTCCAACTCACATCGCCGCCGCTCCTAAAGCCCCTGGAGCCCAAACCTAACGTTCCTTGGCCGACTCCTTCCCAGATCTCCTTGGCTTAGCAGCTGAAGACTGATGCTGCCCGATCGCCTTGGACGCCCCCTGGACCGTCACGGACGCTGAGCTTCGGGTCACTCTTACAGTGGAGGGTAAGTCCGTCCCCTTCTTAGTCAATTCGGAGGCTACCCACTCCACATTACCTTCTTTTCAAGGGCCTGTTTCCTTTGCCTCCGTAACTGTTGTGGGTATTGACGGCCAGGCTTCTAAACCTCTTAAAACTCCCCAACTCTGGTGCCACTTTGGACAACATTCTTTAAGGCACTCCTTTTTAGTTATCCCCATCTGCCCAGCTCCCTTATTAAGTCGAGACATTTTAACTAAATTATCTGCTTCCCTGACTATTCCTGGGTTACAGCCACACCTCATTGCCGTCTGTTGCCCTGGTTCAAAGCCTCTTTCACATCCTCTCCTTGTATCTCCCCACCTTAATTCACAAGTATAATTCGTCCTCCTTGGCGACGGATGATGCACCCCTTACCATCCCATTAAAACCTAATCACCCTTACCCCGCTCAATGCCAATATCTCATCCCACAGCATGCTTTAAAAGGATTAAAGCCTATTATCACTTGCCTGTTACAGCATGGCCTTTTAAAGCCTATAAACTCTCCTTATAATTCTCCCATTTTACCTGTTCAAAAACTGGACAAGCCTTACAGGTCAGTTCAGAATCTGTGCCTTATCAACCAAATTGTCTTGCCTATCCACCCCATGGTGCCAAACCCATAGACTCTCCTATCCTCGATACCTCCCTCCACAACCCCTCCATAACCCATTATTCTGTTCTAGCTCTCAAATCTGCTTTCTTTACTATTCCTTGCACCCTTCATCCCAACTTCTCTTTGCTTTCACTTGGACTGACCCTGATACGCATCAGGCTCAGCAAATTACCTGGGCTGTACTGCAGCAAGGCTTCACAGACAGCTCCCATTACTTCAGTAAAGCCCAAATTTCTTCCTCATCTATTACCTATTCCAACATAGTTCTTCATGAAAACATACATGCTCTCCCTGCTGATCGTGTCTGGCTAATCTCCCAAGCCCTAACGCCTTCTACAAAACAGCAACTCCTTTCCTTCCTGGGTGTGGTAGGATTCTTTTGCCTTTAGATACCTGGTTTTGCCATCCTAACGAAACCATTATATAAACTCACAAAACCAAGCCTAGCTGACCCCACAGATCCTAAATCCTTTCACCACTCCTCTTTCTGTTCCTTAAAAACAGCCCTAGAAGTTGCCCCCACACTAGCTCTCCCTAACTCATCCCAACCCTTTTCATTACACACAGCCAAAGTACAGGGCTGTGTGGTCAAAATTATTACATAAGAGCCGGGACCACGCCCTGTAGCCTTTCTGTCCAAACAACTTGACCCTACTGTTTTAGGCTGGCCCCCACCCCCATGACTGTATCTCTCTGATCCACCTGACATTCACTCCATTTCCCTATATTTCCTTCTTTCATGTTCCTCACCCTGATCACACTTGGTTTATTGATGGCAGTTCCACCAGGCCTAATCACCACTCACCAGCAAAGGCAGGCGATGCTATAGTATCTTCCATATCTATCATTGAGGCCACCACTCTGCCGCACTCCACTACCTCTCAGCAAGCCAAACTCATTGCCTTAACTCGAGCCCTCACTCTTGCAAAGGAACTACGTGTCAATATTATACTGACTCTGAATATGCCTTCCATATCCCGCACCACCATGCTGTTATATGGGCTTAAAGAGGTTTCCTCGCCATGCAAGGGTCCTCCATCATTAATGCCTCTTTAATAAAAACTCTTCTTAAGGCCACTTTACTTCCAAAGGAAGCTGGAGTCATACACTGCAAGGGCCACTAAAAGGCATCAGATCCCATCACTCAGGGCAGCGCTTATGCTGATAAGGTAGCTAAAGAAGCAGCTAGCATTCCAACTTCTGTCCCTCATGGCCAGTTTTTCACCTTCTAGTTGGTCACTCCTATTTATTCTCCTACTGAAGTTTCCACCTATCAATCTCTTCCCACACAGGGCAAATTGTTCTTGAACCAAGGAAAATATCTCCTTCCAGCCTCACAGGCCCATTCTATTCTGTCGTCATTTCATAACCTCTTCCATGTAGGTTACAAGCCATTAAGTCCACCTCTTAAAACCTGTCATTTCCTTTCCATCGTGAATATCTATCCCCAATCCTCCACTCTTGACTCCCTCTTGGAGTGGATAGATGATCTTTGCTGACAGGACACATTCCAACACTTTCACCCTGATGAAGTCCTATTCTTTACTGTTATACTCACTCTTATTCTCGTTCCTGTTCTTATGCCACCCTCTACCTCTCTCCAGCTATCTCCACCACACTATCAATCTCACTCACTCTCTCCTAGCCATTTCTAATCCTTGTTTAACAAACAATTGCTGGCTTTGCATTTCTCTTTCCTCCAAAATCGCCAAGGCCTCAATTTACTCACTGCTGAAAAAGGAGGACTCTGTATATTTTTAAATGAAGAGTGTTGTTTTTACCTAAATCAATCTGACCTGGTATATGACAACATAAAAAAACCCAAGGATAGAGCCCCAAAACTCGCCAACCAAGCAAATAATTATGCTGAACCCCCTTGGGCGCTCTCTAATTGGATGTCCTGGGTTCTCCCAATTCTTAGTCCTTTAATACCTGTTTTTCTCCTTCTCTTATTCAGACCTTGTGTCTTTCATTTAGTTTCTCAATTCATACAAAACTGCATCCAGGCCATCACCAATAATTCTATACCACAAATGCTCCTTCTAACAACCCCACAATATCATCCCTTACCCCAAAATCTTTCTTCAGTTTAATCTCTCCCACTCTAGGTTCCCATATCGCCCCTAATCCCACTTGGAGCAGCCCTGAAAAACATTGCCCATTATCTCTCCATACCACCCCCCAAAATTTTTGCTACCCAAACACTTCACCACTATTTTGTTTTGTTTTTCTTATTAATATATGAAGACAGGAATATCAGGCCTCTGAGCCCAAGCTAAGCCATCATATCCTCTGTGACCTACGTCTATACATCCAGATGGCCTGAAGCAACTGAAGATCCACAAAAGAAGTGAAAATAGCCTTAACTGATGACATTCCACCATTGTGATTTGTTCCTGCCCTACCCTAACTGAAAAGTTACATTCTCCCCAGCCCTTAAGAAGGTACTTTGTAATATTCTCCTCCTGATATTCCTTAAGAAAGTACTTTGTACACATATCCCAAACCTTTAAGAACTAATGATAATCCCACCACCCTTTGCTGACTCCTTTTTCGGACTCAGCCCACCTCCTGCACCCAGGTGAAATAAACAGCCTTGATGCTCACACAAAGCCTATTTGGTGGTCTCTTCACAAGAACATGTGAGACAGCATTTACTATGCTATTGAGATTGCCTGTTGAACCTTTCTGCCTCCTCCAACAGAGAATAAGTTTATTGAAGGCAGAGAATATTTATCCTTCACACAGAACTTGAAAAAACAGTTATATTTTTTTTTTTGATAGAGTCTTGCTCTGTTGCCCCGGCTGGAGTGCAATGGCAGGATCTCAGCTCACTGCAACCTCTGCCTCCTGGGTTCAAGCAATTTTCCTGCCTCAGCCTCCCAAATAGCTTGGATTACAGGCACTTGCCTTCATGCCCGGCTAATTTTTGTATTTTTGTAGAGATGAGGTTTCACCATGTTGGCCAGGCTGGTCTTGAAGTCCTGATCTCGGGTGATTCACCCGCCTCAGCCTCCCAAAGTGTTGGGATTACAGGCTTGAGGCAACACAGCCAGTATTTTTGAATGAATGAGAAAATACATTTTGGGACATGTTGAATTGAGGTATTTATGGGACACAGAAGGCAGAAGCATCTGGTAAGAGCAGTGGTGTGCTGGCAAATGTTTATCAACTGGCTCATAGTGGAAAAAGTTCCAATTTGTAGCATTTGTTGAATTCCACAATGTCAACACTCCCACCATTGGTATTCAAGCTGCCAATGTGGCATTGCTAAATATAGAATTGAGAAGAGACGTGCACTCTTGGCTCTCACAAGTTGGTACAAGCAGGCTGCAGCACACCACTGCCTGTGGGTAGGTGGATTTAAGGGTATGAGGTTCAGGACTGCGATGTGGGCTGGAGAGATGGATTTGGTGGTCATCTTCAAAGTGATGGTCATTGGAACTAGAGGAACAGCAAGACAGCCCAAGGAGTTTGTTCAGGGTCAAAAGGAGAGAACAGGAATCGAATTTGACATAAGGCCAACATTTTATGTATCATGTGGAAAAGGAGCATCTTTGAAGGAGAAAGGCCTGAATGAAAAATTGTTCAGGAGAACAATTCAGGAGAAAACCTGAATGATTTTTTCATTCGGACAGGAAGACCTGAATGAGAAAATCAGGAGAACAAGGTTAGAACAGTGTCAAGGAAGTCAGAGAATAGGAATTTTCAAGAAGATTCTTCCCATGGTAAATATTATGCAGAGAGATGCAGTAACGCAAGGTCTGGAAAATGTCTATTATGTTTCAAAGTTAGCAGGTTATTATTACTTAGCCAGAATAGTAAGGACAGTGGCCAGAGTACAGAGAGGAAAGTGAGAAGAGAGTGGATATGGTCAGGGATGGTGGCATTTGGGGTGTTGTATTAGTTACCTGTTGCTGCATATCAAATTACTTTAAAACTTAGTAGCTTAAGCCGGGCCCAGTGGCTCACACCTGTAATCCCAATACCTTGGGAGGCCGAGGCAGACAGATCACTTGAGGTCAGGAGTTCAAGACCAGCCTGGCCAACATAGCAAAACCACATCTCTATTAAAAATACAAAAAACTGGCCGGGCGCAGTGGCTCAAACCTGTAATCCCAGCACTTTGGGAGGCCGAGATGGGCGGATCACGAGGTCAGGAGATCGAGACCATCCTGGCTAACACGGTGAAACCCCATCTCTACTAAAAAAAAAATACAAAAAACTAGCTGGGCGAGGTGGTGGGCGCCTGTAGTCCCAGCTACTCGGGAGGCTGAGGCAGGAGAATGGCATAAACCTGGGAGGCGGAGCTTGCAGTGAGCTGAGATCCAGCCACTGCACTCCAGCCCGGGCGACAGAGCGAGACTCCGTCTCCAAAAAAAAAAAAATTTAGCTGTGCATGGTGACACGTGCCTGTAATCCCAGCTGCTTGGGAGGCTGAGGCATGAGAATCACTTGAACCCAGGAGGTGGAGGTGGCAGTGAGGGAGATTGTGCCACTGTACTCCAGCCTGGGTGACAGAGCAAGACCCTATCTCAAAAGCAAAACAACACAGTAGCTTAAAACAAAAATGAACATCTCAGATTCAGTGCTTCAGGAATTCAGGAGAAACAGATCTGAGCAGTTTAGACCTGGTGTCTCTTATGATGTTACCTAGGGCTGTGGCCATCTGCCAGCTTGAATGGGGCTAGAGGACCTCATGTGGTTGGCAAACTGCTGACCATTGGCAGGAAACCCCAGTTCTTCCCCATGTGGACCTCTCCATAGGGCTGCTTGAGTGTCCTCACAATATGGCAGCTGGTTTCCTCCATAGTGAATGATCCAAGATAGCATGGCATAAGAAGCTGTAAGTGTCTTTAATGGCCTAGCCTTAGAAGAAATGCACCATTACTTCTACATATCTTGTCAGTCACGCAGACGAGCCATTATTCAGTGTGATGGGGACGATACGAGGGCATAGATATCAGGAGGAAAAGATCATAGGGGGCCATCTTGGAGGCTGGCCACCACAGATGGAGGCAAGGGCTGGTAGGATTGACTGGCCTCAGGGTTGCAAAGAGAACTCTGATATTAATCTGCTTCATTGAATCACTGGTATATTTCAGTTCCCCAGTAGAGGTGTTATTCAAGCTCCTAGAGCTGAGACGTCTTTCTATAGACTTTGAGGCTGGTGCAGCAAGAAGATTAGCAGTGTGGATCATTTTTTCTGTGAGAACCATAAGCCAACATAGGCTGAGACTAATGTGCAGCCTCATTATTGAGGCTATTTCAAATACAGACTCCCTCTCTTGGAAGGTACACAATGATTAGGCTTGGAAACTGTGCAGTCAGATGGAAGTAGCACCATGATCAGAATGTAAGAAGCACATTTTCTCTGATTCAGGATAAACCTCACTGATCAGGGCTTACCTCTTTCTACCTCTGAGATTCTTTTCTTTCTTTCTTTTTTTTTTTTTTTTTTTTGAGACGGAGTCTTGCTCTGTTGCCCAAGTGCAGTGATATAATATTGGCTCACTGCAACCTCTGCCTCCTGGGTTCAAGCAATTCTCCTGCCTTAGCCTCCCGAGTAGCTGGGATTACAGGTGTGCACCACCACGCCTGGCTAATTTTTGTATTTTTACTAAAGATAGGGTTTTGCCATGTTGGCCAGGCTGGTCTGGAACTCCTGACCTCAGGTGATCCACCTGCCTCAGCCTCCCAAAGTGATGGGATTACAGGCATGAGCCACCGCACCCGACCTTCAGATTCCTTATTTTCTAATAGTAAGATATAAAATTTGGGGGAAATGTTTCTACTTTCTCAGTTTTGTGTGTCAGAAATCTATAAGGGCTTATAATAATGGACATAACACTTATCATCACAGTTAGAGTTCAGAATCAAATTTGTGGAAATGGCCGGGTGCGGTGACTCATGCCTGTAATCCGAGCACTTTGGGAAGCTGAAGCAGGTGGATCACCTGAGGCCAGGAGTTCGAGACCAGCCTGGCCAACATAGTGAAACCCTATCTCTACTAAAAATACAAAAAATAGCGGGGCATGGTGGTGGGCGCCTGTAACCCCAACCACTCGGGAGGCTGAGGCAGTAGAATCGCTTTAACCCAGGAGGTGGAGGTTGCTGTAAGCCAAGGTTGTGCCACTGCACTCCAGCCTGGGTGACAGAGTGAGACTCCACCTGAAAAAAATAAAATAAAAATAAAAATAAAAAATAAAAAATAAAAAATTGTGGAAACAGCTAGAATTTTCTACTTTTTCTACTTAATCACCTGTGGGATGTTCTCTGCTGCTGCCATCTTGTGGCCACTTGGAGTAATAACAATCACAATGTGCCTTTAGTCCAGTGACTCACCAGGCGATGTAGGAAGGTCCTCTGGGTGAATACTTCCGATGGCAGGTTTCCAATTATTCTGCAAGGCAGGCTCTACTTATGGTGTAAAGTTTTGCTTATTAGAAAGTTCTTTCTGAAACTGAGTCAAATTCTGCTTTTATTCAATTTCTATGCAATTCTTTTTCTACTTTATAATTTTTTTAATTAATTATTTTTTTTTTTTTTTGAGACAGGGTCTTGGTCTGTTGCCTAGCCTGGAGTGCAGTGGCATGATCATAGTTCATTGCAGCTTCAAACTCCTGGGCTCAAGGGATACTCCTAGCTAGCCTCTCAAGTAGTTAGGACTACGGGTGTGTGCCACCACACCTGGCTAATTTATTATTATTATTATTATTTTGAGACAGAGTCTCACTCAGTCACCCAGGCTAGAGTACAGTGGCACAATCTTGGTTCACTGCAAATCTCCAGCTCCCAGGTTCAAGTGATTCTTCTGTCTCAGTTTCCCAAGTAGCTGTGATTACAAGTGTGCACCAACACGCTGGCTAATTTTCGTATTTTTAGTAGAGATGTGGTTTTGCCATGTTGCCCAGGCTGTTCTCGAACTTCTAACCTTAAGTAATCCATCTACCCCAGCCTGCCAATGTCCTGGGGTTGCAGATGTAAGCCACCACAGCTGTCCTGCCTGGCTGATTTTTAAAATTATTTTTTGTAGAGAGAAGATCTAGCTATGTTGCCCAAGTTGGTCTTGAATTCCTGGGCTCAAGCAATCCTCCTGCCTTGGTCTCCCGAAGTGTTGGGATTACTGGTGTGAGCCACTGTACCCAGACCTCTAATTCTTAAAAAAAAAAAAAAAAAAGAGGCAGCTGCTTATCATATTTCCCTGAATTTTTTTTCCTAAATATTTTAGCTTCTTTATCTCTCCTTAAATAATATGATTCCCAGAGCCCTCATTCATCATCTAGGGTCTGAGACAGGCATGCTGGTACAAGTGATTTACTGGGGAGTGGCCTCAGGAGAAACCTGTAGGGAAGCCAGGGAAGCAAGATGGTGAAGAGGGCAGAGCTAAGCAAGGATGCAGTTTAGCCAGAGACCAGCCCAGCCTATGCCACGGGGAGCTCTGGATCCTGAGTGGTACTACAGAATGAGTCTCACCTTGAGGCAAGGGGTTCAGTCTTGTATACTGTGATACTCAGTCGTTGGCTCTTGGGGGCGAGGGGAGTTGGAGGAAACTTTCCTGAGTGAAGTGGTTCTCATTTGGGCAAGGGCAATTCTCAGGAGGGCTAGCAGCCAACGCTCAACAGCATGTGGGGAATGGGTGACCAGGAAAGAGGATCTGTATACCTTCTGCTCATATCTCATTTCAGTCATTATAGTCAGACCAGGACCCAAATATCCCAGGTGTAGTCTGAAGTGTAGTATTCAAGGGATCCAGGCCGAGTACAGTGGTTCATGCTTATAATCCCAGCACTTTGGGAGGCCGAGGCAGGCAGATCCCTTGAGCCTGGGAAGTCGAGGCTGCAGTGAGCCAAGATCAAGCCACTGCACTCCAGCCTAGGCAACACAGTGAGACCCTGTCTGGAAAAAAAAAAAAAGAGTTCAAGGGATTCATTATATCCCATTCTCCTTAGCCCAGTATTAACAGTCTAGTCTTACATTTGGGTTGTCTGGTCGAAACCCCAAGAAATTTTTCACATAAAATTGCTCCCAGGCCAAGTGTCTTCCATCAATGCCTATGGCACGGTGATACCAAAAGCAAAAGCAAGTAAAATTGTATTCCTTTAAAATTTCCTCTTGTCAGTTTGGACTCACATTCTAGCTAACTAAGCCCTCATTGAAACTGAATTCTATCATCTAATCCAGCACTCTATGCTCTGTCTTCTGCAGACAATCCATCCTTTGGGCTGGTCATCTCTCTTTTTGTTTGTTTGTTTGTTTGTTTTTTAAGATGGAGCCTCGCTCTGTTGCCTAGGTTGGAGTGCAGTGGCACAGTCTCAGCTCACTGCAACCTCTGCCTCCCGGGTTCAAGCAATTTTCCTGCCTCAGCTTCCCAAACAGCTGGAACTACAGGTGCGTGCCACCACACCTGGCTAATTTTTGTATTTTTAGTAGGGACAGGGTTTCACCACGTTGGCCAGGCTGGTCTCGAACTCCTGACCTCAGGTGATCCACCTGTCTTGGCCTCCAAAGTGTTAGGATTATAGGCGTGAGCCACAGCACCTAGCCAGGGCTGGTCATCTCTTAGTGTCTGGCTGTCAGTGCCCCTGCCTGATGATATCTGTTCTGTTGCTGTCTGCAGAACAGAACCACAGAGGGAACTTTGGTTGAAAACAGTCAGCAGCAAGCCTGAGGCCAGGGCCGTAGAAAGAAAGCCAAGGTTTAATGGAAACATGAGTCTGAAATAAGTAGACAGCCCGGAACCCAGGTGGTTGTGTAGTTAATGTTATGTGACCAATATAGAAAACTTGAGACTATCAGCTCAGTAGCTCTGAGCCTTCTTGTAGCTTGACAGTGCTGGGAAGGTATCTGAAAATAAGAAAAGTATTCGGACTAGATGCGGTGGCTCACACCTGTAATCTCAGCAGTTTGGGAGACTGAGGATCACCTGACATCAGGAGTTTGAGATCAGCCTGGACAACATAGTGAAACTCTGTCTCTACTAAAAATACAAAAATTTGCCGGGCATGGTATCACATGCCTGTGGTCCCAGCTATTTGGGAGGCTGAGGCAGGAGAATCGCTTGAGGAGGCAGAGGTTGCAGTGAGCTGAGATTGTGCCACTGCACTCCAGCCTAGGTGACAGAACAAAACTCTGTCTCAAAAAAAAAAAAAAAAAAAAAAAAAGAAAGAAAGAAAGAAAAGAAAAAGAAAAAGAAAAAAATGTATTCAACCAATATTCAACTCATTTAAATGAGTTGTAGAGTGGCATATGATTACCTTAAACTTTATAATTTGCAGATAATTATACATCATCTAGGATAACATTTTCCACATATCCAACTGCACCATCATTTGCAGCATCAGACCCAGAGGAGGCAGGTAGCATGGTACCTTCTCCCTCCCTCCATCAGCTCCAGGGCTCACACATCTAACTGGCCCTGGGGCAGGGAAGGTCACCCCTCCTCCGACCCTGATTGAGGTGTTGAGACAGTTTTTTCTCACCAGGCCTCCATTAGCAGAAGAAGCCAGCTTTCTGAGCAGTTCTGCAAGCATGTTTCTCTCTGCCAGCCTTGTCGAGAACTGGCAAACCTTTTCCCCTAAAGGGCAGTAGATGAAAAGGGTCACCATGAAAGGCAGATCGTACTTGGGAAATACCAAAGAGCACCTAAAATCACCTTATGTACCCCCAGAGATATGTGTGTCCCACTGACCTTTGGGATACACCAAGTTGCAGCATATATTCTGGAGTGGAGAATCATCTAATTATTCCATCCTCCCATCCCCATCCTCCCAGACCAAAGACCTAAAAATCTTGAGAGCAGTAAGATTGCACAGTAGAAACCACATTAGAAACTTATTGCATTTGTCACCTCTGAACCACAAAGTAGATTTTTTTCTAACCTAGTTAAAGGCATGGAGCTTTACATATGACAAGCGTTCTCTCATTTGTTACCCTGCCCACCAAGTTCAGTAGGTCTCTACATGATTGGGCTCTCTTTACAAAGCAACTTAAACAAATTATGATATCAAGGAGAGATTCCAGTGATGAAGAACAGCCTGTTTTTGAATGTACTCCCCCAAATGCAGGCACAAGATGAATTTCATATTGGGATGGCTTAACTAACCTGTCTTGATTTCAGAGTCACTATGTCTGTCTACATTTAAAACAGATAATTATCTTTTAACTAGGCCAAAACATTCAGGTTACAAAAGGTCACAGTGAAAAGTTAAGTTCTTGTCTCTGCAGGGAGCAGGCAAGAGCCCCACCCTCCTGGGCACAGCTGCAGCTGCCCAAGTTGTGGCTGTAGACCCAGGCATCTCTGCACTCTCCGGGGCCAAGAAGGGCCCCCTTGTTCCTGCAGGCTCAGAGGTGTCTGTTCCCACTGCCTGGCCTCTCCCTGCTCCTGGCACCCACTCTGATCTTGGAATAAGGTTGGGGTCAAGCCTGGATGCTGTTACAGCCCAGCCAGGTTGTGACACAGCAGACCCCTGCTGTGTTGGCCCCCTCTGGATTTTGGGCACTGATGAGTACAGGAGAGAGGCTGAGGTGGGGGCTGAGGGCAGCTTGATGCTGGTCTGCAGGCACCCCTTGGCACAAACAGCCTGGCATGCCATGAACTGTGGCAAGAGGCAGAGAGGCTCCTGGGCAGAAGAGGACAGGTCTCCAGTGAAGCTCCACCTTCAAGCTGGGGAGAGCTTGAAGCCTGATGGCCAGGCTGCTGGTCCCATGGACCAGAGTGGAAACTTGTGGTGCTTTTTCTGGGCCTGCCCATGGCTGCCTATGGACCAATCAGCATGCACGTCCTCTGCTCTGAAGCCCATAAAAACCCCAGACTCAGCCAGACTTGGGGACATGACAGGACTACCAGTGGTGAAGAGGAGCTACTGACCCCAGGGTTTCCTCTTGGCTGAGAGCTGAAGATACAACGTGATGACCAGCTGCAGAGAGGAGCTACCCACCCCAGGGTCTCCTCTCTGCTGAGAGCTGAGCAGATGTCAGGACTACCAGCTACAGAGAAGAGCTACCCACTCCAGGTTCTCCTCTCTGCTGTGAGCTGAATCTCATGAGGACATCTTGCCTGTGGAGAGGAGCTATCAAATGCAGGTCTCCTCTGAGCTGTTCTGTCACTCAGTAAAGCTCCTCTTTGCCTTGCTCACCCTCCACTTGTCTGCATACCTCATTCTTTCTGGACACGGGACAAGAACTTAGGACCTGCCGAATGGCAGGGCTGAAAGAGCTGTAACACAAACAGGGCTGAAACATGCCCCTTGCTTGCCACATTGCAGGTGACAAGAAGGAGAGAAGAGAGAAGGAGAGAAGAGCTGTGGCCCTTTGGGGAGCCGAGATCTAGGAGCTTCCTGAGCCAGGGCTGTGACACTCTCTTTGGAACTCTGGGGTTCCTGGCATCTCCAAGGTTCTGGGCACCACTGTGTTCCCTGGTGCCAACCATGGAAGCTGCTTGCAGTATGCCTGGTCCAGCTGCAGCCTCCCAGGGACTCATGCCAGCACCTGGAGCTGCCCACTCTGCCATAGCTGGTGTGCCTGGTTGTGTGCAATGGCCAGACCCTACACTTGCTGACACACCCCTTGCTGCTCCATGCCTGGCTTGCCCTTGGCAGGCAGTGGGCTCCAGGTCAATAGCACAAAATGAGCACAGCCTGCTAGGCTGAGCAGCCAGAATGAGCCCAGTGGGCCTGAGCAAAACTCAGGCAAAAAAAAGCCACTGGCCTCAGAAGTTTCCAGCTGGTGAAGTGACACCCCAAGAATCCCATGACACAGGCCGGGCATGGTGGCTCATGCCTATAATCTCAGCACTTTGGGAGGCCAAGGCAAGTGGATCACGAGGACAGGAGTTCGAGACCAGCCTGACCACCAACATGGTGAAACCCCGTCTCTACTGAAAATACAAAACTTAGCTGGGCGTGGTGGTACGTACCTATAATCCCAGCTACTTAGGAGGCTGAGGCAGGAGAATCGCTTGAACCCAGGAGGCAGAGGTTGCAGTGAGCCGAGATTGAGCCGTTGCACTCCAGCCCAGGCGACAGAGCGGGACGCCATCTGAAAAAAAAAAAAAAAAAAAAGAATCCCAGGATACTAAAAATACAAATAATTAGCTGAACATGTTGGCACATGGCTGTAATCCCAGCTACTTGGGAGGCTAAGGCATGAGGATCACTTGAACCCAGGAGGCAGAGGTTGCAGTGAGACGAGATGGCACCCCTGTACTCCAGCCTGGGTGTCAGAGTGAGACTCTGCCTCAAAACAGAAAAATAAATAAATAAATAAAAATAAATAGAAACACAACTGATCACTGACTTCTCTAGCAACAAGTTCCTCCCTTCTCAAGCTCCCTTTCCCCTGGCAATTGATGTGAGTTAACTGGAGAGTGAGCATTCTATCAAACTCCATTTAGAGTCCAGAAGATAAACAGCCAGGCTTTCCTGTTGGTGACAGCTGCTTTGCAGATGCCAAAATCACCTCCAAGATCTTTTATTGCATTAAAAAAATGATCCCAGATGCTGCTTTCCACAAACTTCATAGCTGGTTTTTCAATATATTAGTCCACAAAGTGGAATCCATTATCACATTCATTTATTTTTCATGAGGTGCTGTAACAGGAATCCTGGATTCAGCAAGTGAAGCTGAAAGCCATGTAAATAATGTATGTTAAGTACAACTGATAGGCACCATTGTCATCTTGACATCGCTGAGAGTGTTAAAGAGGCATACATGTGGCAACATGATCACATTCTTTATCCTTCTGCCAAGAGACTGGTAATGAAGGGACTGAAGGTGAATTTTTAATTTTCAACTTAAGTGAGTGGTTCTCCAGCATTAGTGAGTAGAAAAACCATCTGCGGCCGGGCGCGGTGGCTCAAGCCTGTAATCCCAGCACTTTGGGAGGCCGAGACGGGCGGATCACGAGGTCAGGAGATCGAGACCATCCTGGCTAACACGGTGAAACCCCGTCTCTACTAAAAAATACAAAAAACTAGCCGGGCGAGGTGGCGGGCGCCTGTAGTCCCAGCTACTTGGGAGGCTGAGGCAGGAGAATGGCGTGAACCCGGGAGGCGGAGCTTGCAGTGAGCCGAGATCGCGCCACTGCACTCCAGCCTGGGTGACAGAGCCAGACTCCGTCTCAAAAAAAAAAAAAAAAAAAAAAAAACCATCTGCAGGCGATTCCTTTTTTTTTTTTCTTTTTGAGACAGAGTCTCAGGCTAGAGTGCAGTGACATGATATTGGCTCACTGCAACCTCCGCCTCCTGGGTTCAAGCAATTCTCTTGCATCGGCCTCCTGAGTAGCTGGATTACAGGTGTGCACCCACACCCAGCTAATTTTTTGTACTTTTAGTAGAGATTTGGTTTCACCATGTTGGCCAGTCTGGTCTCAAACTCCTGACCTCAAGGGATCTGCCCACCGTGGCCTCCCAAAGTGCTAGGATTACAGGCATGAGCCACTGCTCCCAGCCAGGTGATTCTAACTCAAAAGGTCTCTCTCTTTCCCACCCTTCCTTCCTTCTGACAAATCTCTTTTATTTTTATTTTTGGCTTCCCAGAAAGTATCTCACCAACAAGTATCTTCTAAGCTCCTGCCATGCATCAGACAATGTTTGGGCCTCATAATCTGCATGTTAACAAGCCCTCTAAATGATCTTTGGGTAGGTGGTTCAAAGAACACATTGTAGAAGCTGGCCTAAAGAAACCTGTAATTGATACTGTGGTTATCTTTAAAAAAATTTTTTTAAATTTTCTTTCTTTATAAAATAGAGATGAGGTTTCACCATGTTGCCCAGGATGGTCTTGAACTCCTGGGTTCAAGCAATCCGCCCGCCTCAGCCTCCCAAAGTGCTGGGATTACAGGCATGAGAAACTGTGACCAGCCAATACTGTGGTTACCATTCATTTTATCCAGTTCCTCAACCCCTACAACAGATGCTATGTTGTGTTGAGGTACCCACCCTTCTCTGCTCAACCATGTGCTTCAGGAGAGGATGGTCACAGACCCAGGGGGTAGATCCTGATTGTTCAAAGGCAATCATGGTCTTCCCATTTCCCATTGTAGGGACTGGTTTAGATAAGGCCATGCGATGCAGCTCTGACCAGTACAATGGGGGAGAAATCTGCAGGGGGTTTCTGGGAAAGATTTTCTTGCTCCTAATAAAAGACATACAAGAAAATATGGTCTTTTCTTATTCTGAATATGGTTGTATCCAGATATGAAGGTTGGCACTAGTGCAGTCACCTTGCAACAAGAAGGGGAAAGCTAGCCCCCAAATGAAGCCTGCCCAGCAGGATGACAGAGCAACAAGATGGAAAGAACTTGGTTCTTGAAAATGTCATTGAGCCATGGAATTACCCAACCCTGGAGCTGTTCTATTCTTGGACTTGTAGGTGTAGAATAACACATTTCCTTGTTTAAGCCAGATGGGCTTGGGACTCTTTTATACCTTCTGCTAAAAACATTCTGACTGGCATTGAATTTGCATGTGCACTTTTGATTCAGGGTTTAAGCTTTCTGTAATTCACTGTTAAATAATTATAACAGTGTCTCAGGTGGGTTCCCTGGAAGCTGAGTCTGAGATAGGGATTTGAGTGCACATGATTTATTGAGGTCATGCTCTCAGGAGATTGGTAAAGCAGGAGGTGAAACAGAAAAGGAAAAAGGGAAGAGATGAGCAAGGATGTGGTTGCATGTGAAGTCTAGCTTTGGCCTGATCCATGGACGGTTCTGGAGCTGTATTGTTCAGTATGGTAGCCATTAGCCACATGTAGCTATTTAAGTTTAAATTAATTAAAAGGAGTTAAAATTTACAGCTCAGTTCTTTAGTCACATGCCAAGTGCTCAATGACCACAGAAACTCATAGGTAAAGTAATCAGCCACATCAATCATAGGAGCCCGAAACTCACCATCAGTTAAAGGTATCTGGAGAGAGTACCAATTGTGAGTACTACCGATGGTATGTAAGCAGACATGAGCTGCATGCAATGCTATTGGCGGACAGGTTAGGTAACACTCCTTTTTTGCTAATCCACATTGGGAATTTAGAATCTCCCGAGACTGCTCCTAAGGAGCACCTTTATTTCCTAACAATCTGTAGAGTTCAGACACATACCAACTATATAAACATATCTGATAGGCGGGTCACTCCAGTGATCCTCAGATTGCAGGGGGGACAATGGAGGCTCAGAGAGCAGACTCAAAGGGAGAAAGGGACCTGGCGCAATGAGTAAGAACCAGAAAAAAAGTGCCTGAATGTCAAAGAGAACTGGTGGGGACAGAGGTCTGACTCTGGACAGAACTTGAAGCTGCTGCTGGAACTGTCTCATCCAGCCACTGTGTCCTACAAGAAAGAAAGAAGAGGGTATATATTTTCACTTTTTCACTATGTTCATCTCACTTTTTTTTTTTTTTTTTTTTTTTTTTGAGTCAAGGTCTTACTCTGTCGCCCAGACTGGAGTGCAGTAGTGCAATCTCAGGTCACTGCAACCTCCCTATCCCAGGCTCAAGTGATTCTCCTGCCTCAGCCTCCCAAGTAGCTAGAACCACAGACACGTACCACCACACCAGGCTAATTTTTTGTATTTTTTGTAGAGAGGGGGTCTCAACATGTTGCCCAGAGAGGTCTCAAACTCCTGGACTCAAGTGATCTACCCGCCTTGGCCTCCCAAAGTGCTGGGATTACAGGCATGAGCCACTGCACCCGGCCTGTAATCTGGCACGGTTTGAAATCCAACCACCCTGCCTATCTCACTTCTATAGTATGTTTTCGTATGTTTTATGTCTGTCTACTCTTTGGTTATCTCTTCATATGACACCAACTTTGTAATGCCATCTTCTAGAAAGAGAATGGAAGATAATTCAGTCTTTCCTCTTACGTGGTTGGCCACAATTTGTTTTTTGATATTACTACTTTAATTTTATTTATTTTTTATGACTTTAAAAAATTTTTGTGGGTACATAGTAGCTGTATATATTTGTGGGGTACATGAGATGTTCTGATACTGGCATGTGATGTGAAATAAGCACATCATGGGGAATGGGGTATCCATCCCCTCAAGCCTTTATCCTTTGAGTTACAAACAATCCAATTATATTCTTAAAATATACAATTAAGTTATTATTGACTATAATCACCTTATTGTGCTATCAATAGTATTTATTTTTATTTTACTATTATTATTATTTTTGAGACAGGGTCTTGCTCTGTTGCCCAGGCTAGAGTGCAGTGGTATGATCATAGGTGCAACCTTGACCTCCTGGGCTCAAGTGATCCTCTTGCCTCAGCCTTCCAAGTGGCTGGGACTACAAGTTTGTGCCATCACGGCCATCTAATTTTTTAATTTTTTGTAGAGATGGGGTCTCGCTTTGTTGCCCAGGCTGGTCTTGAACCCCTGGGTTCAAGTGATCCTCCCACTTTGGCTTCCAAAGTGCTGGGATTACAGGCTTGAGTCACTGCGCCCTGCCTATTATTCCTACTTTAGAAATATTTCTTTTTGCTTCACAACTTACTATGGGAAATGCCTCATCTTTACCTTCCTTCTCAGTTCTTTGATCAGGGGTTTCTTCTTGCCTGGAGGGAAGTCCTCAGATTTCCTAGCCATGTCCTCCCAGTAGCTGCTACCAGAGCACTAGCTGCTGGTTCAGCTCAGGTCAGGTCCTCATTGCCCTGTTCCATCACTGGTTTGGTCCTGGGGGGTAAGCAGGAGGGGCTTGGGGGTGCAGGAGAAGTAACTATGAGCCTAAGTCATAGTCGCCCCTGAGCAGGAAGCAGAGGAGCTTCTCATTCAGATTCTTCTCCTTAAGGTCAAAGATAGAATCCAGAGGCTAACCCACATCACCCCTCAGGGCACACCAGCCCAACTTCCAACTGCTGGCACCTGCACCTTTGGCTAAGGGCTGTTCTCTGGTCACTGAAGCCCACTTTGCTCACCTGTGTGGCAAGCTGCAGATGTCCAGGAATTACTGTTCCTCCCCACAACTCCCAGTAGACTTCAGCTAATGATTAATGGAAATTAGTGTGTAAATACCAAAGCTCGTCGTTCCTTGGGTGGGATACCTGTGCACAAGTCGACACTGGCTCCCAGAGTTTCCCATCATGATTGAGCTCCATTTGTCCTCATGGTAATTGACTGGGTAATGCCCATGCCTCCTTTATTTGGCTACCTTTCCTATACTTTCTCACTTCCCCTCCTATTGGTGTTTCTTTGTCTCTCAAATGAACTCCTTGCACTCTCAGCATCTGCTTCTGGGGGTACCCAACTAAGGCATTAGATGAAGTCTACAAGAGCAGTTGTCACTGGGGGCTGGGTGATTTGGACATAGTGCTGGTAGCCTGCTGCTTAGCCTAACCCCGAGGACCATTATCAGGGCACAGAGACTGGGGCAGCACACTCTGCCTCCACATCTTCTGCATGGTTAGTTTAAATCTGGAGTGAAGATTACTAGCAAATATATGGACCATACAACAAGCTACTTACTCCCATATCACTCTTACTTATTTTTTAATTTTTATTTTTTTGAGACAGGGTCTCACTTTGTTACCCAGCCTGGTGTGCAGTGGTACGATCTCGGCTCACTGCAGCCTTGATCTCCCAGGTTCAAGTGATCCTCCTGCATCAGCCCCCAAGTAGCTGGGATTACAGGTGTGCGCCCCCATGCCTGGCTGATTTTTGTATTTTTTGTAGAGATGGGGTTTCATTATGTTGCCCAGGCTGGTCTTGAACTCCTGAGCCCAAGTGATTCTCCCACCTAAGCCTCCCAAAGTGCTGGGATTACAGGTGTGAGCCACTGCGCCTGGCCTTCCATATAATTCTTATCAGTTCTAAAACTGCTCTTTTGTTCGCCGTCTGTTTGACTTCTGTGTTTTTCTCTCAATTGGTTCAGAACTTGAAAGTAGAAGGTCATTAATTGAGCCTCCTGAAACTGTTAAAAATAAGCATGGTAAGCTGGGCATGGTGGCTCACGATCGTAATCCCTTTGGGAGGCTGAGGTGGGCAAATCATGAGGTCAGGAGTCCAAGACCAGCCTGGCCAATAGGGTGAAACCCTGCCTCTACTAAAAATACAAAATTTATCCAGGTGTGGTAATGTGTGCCTATAATCCCAGCTACTAGGGAGGCTGAGGCAGCAGAATTGCTTGAACCCAGGAGGCGGAGGTTGCAGTGAGCTGAGAACATGCCACTGCACTCTACCCTGGGCGACACAGTAAGACTCCATATCAAAATAATAATAAATAAATAAGCATGGTGGAAAGATAGGACTTCAGGATGAGCACAATCCAGGGAGATTGGAAAGAGGATGGCTAGATGCTGGCCCCTGGCCTGAGGGAAGGAGCAAATCTATAGTCCACAAAGGAGGAGGCATAATGAGGTACTAGGCAGAGTACGAGAATAAGAATTTAGAAATAAAGAGAAGGCAGAAGCCAAGTAATTGGAACACATGGCGATGCTGGATGTGATCCTGTTGAAACTAGAGCTTAATTATCAGAACTGGGTCACTGCAACCAGAATAGAGTAATCCATGCTGATACATAGCTTGTGAGGTAAGAGCTAGTCAAATGCTTTCTTAACAGGCTATGATTGGACCTGGGGTGGGAGGCTGAGGCACAGCTGAGGACATGGTAAACCCAGGTGTGGACAGACATTGAGGAAACAGGCTGGCAGGCTGGTACTGATTGGTTCTGCAATCAAGCATTTAAAAGACTGGCGCAATTCTATCCTTCTGGTTTGTTTTGTTTTATTTTTGAAATGGTGTCTCGCTCTGTCACCCAGTCTGGAGTGCAGTGGCATGATCTCGGCTCACTGCAACCTCTGCCTCCCGGGTTCATGCAATTTTCCCTGCCTCAGCCTCTCATGTAGCTGGGATTATAGGCTCCTGCCACCATGCCCAGCTAATTTTTGTATTTTTTAGTAGAGACGGGGTTTCACCATGTTGACCAGGCTGGTCTTGAACTCCTGACCTCAGGTGATCCACCCGCCTCGGCCTCCAAAGGTGCTGGGATTACAGGCGTGAGCCCATGTACCCGGCCTTATTTTTCTTATTTGTTAAGGGGCAACACTGTGCTTTATAAAGCCACAAAGGAAAATGTCATTCTTTAGTCCTTTTTCTCAGATTTTGCAGATATTAGACTTAAAAGCCTCCTTGCCTAATCTGTCTCTTTTGTCTTCTCTGTTGAGGTTCATGCATCATGACGAAATACCAGCTGCTCTAAATGACTTCAAATTTGCCTGATCCAAACGAGTTGCATACCAGGTATAGATGTCGGGACTTGGTCAGTTACGAACGACAGAAACCTGAGTAAAACCATCTTACGCAGAAAGAGATTTTTTTTTGATTCAGATAACTGGGAAGGATCCTGGGCTAGTTTAGAGGGTGGAAGGAAGAGCCCAAGAATCTAGGGCCTCAGAGACTTGAACTCTGGACTCAAGGTCAACCAGACTCTCTCTCCATTCAGTTCCCAAGCCAGTTTGTCACAACTTTTTTGACATATTTACCTTTTCCTGTCTTACTGCAGACAGAACTTTACAATACCTTTAATCTCCCCAGCAGCCTGAGTCACATGCTATCATGCAGCTCAGCCAGCTCAGGTCAGGTCCTCACTTCTCTGCTCCATCACTGATTTGATCCTGGGGGGTGATGGGAGGGGAATGCCAGCAGGAAGAGATCTGTGTATTGCATCCCTGGAGGACACTGATTAGTGCTGCTTGCATCTTATACCCATTTCATGGCCCAGCATGTAATGGACAATCAATAAATACTCTTGAATGTATGAGTAAGGCTTTCATAAATAATGTGACAGAGGTAGCTCTCATTGTTGTAAATTAATAAATTTTAGTTTACGTCTCTATCTGGAGATGCTGGTCCATGTGTGCTTGCTTCTGAGACATGTCTGCTGTCAGTGTTTTGAGGAAACAGTTTCTGAGTCTGCAAGCTTTGGTAAATTCAGAAGGTAATTAAATGCCACCCTTGAAGGTTTCCTGGATAACAGTCTGTTCTAGATGACCACCTAGACTATAAGCCTTTCCCTACTTAAATCTCTACACTAAGAACCTATTAATGAAACGTATACGTTTTTCAAACTCATGTTTACAACATCACAATGAAGTAATTATAGTCGGATAAGATGTTATTGTCTCCATTTAATAGCTAGGAAGGTCCAGGCATATATTGGGTAAGTCAGTGTTTTTCAAGGAATGTCTTCCAGAACACACAACTCCTAGATGATTCATGAAAAGGCATTCTGTGGTCAGTTATGATTGGGAAGACTCTGAGTGATTTCCAATATATGTTAGTATGCTAAAGGTTCTGAAGGAAGCAGTTAAGAACTCTATATGGGGCAGGTACAGTGGCTCATGCCTATAATCCCAGCACTTTGAGAGGCCGAGGTGGGAGGATCACTTGAGCCCAGAAGTTCAAGACCAGCCTGGGCTTGTAGAGACCCAGTCTCTACAAAAAATTAAAAAGTTGGCTGGGCATGGTGGTGCTCACCTATAGTCCCAGCTACTCGGGAATCTGAAGTGGGAGGATCACCTGACCTCAAAATTCAAGGCTGCAGTGAGCCAAGATCATGTTACTGCACTCCAGCCTGGGCAACAGAATGAGATGCTGTCTTTTTTTTTTTTTTTTTTTTTTTTTTTTTTTTTTTGTGAGACAGAGTCTTGCTCTGTCGCCCAGGCTGGAGTGCAGTGGCACAATCTCAGCTCACTGCAAGCTCCACCTCCCGGGTTCACGCCATTCTCCTCCCTCAGCCTCCCGAGTAACTGGGACTACAGGTGCCCGCCACCATGACCGGCTAATTTTTTTGTATTTTTAGTGGAGACGGGGTTTCACTGTGTTAGCCAGGATGGTCTTGATCTCCTGACCTTGTGATCTGCCCGCCTTGGCCTCCCAAAGTGCTGGGATTACAGGCATGAGCCACCGCGCCCGGCCGAGATGCTGTCTTTTAAAAAAAAAGCATCAACAGAGAAAGCTATATTAAGTAAAATTCATTTAACATTGATCAAAAGGATTTAGCAAAATTATTGGACCTTAAAACTGCTGTTTCTATATATATCTTCTCTTATTCCCTCCTGTTTTCACACAGGATCTGTCTCTTTCCACCTAAGGCCAATCTCTCCATTTATACCTAGGACCCTATTTTCCTTTCCATCCATTCTTAAGAATCTTCTATTTTTCAAGTATTCTCTCTCCTTCCTCATCCTAGGGGTGGTAGCAGCTCCCTGCTCTTGCTAATCATCCCGTTTGATTTTCCAATACCTATTTAATTAGTTCCCCTTACTTGGTATGAGTTATGTTTTCCTGATTTGACCCTAACTGATGATGATACATGGAAATATCAGAAAATGGGGAATGGGGGAAGGAGAGCATTTGAGAAACAGGCAAATTTTACTTGACTTGGTAGATTACCTTGAAGTCAAGGTACCTCAGGGAAAGTAGAAGAGACCAGGAGGCAATGGCAGTAGATTGATGTCTATGAGCTCTTAGCTAGGCATCATTCAGTTTCCTGTGAAAGCAGATGTCCTCCACACTAGCGGTCATGGGGAAGTTGTATGAGTAGAGAAAAGGGCAGGTTACAGAGGACAGCCCATCTCCCTGTATATGAGCGATTCTCTCTGGTTGTTAGTAAGTCACGAATAAGTCAGTGCTGTCATCTAGTTGCCTGGGGTGGGGGTCAGAGGACTTGCCCCACAGCAAAAACCTCTTTATCTGGGAACAAGCTGAGCACAGCTTCTTTTGGCTACATCTGTAACCTGTCCTGGGTTGGGCCAGCTGCTGAGTTGTCACAGTTTGTGGTTGGCGCCTATTGTTAAATGTCAATATTTTCACAGTCATCCCACACTGCTATGCTATGGCATTTGTCCTTTGGCCCTGGGAAGACAGGCAATTCTTTCATACATAACAGGAAAAGATAGAAGAGAGACTGTCTTTTTCTCTCAAAGAGTGTTCAAGTCAGTAGCAGGTTATTGTACTCTGAATAATGCCCTTTCAAATGGAGAAAAAATATAATTCTGAAATCACACACTTCTGGGAACATTAGAGACACCAGTTTACTGAGCATAACTTTTGCAAGATGATTTTGTAATGAAATGTCATCTTCAAAGTCTGAAATAAGTAAAATATATTTATTCAGAAAATGCGTGTTTGTGTATATGTATTAAAATCTATTACCTTTAAAGCATCCCATGATCAACACAGGAGATGAGAATTATACTGTGCTTGAAGTATAGACAACATTGAGTCCGAGAGTGTTGGGCAGACTTGAAGTTCCACATGTAAGAATGTCCTCAATCGAGGTGTCTCTGGAGTTTTCCGGAGGTTGAATCTGGAATGACCAGTTCTTGGGTGTGCCCTGTTGAGGAGCTAACTGGTGCAGGAGCTATCTGGGGTGAAATCACTACCCATGAGAAGAAAAGCCTCTCCTCTACCTTTCCCAGGCTGAAAAGACAGCTTGGCTTGGGGATGGCATGGGTGGAGCTTTCAGCTGACACTTAAGGCCCAGCTCTCCTCCCAGTGTGAGGAGAGGGTGACCCTACCCTCTTCCTGTTGCCACAGGAACCATGGAGGGCAGCTGTTGAGGAATTACCCCTGAATGAAGGAGGGCATAAATGCTCATTCCCCTCTGAAGGTCTGTAAAGTGCAGACATAAACATCCCAGACTCTCAAATGTGAAATACTTGTCCTTTTGCACCTGGGTTGAAAAGTCAAGCCTAATTATTTTAATAATGCCCCAATGCCTTGAACTTCATCCATTCCTATAAGAGCCTAGGACCCCAGGAGAAGGAAACCTAGCACCCCAGAAACCCTGCTTGAGACAAATAATCCTCAGCTGGATTTTGTGGCTAATGCCCGTAATCCCAGCACTTTGAGAGGCAGAGGTGGGAGGATCAGTTGAAGCTAGGGGTTCAAGACCAGCCTGGGCAATATAATGAGATCCCATTTCAAGAAAGAAAGAAAAGAAGAAAGAAAGAAAGGGAAAGAGGGGAGAGAAAGAAAGTAAGAAGGAAGGAAGGAAGGAAGGAAAGAAAGAAAAAGAAAGAAAAAGAAAGAAAGAAAGAAAGAAAGAAAGAAAGAAAGAAAGAAAGAAAGAAAGAAAGAAAGAAAGAAAAGAAAGAGTATTGTAAAAATCCTTAGTGTTGAAAATAAAGTTTCATGATTAGGAAAATGTCAGTGAAAATACTTTATTTTTAAAGATTTAATTTTCTTAAATTGTAAATGCTACCCTTTAAAAATTATTGATGATAGAAAAAAATTTTCCTTCCTTCCTCCTCAGGAGGCAGTTCCTAGTAATAAGAGGATTTTTTTTTCCTCTTTTTTTCTAAGTGCAAAATCTTTCTTGTAACTTCCTCATAACAATTGCCTCTCCCGCACATGAGGACAGGGTTCAGTGATAAGTGTAGGAATGCAGGAGAGGTGGGGTGGAGAAAACTCTGCTTCAGGAAGGGAGAGACAAAGATGACCAAAGTCTCTGTACTGGGTAGAGAAGGCCGAGCCAAACAAGGCCAAAGTCTGCATGGGAAAGATTAAGACAGCAACCCAAAGGGCAGCAGGGAGAGTTGTTTGGGGAGAAAAGATACTTTTAATAAGATTATTCGGAGTAAATACTGTGCACTATACAATGTAGACTATGCCCTTTGTTCCTTATAGAAAACCTAGACTGTAGAAATTCTACATTCAAATTCTACATTTAAAAAATATCTATTTTTTAATAGTGTGTGGAAGAGTCTGTTTTCTTTTGGAGATTTGGTTCCAAGATTGAGACAAGAAGAGTATAGCTCCTGCCCTTGGGGCTCAGCTACATGTTGGCTACACAAAAGTATTAAATTCTCATGGTAAAATTTCAAAACATACAGAAACACACAAAGTGAAAAGTGAAATTTTCAGAAAATTTCACTCCCCCACCCTCCAATTCTGATTAATTACATTGTTCAGCGTTAACCCATCCACAACTAATGGTTTGGTGCTTTAATGTTTTTCCTAAGCATTTATGGACACATATAATTGAATATTTGGCTCAAAAAGAATTCAAGGTTGAAAATAATTTTCCTTTAAAGTTTTGATGGTATCAGTCCATTGCCTACTTCTTCAGCATGTTAAAATTAATTTTTGAATAGTTAATACATGCTTGGGATATGAATTCAAAAGGTAAAAAGGATATAAAATAAGTCTCTTCACCACTGATCCTGCCATCTGCTTAGTTCCATCGCCGGTTGTAACTACTGTTACTGGTTTCTTTTTTCTTTTCTTTTCTTTTCTTTTTCTTTTTTTTTTAATGAGACTGCGTCTTGCTCTGTCGCCCAGGCTGGAGTGCAGTGGTACGATCTTGGTTCACTGTAACCTCCACCTCCCGGGTTCAAGCAATTCTCCTGCCTAAGCCTCCCAAGGAGTTGGGGCTGTAGGCATGCACCACCACACCCAGATAATTTTTGTATTTTCAGTAGAGACGGGGTTTCGCCATGTTGGCCAGGCTGGTCTCGAACTCCTGACCTCATGATCTGCCCACCTCGGCCTCCCAAAGTGCTGGAATTACAGGTGTGAGCCACTGTGCCCAGACTTTTTTTTTTTTTTTTTTTTTGAGACAGGGTCTCACTCTGTCACCCAGAATGGAGTGCAGTGGCGTGATCTCAGTTCACTGTAGCTTCTACCTCCCTGGAGCAAGGATCCTCCTACTCAGCCTCCAGAATAGCTGGGACTACAGGTGCACACCACAAACACAGCTAAATTTTATGTTTTTTGTAGAGACAAGGTTCTGCTATGTTGGCCAGGCTCAAACTCTTGGGCTCAAGTGATCCATCCATTTTGGCTGCCCAAAGTGCTGGAATTACAGGTGTGAGCTACTGCGCCTGGCCAAAATTGCCATTTTTGAAGTTAAAAAAAATCAGCAATTCCATGAGATTCAATCTAACATAATATGTACAACATATGCTTATGCATATAATTTTTAATCACACGGATGATAGCATCCTGTATAGATTTCTCACTTAACAATCTTGAGGTCTTCCCATACCCATATGTATAGAGCTGCCTCATTCTTTTTTTATTTTGCGCCTATTTATTAGTTTTCTTGCCTAACTATTATTATTCTAAAATTTACATACAGAAAAATTGAACTCTATGAGTTGTAATGCATGCATAAATTGTAATGCATGCATAAATGTAAGCTCTATGAGTTGTAATGCATGCATAAATTTGTGTACCCACCACTACAATCAGGAAACAGAAATAATTCAAATATATCAGTGTAACCTCCAACAATGACCAAAACAAAATATTACCAGTGCTCGAAAATCTCCTCATCTCCATTGCTATGCCTTTCCTATACCCCAAGACAATATTTTCCTTTACTTCTAACACAATAAATTAATTCTGGCTTATATGGAATTGTATATGGAATCATATACACTAAAACATCCTTTCAACTGTCTTTTTTTTGTTCACCATAATGTAAGATTTGTCTATATTGTCTTCTGATTACTATAGAGCAACGAATTGCACCATATTTCACTACAGTATTTTTGATATAAAGAATTCAAAATAAACTTTTGCATAGATTGACAAACTATTTTTATTTATGGTGTCTGGATCTTATGTTATACTTAGGCCTTTAGCACTCCAAGATTATAAAATTATCTTACATTTTCTCCTAGTACTTTAATACTTTCTTTTTTTTTGTTTTAGATGGTCTCGCTCTGTCGCCCAGGTTGGAGTGCAGTGGCGCAATCTCGGCTCACTGCAAGCTCCGCCTCCCAAGTTCACGCCTTTCTCCTGCCTCAGCCTCCCAAGTAGCTGGGATTACAGGCGCCTGCCACCACGCCCGGCTAATTTTTTGTATATTTAGTAGAGACGGGGGTTTCACCGTGTTAGCTAGGATGGTCTTGATCTCCTGACCTCATGATCCGCCCGCCTTGGCCTCCTAAAGTGCTGAGATTACAGGCGTGAGCCACCGTGCCCAGCCAATGATTTCATTTTTTTCAAACTTAATTCCCACTCCCACCCCGCCACCAAAATATATTAACCTATTACCCAAACACTCATGTAATCCTTACAGGAATTATGGTGGCTACAATTACATGTCTTTATTTTAGAGATGAAGACACTGAAACATACAGAAGTTATTTTCCCCAATGGCAAAGTTGGCATCTGAACACAGTCAGTTGACTTTAATGTCAATGTGCTTATTCATTACTCTATCCAGCCTTTCTACGGGAACCCATCACCCATTATCAACATGACTGGCAAGCACCTCTTTAAAAAAAAAACAAAAAAAAAAAAACACAACAGAAACACCGTATTTAAATGTTTGCAAGAGTGAATTAGGTTACTTAGGAGTCTAATTAGCAAGTAGTTACTTAGTAAGGAGTAGGGAATTTGACACCTTCTCATTTCTATTTCATCAACAGTTCTCTTATCAAGGGACCTCATTCTTGAAATAAGATTTACTTATCAGCCCAGTGTTGTTTTCTCTTCAGATGATTGTTCTGATTCAATTTTTGAGTCATCAGCCACATAAATATTTCTGGAACATGTCATGTAAACAGATGCAAAACTGTTAAAAATTAAGTTGAACAGCTTAAAAATATTAGTAGACTGTGACTCAGAGAAGTGAAGTTAAGTGTTAAACACAGCTGGAGACCAGGAAAGAGGGCAAGAAGGCCTGGAGTCACTTTCCAATTCTATCTCTGAGATCATATTACTACGGACAAGTAATTTTTTGGTTCTTCTTTGTGTCTATTTGTCAAACAGAGCCAGTAAGAGTAAGAAGTAGCTCTTCATTTTTCCATAGTTTATTTACTTTCTGCCAATAATGGGAATTAAATTAACACCAAACTTTTTTTTAATTTTTAAATTTAATTTTTTTTTTTTTTTTTTTTTTGAGACGGAGTCTTGCTCTGTCACCCAGGCTGGAGAGCAGTGGTGCAATCTCAGCTCACTGCAACCTCTACCTCCCAGGTTCAGGCAATTCCCCTGCCTCAGCCTCCTAAGTGGCTGGGATTACAGGCACATGCCACCACGACCGGCTCATTTTTGTATTTCCAGTAGAGATGGGGTTTCACCATGTTGGTCAGGATGGTCTTGAACTCCTGACCTCGTAATCCGCCTGCCTCAGCCTCCCAAAGTGCTAGGATTACAGGCGTGAGCCACCGAGCCTGGCAACAACAAACATTTTAAAAACCCCTTTAAAGATAACTTATACTAGGCTGAAAAGTTGGCTAAATTCCAGAGGGTCTAAGTTTAGACTCTGATGTGTAGACCTTTCTTCCATGGGAGGTTTTCCAATGGTTTTATAATTGAAATTTACATAGCCTTACAATATTCTCTGGTAAAAGTAATTATTAGCAACATAACATTTTGAAGCATTCTGATGAAATATATTAAAACAATATAGTAATACAAATATTTCAATCTCTACATCTTTGTTACTTGTTACAACAAATGCCTCTCTCCTCCCACCTCCATGTCTTGAGTATAGCTATAATGGAAGGAAGTAAGAGCTGGGGTCATAGAATACGTGACACCTACCCTAAATTCAACGCATTTCCCCCCTCCCCCAACTCCCCTTGGAAGCATAAGCATCAAGATCCCCAGGGAACTGCAATCATTCCAGTCTGAGACCAGTAAAAAACGGAGAAGTGTCCCATAGCAGAGTGGAGATTTAGCAAAAGTAAAGAGACAATGAGAAGAACACACAACTTGGAAGATCAAGGGCTATTTTACTAAATATACTTAGAGGGAATTGTCCCTTAGGGTAAAAGGAAGAGCTAATATCTGGGTTACATGAATTGTATAATACAATGTGAAGGAACTCTGATAACATACACACTTAAGATGACATTTTAACATTGCTTATATTAAATAAATGGAAACTACAACAAAAGTAAAATACCATTCACCATCTTTTTGATTGACAAAAAATTAAAAATATATTCATAAGGGCATTTCCCACACTATCAGTAGAAATATAAATTGCTATATATTTTGGAGATCAAGTTGTCATTAACCATGCTCATTGGATAGAACTCTCAATTATACTTCTAGAAATCCATTCCTTTCTTTTCTTTTCTTTTTTTTTTTTTGAGATGGAGTCTTGCTCTGTCACCAGACTGGAGTGTAGTGGCACCATCTCGGCTCACTGAAACCTTGGACTCCCTGGTTCAAGCGATTCTCCAGCCTCAGCGTCCCGAGTAGCTGGGACTACAGGCACGCATCACCATGCCAGGCTAATTTTTGTATTTTTAGTAGAGCCAGGGTTTCACCATGTTGGCCAGGAGGGTCTCAATCTCCTGACCTCGTGATCCACCTGCCTTGGCCTCCCAAAGTGCTAGGATTACAGGCATGAGCCACCACGCCTGGCCAGAAATTCATTATTTTCTACAGAAACATACACACTAGTATACAAACATTTATTTATAAAGTTGCTTACTGTAATAGTTTCTTTCCTTTTTTTTTTTTTTTTTTGAGACGGAGTCTTGCTCTGTCGCCCAGGTTGGAGTGCAGTGGCGAGATCTCCGCTCACTGCAAGCTCCACATCCCGGGTTCACGCCATTCTCCTGCCTCAGCCTCCCGGGTAGCTGGGACTACAGGCACCCACCACCGCGCCTGGCTAATTTTTTTGTATTTTTAGTACAGATGGGGTTTCACCATGTTAGCCAGGTTGGTCTCGATCTCCTGACTTCGTGATCCGCCTGCCTTGGCCTCCCAAAGTGGTGGGATTATAGGCGTGAGCCACCGTGCCGGGCCTTCTAATAGTTTCTTATTAGCAAAAAATAGGACAGAAGCTAAATGCCTACCAATTAGAAATCTTAAATTATAATTCATATATAGTATAAAATACTATGCAGCCATTAAAGAGATTGAAATACATATACTGCCGGGCGGCCTTTGGGAGGCCGAGGCGGGTGAATCACGAGGTCAGAAGATCAAGACCATCCTGACTAACATAGTGAAACCCCGTCTCTACTAAAAATATAAAAAATTAGCTGGGCGTGGTGGCGGGTGCCTGTAGTCCCAGCTACTCAGGAGGCTGAGGCAGGAGAATGGCGTGAACCCGGGGAGGTGGGTCTTGCAGTGAGCCGAGATCGTGCCACTGCACTCCAGCCTGGGCGACAGAGCGAGACTCCGTCTAAAAAAAAAAAAAAAAAAGAAATACATATACTGATTAGAAATGATATTCATGGCATATTAATTGAAGAAAGCAAGATATGGATTTTGTAGAATCAATTTTTCCTAAAATAAAACAATTAAAACTAAATATATTTATGTATAAGTAATTAAATGTATATATTTCATATATTTTATGTATAGACAATTAAATGTATATATTTCATAAATACAGAAAAATTGAAAAAATGAAAACTGAATTACTAATAGAGGTTATTTGCAGGGACCAGATTATTTTTGTTACAGTGAGCATATTACTTCTGTAAGAAACGAAGATAAAAATTCAGTGTGATACATACATTAACAGCATGTAAGACTGAGGCTGTATGGAGGAGAGTATGATTAACTCCACTGGTATGTATGTGTTGGGGGTGGTTTGGGGAGTGGTATTAGAGAATGCCTGAAAGAGATAATGAAATGAGAGCACAGCGTTGTCCAGGGTAGAGAAGAAAAGTGGAAAAGGAGGAAAGGTACAGTCAAGGAGGACAATGAGTGTACTTCCATACTCATTACGATTTTCACAACTACTCTGTATAATTTGTAGACCAAAAAAAAAGAAAGACAAGCATGTACATAAAAGCAGGTTGTGGGCCGGACATGGTGGCTCACGCCTGTAATCCCAGCACTTTGGGAGGCTGAGGCAGGTGGATCACCTGAGGTCAGGAGTTCGAGACCAGCCTGGCCAACATGGCAAAACCCTGCCTCTACTGAAAATACAAAAATTAGCGGGGCGTGGAGGCACATGCCTATAATCCCAGCTACTAGGGAGGCTGAGGCAGGAGAATCGCTTGAACCCGGGAAGTAGAGGTTGCAGCAAGCCGAGATCATGCCACTGCACTCTGGCCTGGGTGACATAGTGAGACACCGTCTCAAAAAATAAAACAAAAGCAGGATGTGGCTGGGTGCGGCGGCTCACACCTGTAATCTCAGAACTTCAGGGAGGCTGAGGCATGTGGAACACTTGAGCCCAGGTGTTGGAGACTAGCCTGGGCAACATAGTGAGACCCTGTCTCTCTCTCTTTCTCTCTTAAGAAAAAGCAGAATGTACCAAGGGAACCCTGAGTTAATTTGATATTTCTGGAGCTTTGAAGTGTGAAGAGTGGCGAGGGTTTAGTAAGAGGGAAAGCAGGAGCCAGGCTGCTGAGGGCTTCTAGTACTGCCTGGGAGTACGAACACTGTCATGTAGGACAGGGTGACCACTGATGGGGTTGCAGCAGGAGAGTAACATCAGCTATGTGGAAGATGGATTGGAAAGAAGCAAAACTGGAAACTGGGGGGCCATTTAAATAAGCTATAATGAAGATTGAAACTAGTGGCAGGGTAAATTAGAAAAGCAGATGGATTTCAGAACTATTTCAGAGGAAAATACACAAGACTTAGTGATTCTCTGGATACTGGTGGTGTATAGAGAGGGATGTCTTGATTGACTTCCAAACGTTTGGCTTTGGTAACTGGGAAGATGGAGATGACACCAGCCAAGGTAGAAAATATATATGAAAAAATAAGCTTATGAAAAGGAGAAGCAGCAAGAGGGTGAGAGAAAACACAGAAGTGACAAGCCTGATGGTGATGGTAGAAGGATAGTAGCAGATGATTTTATTTTTGGAGATATTGAAGGTGAGATGCCTATGGGCCATTAAGGAGGGCCATTAAGGGAAGTTGCCCAGTTGGCCATTAAGGCAATTGGATGTATTAAGATTAATTCACTGTTTTTTTTTCCCCCAATTGGCAGTGTATTGGGAAAAAAAAAACAAACCTGGCATGATGGCTCACTCCTGTAATCCCAGCACTTTGGGAGGCTGAGGTGGATGGATCACTTGAGGTCAGGAGTTTGAGACCAGTCTGGTCAACGTGGTGAAACCCCATCTTTACTAAAAAATATAAAAATTAGCCAGGCTTGATGGCACTGGGCTTGGTGGTGCAGGCCTGTAGTCCCAGCTACTCAGGAGGCTGAGGCAGGAGAATCGCTTGAACCCTTTGGTGGAGGTTGCAGTGAGCCGAAATTGTGTCACTGTACTCCAGCCTGGGCAACAGAGTAAGACTCTGTCTCAAAAAAAAAAAAAAAAAAAAAAAAAAAGACTAACTCTGTAGAAATGTAGTGTCAGGCTCTGTACTAGCACTGGCTGAGCTGCATGACAGACATAGTCCTTGACCCTGCTCAACCTGAGAGCCCAGTGGAGACGCTATAATCTAGAGCAGGGGTGTCCAATCTTTTTGCTCCCCCGGACCACACTGGAAGAATTGTCTTGGGCCACACATAAACTACACTAACAATAGCTGATAGCAAAAAAAAAAAAAAAAAAAAAAAAATGACAAAAAAATCTCATAATGTTTTCAGAAAGTTTATTAATTTGTATCGGGCCACATTCAAAGCCATCCTGTGCCACATGCAGCGCCATCCTGTGCCACATGCAGCCTATGGGCTGCGGGTTGGACAAGCTTGATCTAGAGCTCAGGGGAAAGGTGTAGGCTGGAGGTCTCAACATACAGAGGGAGAGTGAGAATTAAACTCTTAGAATTTAAAAGTTTCATTTACTATGAACTGTATGCTTTATGCATATCATCTCATTTGAACTTCACAACAATCCTATGAAATACTATTAAAATGTTACAGATGAGGAAAATGAAATGCAGAGAGCTAAGACTCAGAGGTCACAATCTGGCTTTTGGGCTGAATTTTACTCTAAGAGTTGTTTCGTTGCATTGATTTAAAAATCCTCTTAGATGGGTTTACACTGTCATTTGTTACTTTCCTACATTTTCCATTGTCTGAAATCCTAGTATACATGCTTTACTCATAGAACCTCCTGTTTCCTTTAGGCATTTGATTTTGTATACTGTGGTTTGCTTAAGTGCCAAAGGTTAAAGAACTAGTAAATGGATGACTTTATGTTTTATTTTTGAGAGAGAGTTTCGTTCCTGTTGCCCAGGCTGGAGTGCAGTGGCACGATCTCGGCTCACTGCAACCTCTGCCTCCCAAGTTCAAGCGATTCTCCTGCCTCAGCCTCCTGAGTAGCTAGGATTACAGGCACCCGCACCACACCTGGTTAATTTTTTTTGTATTTTTACTAGAGACGGAGTTTTGCCATGTTGGCCAGGCTGGTCTTGAATTCCTGACCTCAGGTGATCCACTCCCCTCGGCTTCCCAAAGGGTTGGGATTACAGGCATGAGCCACGGCGCCCAGCCTAAAAATGGATAACTTTTATGTAAACCAAAAACTGTGTTCTTAACCATTATGCTGTACTCTGTGGTTGGCAGGTACAAGGATTCTTGATAAAGGTTAAGAAAATGCATTGTGTGGTGACGCAAAAGGACTGATGACACATTTGTGGTCAGAAAGTAGGAAATCAGTTGAAGGTTTCAGATGTGTATTGGTTCTTGACTAAAAGCATTTTCTGACATGCTATTTTGTTATCTAAGGCTTGGAAAGCAATCTGAACTCCTAGCAATAATGTTATTCTGAAAATTTTCTGAATCATGGAGATAGTATTTGCATTTTGTGCAACTGGAAGGGGTGGAAGAATGACAATTAGGCTTGGTCTATAACTATTAGAATTGCTTCTTTGTGTTGAAAAAGATGGGTACTAGTTCCACTAGGAAAATAAATTCATGAGGTCTTTGATCATTACAATTGAGATGCAAGCCTGTTTTAAATGTCCTGCTCTGCAGTGAGGTGTGCTAATCCTTGAGCAGCTAGATGGGAAATGAGTTCAAATTACCAACATAGAAAATAGGGGCAGGCCGTGTGCTTCAGCTGGATTGGTGCAGAATTCTGAGAAGTGGGCCAAAACCTGACACTATAGAAGGTGATTTGTATCCAAATTTGTGCCACCCAGAGGAGCTGAAGAATTGAGTAATTTCTAGGTTTAATTAAGAGCAGTCAGAAAGACTGCTCTTTGTGACTGAAATAATGTTAATTTGTAGAGACGTGAAGCAGAATGTGGCTGTGAGGAGGTTTTATGTTTTAACAACATTGTGTTACATGTGATGAAGGGTTTCAACCCTGTCTCTTTTTTTGTGTCCTGGCAAAGCTATCCCCCTTTTCACATAATTAGCACTCTTCTGATGTCTTTCTCTAAGTGATATCTTGGATCCTTTTTATTTATTATTTATAGTAGTTGACTTTGATAGGGCCCACATATATGTACAAACACAGATACATGCATATATATTATACATATAAAATTGGCAAACTTTGATGTACAATTGTGAAAGTTGGGAGAAAGATGTTTATTGGGCATCCGGAGCTGGGAGCAGCTGAAGGCCTATTGAACTTCAGTCAGTTGAGAGTTAAGTACTCTTTTTATTTTTATTTTGAGATGGAGTCTCATTCTGACTCCCAGGTTGGAGTGCAGTGGCACAATCTCAGCTCACTGCAGCCTCTGCCTCCTGGGTTCAAGTAATTCTCCTGCCTCAGCCTCCCGAGTAGCTTGGATTACAGGCATGCACCACTACACCTGGCTAATTTTTGTATTTTTAGTGGAGACCGGGTTTCACTATGTTGGCCAGGCTGGTCTCGAACTCCTGACCTCAAATGATCTGCCCTCCTCGGCCTCCTAAAGTGCTGGGATTACAGACATGAGCCACTGCGCCCGGCTGAGAGTTAAGTACTCTTGAAAAACAAAACAAAACAGCCCAGAAAAAAAACTCAGTAATTATATAAGGCAGTGGTCCCCAATCTTTTGGGTACCAGGGACCTGTTTCATGGAAAACAATTTTTTCCTGGGGGTGGGGCTGGGGGATGGGGAAGGATGGTTTGGGACAATTCAAATGCATTATATTTATTGTGCACTTTATTTCTATTATTATTGCATTGTAATATATAATGAAATGATTATACAACTCACCATAATGCAGAATCGGTGGGAGCCCTGAGCTTGTTTTCCTGCAACTAGATGGTCCCATCTGGGGGTGATGGGAGACAGTGACAGATCATCAGGCATTAGATTCTCATAAGGAGCACACAACCTAGATCCCTCTCATGCCTAGTTCACAATAGTTCCAGCTCCTATGAGAATCTCACGCCACAGCTGATCTGACAGGAGGTGGAGCTCGGACGATAATATGAGCCTTGGGGAGCAGCTGTAAATACAGATTAAACTTCCCTGGCGTGCCAGAGATTCACTTCTTGCTGTGTAGCCCGGTTCCTAACAGGCCATGGGCTGGTACTCGTTTGTGGCCCAGGGGCTGGGGACCCCTTACATAAGGTGTTCACTATGAGATATAAGAGGACTTAGCCCAGGTGTTAAGGCAGTGTTCCAGGCCCCACTTTGGCTCTAATACATTTAGGGATCAGAATATGGACTCTCGAGAGCAGGTTCCCCCTATTATTGCTGGAAAACAAAATTTGCTAAAACGTGGAGATCAGCATATACTGTTAGATTCTGATGCCTCAATGTAAGCAGTTTCAGATGATACCAAAGGTACAGCATGCAAAAGTGGGTTGCTGAAATTGGACCTGAGGATTCGCAGGCAGCCAAACTTCGGGTTTTGGATAAATGAGGCACATAAACATTAAAATCTTGTAGGATGACTGCAGGTGTTAGGAGTAAATTTGGACTCATTAGGAATCTGTGTCTTCCACTAGGCTGTGAAATCTCCAAGGCCTGATAAAGGTTTCTGAATGAATTTGTGAAATATACGATTTCGGTGAAGAAAAGAATAAAGCAGGTGTCCAAACAGTTGAGGTTTTACGGTATTGGCATAAAACATTTGGACCCCTGGCGGCCGGTATCAGGGACTTCCCGACGCTGGAAGAGTTCCGGGAAGGGAAGCGGGCCCCTCTGGAACCGAAGACATAGAATCCTAGCTACAGCTACTAAAGAAAAGTACACTATCAATTAGGGCCCGCGTCAGGTTCTCTGGATCTCCCCTTCTCCCATCCTGGAAGCTCATCCCTGTGTTCTTTGCAGTGGGCCCGTCGGCCCTGCTGCCATCAATAGAAGCAGTACTCTCCCCGTCTGATTTCGCAGGGCCAAAGCCCAGGTGAGAGTCAGTGTGGTGTTCAGACTAGCCCTCGCTCCATTTCTGAGCCGCGAGGGCCGCACGCAACGAAATCAGGCAGCCCCGAACCTTGTGTCCTCCAGTGCAGTGAGTTCGGGAGCGACAGGCCGAGCGCGCATGTGCAGGCCCCGACATTGTGCTTGTTCCCTCCGGTGCTCCGTAGTTAGCCTCGGAGAGCTCCACGTAGGCGGCGCAGGCGCCCTTGGTGCACAGTTCACCTGCTGCCGTTGTCGTCGCCGCCGCGGCTCCCGGGGCTGGATGGGGGCCCGAGGCCAGCCAGTGGCACCCGGAAGAAAGAGACGCGGCGGCGGCGACGCCGACATCCTCAGGACGAGTGTCCGGACTTGCCCGCAGGCTCAAGGAGGAGGCGGCGAGGCCGGGTCCCCGCGGTCCCTGGTGTAGAGAAGTCGCCGTAGCCGCCGCGGCCGGGACTCCCCGGGCTCTCGCCCCTCAGGTCTCATTGACACTCAGGACCCTACGTACGCTGCGCCATGTTCAAGAAACTGAAGCAAAAGATCAGCGAGGAGCAGCAGCAGCTCCAGCAGGCGCTGGCTCCTGGTCAGGTACGATGGCCGCAGCTTTCCTCCCCTGGCTCCCGATACCCCTTGAACCAGCCCGCGGACGAAAAAGGCGGGGGGAGTGGGGCGTTCTTCCGTGACCTTTGACCCCTAACCCTGGACTCTTCCGAAACTCCGGATCCAGAAGGAGCTCCGGGCGGTGCAGGTCGCCCGTAACTCCTGACCTGGATTTTCCCATCGCAAAACTCCATCCAGTAATGAGTGGATGGGGGTGGCTGGATCCCTCGTGACGTCCCATCTCCGTTAAGAGTTTTTCCTTAAGGCCAGACTCCGAACTTACCTGATTTCTGATCCGTATTTGAGGTTCCCCCGTCCATCTGAGACCCCACGCTGGGAATGAGGGCGGGGTTGGAAAACCCGGGTCCCTTGTGATATCTAATCTCTGCTCGAGGTGTCCCCCTCTCTCATGCCCATCGTGAGATTTTGTGTGAAATGGCCAGGATCCCGCACAACTGACCCTTGACGGAAGTCTCTTAAATCCAAACCCAGGTCTAGGGATTGAAGGCTGGGGAATAGAGCCATCCTGGGTCAGGCTGCTGGTAGGAGCGGTGGGACATGAAAGAGGTGGCGGCGTGGCCGGCGTCCAGCGCCCGAGGCTGTCACGAGTTAGTCACTTCGCATAACTTGGTTGATCCGGGACTGGCGGGCGGAGGGGGAGACACTCTCCCTGTCCAGAACTCTGCTCTGCTTTTTGAGTCTTGTTGCTCTGCGGACAGGGTTATGTTTGTTTTTCAGGAATGCTGTTGCTTTAGGAAATGCGTTTCCAGGGGAAAGGAGGCGTGTTAGTAGTATTAAAGATACAGTTTCCTAAGCGTTAACTGGAGATGTTTCGATGCTGGCAGCACAGGGTCTTAACAGCGAAGATGATGGTTTCTGCTTAATTTCTTCCCAGCCTTTTTGAATTGCAACAGATTGAGCAGATCTGTCCCTTAATTTTCGGGTTTTTGGTCTTTGCTTGTGGTTGCAAGAAAAGCTGAGTTTTGACTAACTTGGAGGCATTTCCAAATTCTTAACATAGAACGATTGCATTAGGTTTATTCGGAAACTATAAATTGAAGTTATTATTTTTAAATTTAAAGCTCATGTGTAGTAAAACAGTGCTTGAGAAAAACATCAGAACACAGCACTGAAGGGTTGCTTCATTTCTCAAGTATAAATGGTGGTTAAAATTTAAGTAGTAAAGATTGTCCTTTTCATACCATTTACTGCAGTCTTTTAAAATTTTACAAAACACTGTTAATTAAGAAACAAAGATAAACTTTAAAAGTGAGGTGGAGATGAGGAATGTGAGGAAATGGGCATGTTAGTGAATGTAAGGCACTTCCATTTGGGAGTGTATAAAATGTAATTGAGCCAGGATTCCATTTCTAGAAATTTATTCTAAGAAAATTTAGGATGTATTAAAGATTTAGCTCTATGGATTTTCATGTCAATGTTGTTTTAATAGGTTAAAAACTAGCCAGAAATGTCCACCAATAGAGAATTGGTTAAATAAATTTTATCAGGTAGTTAGTTTTGCTTGATAGGTTACTATGCAGCCATAAAAAGTCAGCATTTACTGTGTCCTTAGTATGTACCAGACATTTTGCTTAGTATTTACGCAGATCATTTTATTTAATCTCACATAATCCTGTGAGGTAGAAAATACTATAATTCCTCCTCTATAGATGAAGGAGTGAGGCTCAAAGAGGTGAAGTAACTTGCCTGATGTTACGCAGCTAGTGTTAGAGACTTCAGAAAAGTATTAACACAGAAAGATATTTGTGTTAAAAGACAGAAGCAGCAGGTAAAATGTGATCCCAGTTTTGGGGAAAAGAATCTGTATGTAAGTGTATTTATATATACACATGGTAAAACTAGTTTAAGAGTAATATACTTTAAGGTGCTGGTGAATTACTGAGTGTGCTTTTTCTTATTTGTAGCGTTTAGCTTTTCATGAAAATGAGTTGTTTTTGTTCATTAACAAAGAGGTTGTTTTTAGTAATAAGCTAGTCACAAGCTAAGATGTAAGAGCTCTGTTTCTATAGCTTAATGCTTCTGGTGAAACAGGGCATCTGGATCAAATAAAATCACTTTGTGTACAAAAGGTTTAAAATAATCCTTTTGGATTATATGTATATTCACTGTGTTGGCCAGGCTGGTCTTGAACTCCTGACCTCTGGTGATTGGCCAGCCCCGGCCTCCCAAAATGCTGGGATTACAGGCGTGAGCCACTGCGCCTGGCCATTCGTGGTCTACTTTTGATAGTTATTTTGTAACCTTCCTTTCTGCCTGCCATATATCTTTCTCCCTGCTTGTGAATTGTTACGATCTTAGAAACAAAAAATGTGGCCTGGTATGGTGGCCTCACACCTGTAATCCCAGCACTTCGAATCACTTGAGCTCAGTAGTTCAAGACCAGCCTGGCCAAGATGGCAAAATCCCATTTCTGGCCAGGCACCGTGGCTCACGCCTGTAATCCCAGCACTTTGGGAGGCCAAGGCGGGTAGATCACCTGAGGTCTGCTAAAAGTACAAAAATTAGCGGGGCGTGGTGGCGCACACCTGTAATCCTGGCTACTCTGGAGGCTGAGGCAGCAGAATTGCTTGAACCTGGGAGGCAGAGGTTGCAATGAACTGAGATCGTGCCACTGCACTCCCGCCTGGGAGACAGAGTGAGACTCGGTCTCAAAAAAAAAAAAAAAAAATTACGTTTTAACAACAAATATCTATTTTGGATTTTTAAACTCCTTGCAGAACTAAGTCAATGAAAGAAACATTAAGAAGTAATACAGACATTGTAATTTCTTGGGATATATGAATACAATATTTTAAAACATTTTTAGCCTTTTCGAATACTGCTAAAACTTAAAAATTATAGAAGTACAGATACAAAAGGATGAATACATGACTCCACTTAATTGAGGTACCTAGAATAGTCAAATTCATAGGGACAGAAAATAAAATGGTTGTTGCCAAAGGCTGGAGAGAGGAGAGAATGGGGAGTTACTGTTTAGTGGGTACAGAGTTTTAGTATGGAAAGATGAAAATGTACTGGAGATGGACGGTGGTGATTCCACGACAGTGTGAATGTACTTCGTGCCACTGAACTGTATACCTACAAATGTTTAAACTGGTAAATTTTATGTTATGTATATTTTATCATGATAAAAAATTTAAGTTAAAAAAATCAACATATGGGCCCCTCCTTACGCCTGCAGAATCATCCCTTATTTTTTTCCCTCAGCTCAGAGATGGCTGCTGACCTCACTCTTTTAGAGTGAGACCGCAAAATAATAGTTTATGTGATACAAATTTAAAAAACAAAAACAAAACCAGCAAACAGTTCCACAGATAACAGGGAAAAGAGTCCTTTCTGAAAGGACATAGCCTTAATGTAAATCCAGGTTTACTAAATAGTTTCAGTCATGAAACTGGGGAAAGCATGAGTCCCAGAGAAAACATTTAGATCAGAAGGAGTTTATTAAGAACATGATGAAAGGCTTTAATAAGTTTGGTACCTAAAATATAAAGGTTTATTTGAAGAATTAACCTTGAGTTACTTTGACTGCTCTTTTAGAACTGGGATGTCAAATTGGTTTGGCAGTGACTTACAACAGTGCTGTGATGAGGATTCAACGGCTATGTCTCTGCCGTGACTAATCCATAGGTGTTGCAGGGAGAGTGAAATGAACCAGATATTAGTTATGAATGGTGAATGCCTAGGCCCTCTGCTGGATGTTGCATTTGCTTTGAAGGGTCTGTGTAGTCCCTACACAATGGAGTTGTGAGACAAGTACTTTCAGTGTAATGGTGGTATGTACAGGGTGTTGTGGTTGTGCAAAATAAGGCATTTCTGGAGAAGATCAGGGTGACATTTGAGTAGAGCCTTGATGGATAATGAAAAGTCATGGTATAGGGACAAGGGATTCAAGACTTCCTCCTAAGGATGACTGGATTAGTTTTCTAATGTTGCATAACAAGTTACCACAACCTTAGTGCCTAATAACCCAGTTATTATTTTATAGTTCTGTAGGTCAGAAATCTGGCGTGGCATAACTGGGTTCTCTGCTCAGGGTCTTTTTTTTTTTTTTTTTTGAGATGGAGTCTCTGCCACCCGGGCTGGAGTGCAGTGGCCGGATCTCAGCTCACTGCAAGCTCCGCCTCCCGGGTTCACGCCATTCTCCTGCCTCAGCCTCCCAAGTAGTTGGGACTACAGGCGCCCGCCACCTCGCCCGGCTAGTTTTTTGTATTTTTTAGTAGAGACGGGGTTTCACTGTGTTAGCCAGGATGGTCTCGATCTCCTGACCTCGTGATCCGCCCGTCTCGGCCTCCCAAAGTGCTGGGATTACAGGCTTGAGCCACCGCGCCCGGCCTGCTCAGGGTCTTGCAAGGCTAAAATCAATATGTTGTCCAAGCCGCGTTCTCATCGGGAGCTCAGGACCCTTTTGTATGCTCACATGGTTGTGGTAGAATTCAATCCTTTCTGGTTATAGGACTGGGGCCTTCATTTCTTGCTGACCACTTTCAGCTCCTAGAGGCTACCAGCAGCTCCTTGCCACGTGCCCGTGTAGGCATTTTGCTTTCTTCAGAACAGCAGAAGTACATCTCTCTGCCCTCTAGACCCATATTTGAAGGGCTTATGTAATTAGTTTAGACCTATCCAGGTAATCTTTTGATGAACTCATAGTCAACTGATTAGTAACCCAGTAACCTTAAATATGCCTTTAAAATCCCTTTGCCCTGTAATGTAACAATTATGAGAGTGATATCTCATTATATTCACAGGGCAGGGGTCATTTGGGGTCATCTTAGGATTTTGCCTGTTACAATGACTAAAATGGTTTTTCTTTTTTTAAGTTTTTGTAGTCAGGGCCTTACTGTGTTACTCAGGCTGTCTTGAACTCCTGGCCTCAAGTGATCCTTTTGCCTTGGCCTCTCAGAGTGTTGGAATTATAGGCATAAGCCACTGTGCATGGCCAAAATGGTTTTTCTTATACTGAAATTGAGTATAACTGTGGTCAGTTAATAATTAGGTAGTGAGCAATAAAATATTAATTGTGGGTCTGGATGTAGCTGTCAGGTTTTTTGGTTAGCAGCTTAGAAAGCTGACTCAGATTTCTTATGGCTATTGCAATTAATCAGCTCAAGTTTGGTTTGAAGGAACCTAAATCCCTTTATATCTTGAAGTGAGGATAGCCCATTAAGGAACCCGGCACCTGGGACAAATGCTCAAGTAGTTAGTTCTTTATGCACTGTTTTATACTTTATACTCACATCCATTTTCCCGTATAATCCTTACTCTTACAACTCTGGAGGAAGATCAACAAGCCATCAGGCCACGTTTTGCCACATAGTACTACTTTTCTGGGGAGAGTATGTTTTAGAACCTGTTAAACTTTGTAAACCCCGTTGTTTGATTTTTTGTCAGTTTCTCCAGAGCTGATGAGGCTCTCAGTTACTGATTAGAACATATGAGGCCAAGGTGTAAGACATAATGCCAGTTTTTAAGATTTGCAGTGAGGTATACTTTTAAAGCAGTTGGAAGGTCACTGTCTAAGGTAGCCCTTTCCTGGCATCTGGATATTTGGAAAGCTGAATTAATAAAAAAGCTGAATCTTAGACTTGATGGAATCACAACAGAGTTGATTAGTCAAGAGATATTTCCTGTAGTCTAGTAGTACTTTTCTAATTACTTTTCTAAGTTTTTATCACCCAGTGACCATTTTATTAAAGGAGTTCTTACATATAATCATTTATAAATACATAGATACAAAAGACTGCCCCCATAGTGGCAGCCTTTGAGGCACCTACAGCCTTTGAAGCTGGCGCTGGCAAGGTTTGCAAATTATGGCTCTAGGTGTGGGAAGGGTTTACTGAATTTATCTCAGCTTTAATGAAAGCTATTTCTGATGTTCTTTGAACATTTGTAATTTGAATGTGGTGTTCAAGGTAGGCTCAAATTATCTCCAAGACTGAGATTAACACTACACAGTGACTGTGCTTTCCCTCGCTGTTTTCTAAATGGAGTGTTGACTTTTAGTCACATATTTTCTAGACATTTAAACCATTGATAAGGCTTCAACTTTATTTCACATTCATTAATTTTCTTGTTTATATACTTTTTTTTTTGAGATAGAGTCTTGCTGGGTCACCCAGGCTGGAGCGTAGTAGCGCAATCTCAGCTCACTGCAACCTCTGCCTCCTGGGTTCGAGCAATTCTCCTGTCTCAGCCTCCTGAGTACCTGGGATTACAGGCATGCGCCACCACTCTTGTTTATATTTTTAAGTCCTTATTCTTCCTGCTTTGTCTTTGGTGGGAGAGGATATCTCATCCCTGAAAGTGACTTCTGCACATAGCTAATTTCATCTGTTGTATTGATTTTTCTGGTTCATCTTTTAGAAGGTGTTTGAGTTCTTACTTGTAAGCAACAAAAACGTAGTCAATCTAAGCAGAAAAAGAATTTATTGAAGACTCTTTTGCCTACAGAATTTCCTTGAGGTCCTAAAAGTCTGAGCTGATTGCTATGTTCAGTTATACTGGGGAGACTGCTCTGTGTTGCAGCTGCTTCATCTTGGCACCGGCATCGCGTCTTTCACTTCACAGCTTATATCTGCGTGGATGCATGAACTTCTGTCTCCATTGTCATCAGATGATGAACTTTATTCGCATGTCTGTTTTTTCACATCACTCACTTATGACTCGAAGTCTCATGTGTTTCATTGGTGGAGCTCAGGTTACCCTGTCTCAGATAAAAAGAAGATTGGGTTAGTAAGTTTTCTGAGTTCTAACTTATGGACTTATAAGAGCTATTTATAGAAAAAAGGTTATTAAACTTTTGTCATATTTGTAGATGCTTTTCCTCACCTCCCAATTAAACTGCTGCTTTGATTTGTTTTTCACGTAAAAATCTCTTTCCCATTCAGAGTTTGTAGAAATAGACTCTTGTATTTTTTGTATTTCAATTTAAAAAAACTTAAATCTTTAATATAGCTTAAATATGAAGAATCTGATATGTGTGTCTTGCCCCATATAGATGGCCAGTTGTCCCAACATTTATTGAATGTCTATCCTGATGCAAAATGTTACTTTTTTTTTTTTTTTTTTTTTTTGAGACGGAGTCTCGGTCTGTCGCCCAGGCTGGAGTGCAGTGGCCGGATCTCAGCTCACTGCAAGCTCCGCCTCCCGGGTTCACGCCATTCTCCTGCCTCAGCCTCCCGAGTAGCTGGGACTACAGGCGCCCGCCGCCTCGCCCGGCTAGTTTTTTGTATTTTTTAGTAGAGACGGGGTTTCACTGGGTTAGCCAGGATGGTCTCGATCTCCTGACCTCATGATCCGCCGGTCTCGGCCTCCCAAAGTGCTGGGATTACAGGCTTGTGCCACCGCGCCCGGCCGCAAAATGTTACTTTTATCATAAGCTAAATACGTATGTCTGTCTAGATGTATATATGTGTATATAGAGTATGTGTATATGTGTGTATATATGTGTATATAGAGTATGTGTATGTTTGTATACTATTCCTCACAACCTCTCAGTTCCACCCTAGCCACAGCAATTTGTGCACAGATACGACCGACCAGAGTTCCATTTGTTTATTCATTCATTCATTCATTTATTTGACAAATATTTATTAACTACCTTTTGTAAAGTGCAGACTACAAAAAGAGGTAAGGTATCATGACTCATTCATTTCTCAAAATAGAGCTGAGTTCAGATCTATTTTGCTGTGGGTGTAGGGGGATCTCGAAGTTTTGGTTTTATACTTCTAGGGTTGTTTTTAGGTCACCTTAGAGTAGACCCCAGACCCCTAGTTTAAATTTTGAGCCGTTTCTCCTGAGTTGTTTTGCATTGAGGATTATAGGAGTCAGGCTGTCAATTACAGAGCTAAATGGAATAGCATCTCAGTATTTAGCAGTGGTATTCAAGGTAGGCTCAAAGCAAGGCCATTAATTAGGTGGGCAAGTGCTGTTTATCTGCATTTCATACTATTGAATGTTAGAGCTAGAAGGTAGAAGGGATCTTAAAGATTGAATTGGCAGCCTTTTTTTGATGAACTTCTAATTTTGGAATAATTTTGGTTTACAAAAAAGTTATAAAGGTAGTGCAGAGAGTTTTTATGTACCCCTCACCTGGCTTCAGTTTTCTCTAATATTATCATCTTACATTAGTATCATGACTTTATTTTATATATATGGAGACACATAGTCCTCAAAAAGTTCATGTAGCTAAGATCATAGTTCTAGTTGGTGGCAGAGTTAGGCCAGGGATCTGGTAGGTAGCCTGGGTTTTCTAGTTGATTATTTGTTATCCTTTTCTGCTTTTCATGTTTTTGCTCTTTTCCTTTCTTTCACTGAATTCTTTGGGCATGGACTGAGAGAAGGACTACCTAGTACATAGTTCACTAGTCAATATAGTCTTGCTAATTTGTGCAATAATTTTTAAATCTAGGCTTCCTCCAATTCTTCAACACCAACAAGAACGAGGAGCAGGACATCTTCATTTACAGAGCAACTTGATGAAGGTACACCCAATAGAGAGGTAAGTTTGGAATTATTTTTCTAGTATACCTCTCACAATAAACTAATTAATCTAAAATGTAATGCTGTTGATAACAAAATGGGAAACTATTTTGACAAGTCAGCTATTTAATTCCTAGGTAGAGTTATTAGTAACACAATTAGTCTTTTTTTTCACAAATAGCAGTTATGATTTATGTATGTATGTATTTATATATGTATGTATGTATGTTTTTGAGACTGGATCTGGTTCAGTCACCCAGGCTAGAGTGCAGTGGCACCATCACTACTCATTGCAGCCTTGACCTTCTGGGTTCAAGTGATGCTCTAACTTCAGCCTCCTGGGTAGCTGGGACTATAGGCATATGCCACCATGCCTGGCTAATGTTTAAATTTTTTGTAGATGGGGTCCCACTGTGTTGCTCAGGCTGGTCTTGAACTCCTGGGCTCAAGTGATTCTTCCAGTTATGCTTTGTAAACTTGGTTTGTTGAGAACCTTAATTTGAGAGGATAATACATTCTGGATTTAATAGTTGAAGTTTTCAGAATAATTTGATAAATTTGTTCAACATAGCATCATTTTTTCAAGCTGGTGAGTGGAAACTGAGAAGTAACTTATTGAACTTATTCCGTGTAACCAGCAGCTGGCATTAAAACTCATTATTTCCAACTTTGTTTTTCTGTGAAGTGTAACACATGTACAAAAAGAAGGTAAAACATAAATGTACAGAGATCAGCAAATTAATCATGAAGTGAATCCTCCCAGGTCAAGCAAAGGAACACTGTCAGCACTGTAGTGCTCCCTCTTTCCCCCTGAAGGATTACCACCATCCTGAATTTTTGGTATTTGCTTGCTTCCTTTTTTTTTTTTTTTTTTTAAAATAGTTTTACCTCTTAAATATGCTTTCTAAATGTAGACATTGTAGTTAAACATTTGGGTTGTCCGCAGGTTTTGGCTACTATGAATTAGGTTGCCATCAACATTATTGTACATTTCTTTTGGTGTACATGTACCTGCATTTCTGTTGGTATGTACTTTGGAGTAGAATCACTGCTCTATTTTAACACTTAAGAAGATAATGCTGATGGTTTTCCAGAGTGGTTGTAGAAATTTAAATTCCCACCAGGAGCTTATGAAAGTTGCTTTTGCCCTATATTTTTGAGAGTCTTTATTTTTCTACTCTGTGTAAATATGCTGGAAAACAGTCTTTTTCATTTCAGCTGTTCTGGTGGTGGTCTTTCATTTTAGTTTTAATTTGCATTCTCTGATAACTAACAAGATTGAGCATTTTCATCTGTTTATTGGCCATTTGATGTCTTCTTTTGTGAGTGCTTAAGTCCCTTGCCCATTTTTCTGTTGGATTATCTTTTTTAAAAATTGATTTGTAGGAGTTTTTAAAAAATATAGAATACATAGGAGTTTTTTGTTGAATATATATCTTGCAGATATCTTCCCACTCTGGCTTGCCATTCATTTTCTTAACGATGTCCTTTGATGAACAGAAGTTCTTAGTTTTAGGCCAAGTGTGGTGGCTCATGCCTGTAATCCCAGCACTTTGGGAGACCAAGACAGGAGGATTGCTCGAGTCCAGGAATTTGAGACCAGCCTGGGCAACAGAGTGAGACCCTGTTTCTACAAAAAAAAATAAAATAAAATTAGCCAGTTATGGTGGCATGCACCTGTGTGGTCCCAGCTACTCAGGAGGCTAAGGCAGGAGGATCACTTGAGCCTTGGAAGTCAAAGCTGCAGTGAGCCATGATTGCGCTCGTCTGGGTGACACAGTAAGACCTAGGCTTACTTGAAAAAAGAAAAAAAAAAAACGCCTGGGTCCCATCTATGTCCCATCCCTGACAGTACCTTCTATCTTAGAAGTTTAACAAAATGAGAAACCAGATAGGGTGGAGGGAGATGATAAAAAATTAATGTCCTTTTAATAAAAAACTTTATATAATTGAAAAATCCTTTATTATAAAATAAGTTGAAGTAAGGTTTACATTGCACTCTGTGGTCCAAAGTACCTGTTAAAGTTGTCAAAAAAGCTTAAAAAGCAAGGAGATGAAGTGATGACAATGCTTTGTCATTCTATCCGAAACCATCTCTTAGCTAGGATTGTTAAAATTTAGAAAGAAAGAAATAACCTTTAGCTGACTTGATCGATTGTAAAAGAGTACTAAAACCAAATCTTTCAGAAATAATTATTTTGTAACAGTATATTCAATTAAATTGTTTTAAAGCATCCTAGATTTTTAAAAAGTATTTTTAAAAAGCAGTGGTAGCCGTCAGCCGGGTGCGGTGCACGTGCCTGTAATCCCAGCTATTTGGGAGGCTGAGGCAGGAGAATCGCTTGAACCTAGGAGGTGGAGGTTGCAGTGAACTGAGATTGTGCCACTGCTCTCTAGCCTGGGCGACAGAGCGAGACTCTGTCTCAAAAAAAAAAAAAAAGCAATGGTAGCAATCAGCATAATTCTGCACTATTTTCAGTGTTTCACTTTATTGTATGCAAACTAATATACTATAATGTCAATCAATATGCGGAGTATAGAAATGATGCCATTAATACTGATTGCAAAAACATTACAACTCAGTACTGCAGCTTTCATTCGAATTGGTTATATGTATAAACTGAGTTCAACAATATTGTATTTGAAATTGTAAATGCAATAACGTAAGTAATGCTTAAGAAAATAAGATCTCAGGAGACTGTGTATATACTCTGTACTTTTATGCAACTTTATCAGATCATTTCAGTATATGCACCAAGGATATAACGTATGTGACAAGAACTTTGAGTGTAAAAACTGTACTATGTACCTTTTGTTTATTTTGCTCTCAACATCTAAATAAAGGTGTTTTGTTTTGTTTTTTTAATTGTTTTAAAGTAATCCCCATCAGGACAATTTGTATGTATTTTTACAATTTTTTTTTTTTTGAGACGGAGTCTTGTTCTTTCGCCAGGCTGCAGTTCAGGGGTGCGGTCTTGGCTCACTGCAACCTCCGCCTCCCAGGTTCAAGTGGTTCTCCTGCCTCAGCCTCCTGAGTAGCTGAGACTACAGGTGGGCGCCACCACGCCCAGCTAATTTTTTGTATTTTTACTTGAGACGGAGTTTTACCATGTTGCTGAGGATGGTCTCAATCTCTTGGCCTTGTGATCTGCCCGCCTCAGCCTCCCAAAGTGCTGGGATTACGGGTGCGAGCCACTGTGCCGGGCCGTATTTTTACAATTTTTAAATTAGCTTATACCCTATTATCTAGAAATCCCATTTCTAGAAATCTGTCCTGTAGAACAATAGCATTTTAAATGTATATCCGCAAGGCTTATTGTAGTAAGCTATTTATAATACTAAAAAGATGATAAAGTTTGATTTGCAATGTTAAGTTTTTCTCCAAACTAATCTATAGACTCAGTGCAATCCCAGTCAAAATCCTTATAGGTTTGTTTTCTTGTCATCATCATCATTATTACTATTATTATTTTTTGAGATGAAGTCTCACTCTGTCACCCAGGCTGGAGTGCAGTGGTGCGATCTCAGCTCACTGCAGCCTCCGCCTCCCAGGTTCAAGCAATTCTCCCTGCCTCATTCTCCCGATTAACTGGGATTACAGGCACCCACCACCATGCCCAGCTAACTTTTTGTATTTTTAGTAGAGACAGAATTTCACCATGTTGGCCAGGCTGGTATTGAACTTCTGACCTCAGGTGATCCACCTGCCTCGGCCTCCCAAAGTGCTGGGATTACAGGTGTGAGCCACCACGCCCGGCCTTTGTGTCCCTTTTATAAAGAAGCCTAAGGCACTCCAAACAAAGACAGATTTATTTGGGTTTATATACAATATTTACCAACACAGGAAAGTAGACATGTTAGTATTTTCAGCAGTAGAGAAAAAGGCAAAACCTTTTTTTAATTGACAAGGAAATTAACTTAATGAAACCATTCTACTACCTAAGCATTCTAGATATGTAGACCTTACTGTGTCTACTGTTGCTATGGACAAATATTTATGTTTTGAGCTAAATTTCCACATTTTTCTTCCAAAAAAAAAAAAAAAAAAGCATTTTTTTGTCTTTTGAGACAGGGTCTCACTCTGTTGCCCAGATTGAAGCGTAGTGTCACAATCTCAGCACTCCACAGCTTCAACCGCCTGAGCTCAAGTGATCCATCCACCTCGGCCTTGTAAAGTGCTGGGATTACAGGCATGAATCATCACACAGGGCCAAAACAAACAAACAAACAGAAAAAAAAACACTTAACACTTAAAATAAATCCAAGCCAGGCACAGTGGTGTGCACCTGTAGTCCCAGCTACTCAGGAGGCTGAGGCAGGAGGATCCCTTGAGCCCGGGAAATGATTTTTCAATATGGTGTGAAGTAGGGATCAAGTTTCATCGCCTCCAATATGTTTATCCAGTTGTCTCATCTTTTTTACACTGCTTTACTGTTGTACATTTTTTCATTAATTGTGTCCATATGTCCATATTTGAGTGGCTTTGTTCCGGAGTTCTCTGTTCTGTTCCATTGTTCTCTTTGTCTTTGATACCACACTGTCTTAATGAGTATCGTTTTACATTCACGCTTTATATTCATGTCCATATTTGAGTGGCTTTTTTTCTGAGCTTTCTGTATTCTGTTCCACTGTTCTCTTTGTCTTTGATTCAATACCATACTCCCAGCTATTCGGGAGGCTAAGGCAGGAGAATCGCTTGAACTCAGGAGGCAGAGGTTGCAGTGTGAGCCGAGGTCGTGCCATTGCACTCCAGCCTGGGCAATAAAAGCAAAACTTCATCTCAAAAAAAAAGAGGGACATAAAAAATCTATTATTATAAACATTGAAGGCAGAGGAGAGTAGACTGAATTTGCATTGACTCTGAAGTCTACGTAAGTCTACTCTGGGTACTCTTCTATCCTGCGCAAATGACACATCTGTCTGTTTGATCATAGCACTCTCTACTGGTGATCCTAGGCATAGCCCCACTATCCTCAGAGTAGGGCTTCCTGTCCTTGTTGTTTGAGGTTAATCTTTTTTGCTTTCCTAGGTCTGGGTTGCTTTAGAGCAATATGTAATGTAGGATCCTGTAAGGGATTAACTAGAGCAAATGAAGCTAACATCCTCCTATCCTCTGCCCCACTCCAGATTGGACCTGGACTTTTTCAGAGATAGGGTCTCACACTATGTTGCTCTGGCTGGCCTCCAACTCTTAGGCTCAAGGGACCCTGATTTTTTTTTTAATTGAGTTTAAATTCATATAACATAAATTAACCATTTAAAGCAAACAGGTAGCATTTAGTACATTCCCAGTGTTGTACATTCAGCACGTCTATCTAGTTCCATAACATTTCCATCACCCCAAAATGAAACCCCACGCTGATTAAGCAGTCATTCCCATTCCTCCTTCCTCCAACCCCTGGCAACCATTAATTTGCTTTCTGTCTTAATGGATTTACCTTTTCTGGATATTTCATATAAATGGAATCATTTGATATGTTACCTTTTGTGTCTGACCACTTTTTTTTTTTTTTTTTTTTTTTTTTTTGAGACGGAGTCTCGCTCTGTCACCCAGGCTGGAGTGCAGTGGCCGGATCTCAGCTCACTGCAAGCTCCGCCTCCCGGGTTTACGCCATTCTCCTGCCTCAGCCTCCCGAGTAGCTGGGACTACAGGCGCCTGCCACCTCGCCCGGCTAAGTTTTTGTATTTTGAGTAGAGACGGGGTTTCACTGTGTTAGCCAGGATGGTCTCCATCTCCTGACCTCGTGATCCGCCCGTCTCGGCCTCCCAAAGTGCTGGGATTACAGGCTTGAGCCACCGCGCCCGGCCTGTGTCTGACCACTTTTACTTAGCTTAATGTTTTCAAGATTCTTTTGTGTTGTAGCATGTATCTACTTTCTTTTTATAACTGAGTCTAATGATTTTTTTTTAAGGGAGTAAAAATCTATATACTGTATTAGTTTAGAATAAGACCTGGAATAGACTGATGAGGAAAGGATGGTTTTTGGTGTTACCTGGATTCAGCCTAAGTTTACATCCTGGCTTTGTCATTTGCTGACCGAAAGATTTATTAAAGTTAACTTTTCAGTCTCAGGTTTTCTCATTTGTGTAATGAGAAATTTGTGAAGTTTTGGGGATTATCAGTAAGATGGCATGTAAATCTCTAGTGTGGTAATTTGCATATAGTGGGCGCTAAGTTATTAGGGACAGCCTCGGAAGAGGGGAGGGCCTGCTCTGCTTCCTCTTTTTAGGGGAGGGGAACAGGTGGACTTTATGTGGATTAAGGTCCTAGGCATGTTATCTCTGTGTCGCTTTGCCTATTGAATTTGTGAAGGAAGGATTGATAGCTTCACTTTGCCTCCTATCTTGCTCTCTCCGGTTTGCTGTCTTCCTGAGACACTTCCTCATTTATTAGGGGCCATAGTAAACGTGTCTATTGTTATCCTGGGGACTCATCCATGAACAACTTGCATATTGTTTTTAAATTAAATTCCAGAATTAGGTGTGTTTTCATATACATACATATATATCTCTATATAATTTTTATATGTGTATGTATGTATGTATGAGATGGAATCTTGCTCTGTCGCTCAGGGTGGAGTGCAGTGTCATGATCTTGGCTCACTGCAACCTGTGCCTCAGCCTCCTGAGTAGCTGGGATTACAGGCATGTGCCACCACGCCTGGCTGATATTTGTGTTTTTAGTAGAGATGAGGTTTCACCATGTTGGCCAGGCTGGAGTGGAACTCCTGGCGCTCAAGTGATCCACCCACCTTGAACTCCTAAAGTGCTGGGATTACAGGCATGAACCACCACACCTGGCCCCAGTTTTTGAGCATTCTTAAGCACATTTTAGAGATTTATTTTATGTTTCAAGGCTTATATGGCTTAAAGGCATCGTTTTAGAGATTACTGGGAAGTATCTTCGAAGTAGTACATGAGAAACATTCCTTCCTAAATCCTTTATTATATTGAATGTCGTGTTAATTGGTTTTCAGAGGTTAAATTAACCATGTATTCCTGCAATAAATGTCACGTGTTTCTGGTATATAATTTTTTTATATATTACTGGATTGATTCATTAGTATTTTGTTGAGGATTTTTTTGTCTATATTCATAAGAAATGCTGGTCTGCAGTTTTCTTTTTTTGCGATAACCTAGTTTTTGTATCAGTAATACAGGCCCCATGAAATGAGTTGGAAAGTGTTCACTTCTCTTGTATTTTTTCAAGAGTTTGTGAAGAATTGCTGTTAATTCTTCTTTAAATGTTTGGTAGAATCTACCATTGAAATCATGTGTCCTGGGCTTTTTTCCAAGGGAGGTGTTTTGATAACTAATTCAGTATCTACTTTTTATAGCTCTGTTCAGATTTTGCTTCTTCCTGAGTGAGTTTTGTAATTTGTGTATCTCTAGGAATTTGTCCATTTCATTTATCTCATTTGTTGGCATAAATTAAACTAAATTTGGCCCGAGGCTACCTGTATATCTTGAGTCCCTATGTAAGGAACTGTAGCCTAACTTAGTACATAAGCAAACTGACATCCTAAATTAGGAATGTAGTTTTTGTAACAGCTCCTGAGTCTCAGGCAGTCACAGTAGTCAAGTCTGCCAATTGCAGGCTGCTAACTAAGCAGCCCATTCTCAAATGAGGCAAAAACCTTTGCTTTTAACACATAGTATAGCTTTGTAATCCTTTTCTGCAAATTCAGGGGTAATTTCTTCTCCTTCATTCCTGATTTTCATGATATGAGTCTTCTTTTTTCCCCTCTGTCAGTGTAGCTAATGGTTTGTCAATTTTGTTGATCTTTTGAAGAACAAACCTTTGGTTCCACTTTCTTGTTGCATATGCTGAGTATTTTCGTAATTGGAGTGGAAAGCTGATCTTTCATAACTTATTTTACTTAAGCCTGAGGTGTCTTGGACTTAGCAAAACTTCCTTGAATCTAAATTACATCTTCTTTCCTGGTTTCTGGGCTGATACATGTTTTTTCCTATCTTATATACCCTTGGTCTTTTCATTGGCGATTAAGACTAGGGAAAGTTAGTTACCTTGTCCTTTTATGCTGTCATTTTGTTTAAAGGCTTTCTGTGTAGTAAAACTATCCATATAGACAAAATAGAGCCTTGAGTTGTGATCTTGAATTTGATCAATATGATTTACCCACAGTCTGTACTGGATATTTCTTCACCTGCTGCTACTGTAAACCATTTTATTCTTGTATCTTCTGTAGAGTATGTTATCACAGGTACTTTTTATAGGGATGTCCAATCTTTTGGCTTCCCTGGGCCACATTGAAAGAAGAATTGTCTTGGGCCACACATCAAATACGCTAACACTAATAATAGCTGATGAACTAAAAAAAAAAATAAATAAAGTCTCATAATGTTTTAAGAAAGTTTATGAAGTTGTATTGGGTCTCATTCGAAGCCATCCTGGGTCACAGATTGGATGAATTTAATTGACCCAAAATCATAAGGGTTCTACTAACAGTTGTACTTAACAGTATCTGAGAAGATAGAAACAGGACCATCTGCCAGGCGTGGCGGCTCATGCCTGTAATCCCAGCACCTTGGAAAGCCAAGGATGGTGGATTACCTGAGGTCAGGAGTTCGAGACCAGCCTGGCCAATACAAAAAATTAGCTGGGCGTGGTGGCGCGTGCCTGTAATCCCAGCTACTCAGTAGGCTGAGGTGGGAGAATCGCTTGAACCCGGGAGGTAGAGGTTCCAATGAGCCAAGATCATGCCACTGCACTCCAGCCTGGGCAGCAAGAGTGAAACTCCGTCTCAAAAAAAAAAAAAAAAAAGAAACAGGGCTATCTGTCTTTGAGGAAGAGGGATTTACACCCTTACTAAGACACTAAACTTTTTTGCTAAGTCACTAAACTTTTTAGGCCCTTCCCCCAGTATTATACATGAGAGATGATAATCAAGCCTTTGTTGCCTATGAGTAAAAAGGAATCTAAAAATCACTGAAATAAATAAGTTTTTCAAGGAATTTCAAAGAAGTTTTTTCACATGGGAAAGGACTTCTAGGCTGGATGTGGTGGCTCACACCTGTAATCCCAGCAATTTGAGAGGCTGCAGCAGGAGGAATGCTTGAACCCAGGAGTTGGAGACCAGTGTGGGCAACATAGTGAGATCCTGTCTCTACCAAAAAAAAAAAAAATCAAAAAAATTAGCCACATGTGCTGGTGTGCACCTGTGGTCCCAGCTACTTAAGAGGCTGAAGTAGGAAGATTTTTTGATCCCAGGAGGTCGAGGTTGCAGTGAGCCATGACTGTGCCATTGCACTCCACCCTTAGTGACAGAGCAAGACCCTGTCTCAAAAAAAAAAAAAAAAAAAAAAAAAAAAAAAAAGGCTGCTGGTTGTTGTTGGAAATAATCAGTCACAATGGCATGCTGCCTAACATGCTAAATCCTCCCCAGAAGACTTCAGGACTTTCGGTCAAATCGTGCTGTGATTTGACCCTTGAGGCATCCTTGCTGTTTTAGTCACAGAAGTAGTAGATAAAACTTAAAAAACATTGAGACATGTATCTGAGTTCACAAACAAGGTAAACATCTCCGTGGGCTGAGAGGGAGTGAATCCTTGGTCCTAGAGGGTTTGGGGTTGGGACAAAGGCAGCCATTTTCAACTAGGGTTTTGTGAGAGAATTAAGCTCTGTGGAAAATGATTTGAGTAACTGCATTTTTTATTCTTCCAAGTATTGTATGAAACTATTACCATGCTATATATACATAGTAGATACATTAATTCATTGTATGCAGGCATTTGGATTTAATTTTCTCTTTGAACTCTGGTTGAGAAGGACTGGAGATGTTCTATACAGAGGAGATTTTGTGTTACAAGCTGAGAGCTAATGTGGGGCTCCTACCACTGGTGAAAGGAAGTTGAAAAAAGCTGTTGCTAACTGCTGCCTAGTGCACTCAATTGTCCATTATGGGAAACTGCTCTCCTTAGGGAGGCCTCATGACCAAGAATTGAATCCAACCTCACATTAGCTTAGTGACTGAGTTTGTGATAACCCCTATATTGCCATAAGGTAAGAAACCCGAACCAAGGCCTTGGGTATCAGATTGGCTGGATAAGGAGGGATGAGCACAGGAGGAAGGACAAAGATAATACCTTTTTCAAGATGAGCCTGTAAATGAAAATTCTAAAATAAATGTTAAGAGGGCAACCAGTAAAAACAGAGATTAAGACATATTTACTCCAGATGAAATTAAAGTAATACAGCAGTCTGGAAATTACTTTAAAACAAATTTCTTCAGTAAGGAAAAGGAAGTAATAATTTTCTTAAAAAGAACAGAAAATTGTGGGAGAAAAACAGGCCAAAACAAAACTAGACTAGATGGATATGAAAAAGAACTAATTAGAAATTCTGGAAATTGGCCGGGCATGGTGGCTCATACCTGTAATCCCAGCACTTTGGGAGGCCAAGGCGGGCAGATCACTTGAGGCTAGGAGTTCGAGACCAGCCTGGCCAACATGGCAAAAACTCATTTCTACTAATATTACAAAAATTAGCTGGGCATGGTGGCGCATACCTGTTACCCCAGCTGCTCGGGAGGCTGAGTGAGGCAGGAGAATTGGTTGAACGCAGGAGGTGGAGGTTACAGTGAGCCGAGATGGCGCCAGTGCATGGGCGACACAGACTCCCATCAAAAAAAAAAAAAAAAAGAAAAAAGAAAAAAAAATCCTGGAAATGAAAAAAATTGATGTAAACATGTAAATCACAATAAAACTCAGACTGATGCCAGTTACAGAGAAAATTATAGAATTCAAAAAGAACACTGGCTAGGCGTGATGGCTCATGCCTGTAATCCCAGCAGTTTGGGAGGTCAAGGTAGGTGGATTGCTAGCACTCAGGAGTTCAAGATTAGCCTGGGCAACATGGCAAAACCCTGTCTCTTTATTTTCATTTAAAAAACAAAAACAAAAAGAATATTGAGTAATCCTACCAAAACCACCGAGATTAAGGAAAAATATATGATATGCCTCATAATGATGTTTCGTTCAGTGATGGACCGCATATATGACGATAAGATTATAAGATTATAATGTGTAGATTTGTGTAACCTCCCTCATCAAAAAATTGATAGATTTGTGTAACCTCCCTCATCAAAAAATTCGTTCTGATTATAATTTATTGCACATGTAATTCATGATTGTCAGTATTTTGGTGTGTAGCATACAGTTTCTGAAAGAAAACTAAAGCACAGAAGATAATATGTACCAAAAGCACTAGTGTAACAGAAAATGTCTTTAAACTTATTATAAAGTTTCAAATGTTTCTTCTGTACATATTTTAGAGAAAAATAATTATAATCTTTGTCTCATAAGATTATAATGGAGCTGAAAAAGTCCTATCGCCTAGTGACATTTAGTTATTGTAATGTGTTTGTGGTGATGCCGGTATAAACAAACCTATTGTGCTGCCAGTGGTATAAAAGCTCACAGTAATGTCCTAGGACTTCACCTTCACTCACCACTCACTCAGTGACTCACCCAGAGCAATTTCTAGTCCTGCAATCTTCATTCATGACAAGTGAGTGCCCTATAGAGTTGTGTCATTTTTTCTTTTTTACTGTAGTTTTACTATACTTTTTCTATGTTTACATAGATACTTACCATGGTAGTACAGCCGCCTGCAATATTCAGTACAGTAACATGATGGACTAGTTTGTAGTGTAGGAGCAATAGGCTCCACCATGTATCCTAGGTATGTAGTATGCTATGCCCTCTAGGTTTGTGTAAGTATGCTTGTCCAACCCAGCTTATTTTGCTGCTGTTCTTGTTGTGTTTTGTTTTAGTCTTTTAGCAGCCTAAAGGCATGGTTTTTAGTTTCTGTCTCTAGTGATAAGTGGAAAAGAGGGATGAGGAAAGGTCCTTACTGATTCAACTAGAAACAGAAACTAAGAACCCATGACTGTATTTTCTACCTTGGACACCCCTCCATGATGTTCACGTGACAAAATGGCCTAACAGTACATTTCTCAGCATGTATCCCCTCCCTGTTGTTAAGCAATGCATGACTGTATATCCTCCACGTCTCACACTCATGTATGTATGTGTGTTTATTTAGGAAGGAAATAACAAGGTCAACAAAGACTCCTTAGGGTTTAAGGTGGCTGTCAATGGACACTAATTTTGATATACTTTTATATATACATGCATACATATATGAGAATATGAGACATGGAGGATAGATTGAAAGCCTTCAATGCATATCTGCTGAGAGTTTCGGATAGTCTTCATGAATGTTCAGACACATATAACTTCAGTGTTGGTTCAACTGATGGCTTCAGTGGGGAACCACACAGAAGAGGTGGATTAAATCCTTAGCAGAATTGCATCTGAGTTGGTTTTCCATATGAAGAGTTTGAGAGATGGAGTTGAGACAGAATCTTAGTGAGAATATTTAGAGAACTATTGCTTATGAGACTTTTTCAGGCATAAGAAGGAGATAACAAGGACAACAAAGACTACTTAGGCTTTGAGGTGACTGTCAGAGGACACTAATTTTGATATACTTTGCTTTTGCTAGGGTTAGAGGTCATAGTGTACATTTTTGTTTGGCAGCATCTTTTGAAATGGTGGCCATTTTTCTATGCTGGACATTAGCTTTTTTGTTTTTCTCTTAAAATTTCAAATATACTCCTCTGAAGTTTTGAATTATTTTTTAATGTGGACAAGAGTGACTTCATTACAAAAATTAACTTTGGAAGTCTAAGAAGAGTGAATTTTTTATAGCCTTTAACTTAAATTTAACATCCATTCTAAGGATAATCTGAGTTCCTGGGAGAGTAAGATTTTCAGCAGGAGTAGAAACTTGGATATGATGATACCCTAGAGTCAAAGAGGCATTTAGCATATTTTAGTATACTACTAATACTAAAATTAAGAATTTAGTGTAAATTGCTGAATCCTGTCCAAGAAGTACTAGTTATTACGTAATATAAAAGACTTTGAAATGTTTTTCCTATTTATAATTATGATGGTCTCTAATGTAGGACCAAATGAACAGTTAGGTAAGGCTCTAGTTAGTATTCATAACTCTACAGTACTGAGATGAAAAGTTTATGTTCTTAAGCTTTTGCAGACTTTTTTCCAGATATTTATATATGATATAATATGTAATTTATCACCATATTAGATAATGTATTAACTGCCGAATTCATGTTTCAAAAAAAAATTTTTGAGGCAGGATCTCACTCTTTTCCTCAGGCTGGAGTGCAGTGGTGTGATCACAGCTCACTGCCGGGCTTAGGCGAGCCTCCTACCTCAGCCTCCCAGGTAGCTGGGACTACAGGTGTGTGCCACCATGCCTGGCAAATTTTTTGTATTTTTTGTAGAGACGGGGTTTCATTATGTTGTCCGGGCTGGTTTTAGTTTTTGTTTGGAAATAATTATAGATTCATAGGAGGTTCTGACATCTTTTGTGGGGGAGACCCTATATATGCATCACCTATTTCTCCCCAATAGTAACACCTTATATAACCATAGTACACTGTCCAGACAAGGAAACTGACATTGGTAAACTGTGACATCCATAGAACTTATTCAAATTTTACCAGTTTTACATGCTCACATCTTCTCTGTCTCTCTCTGTGTGTGTGTGTGTGTGTATAATTCTATACAATTTTATCACGTGTAGATTTGTGTAACCTCCCTCATCAAAAAATTCGTTCTGATTATAATTTATTGCACATGTAATTCATGATTGTCAGTATTTTGGTGTGTAGCATACAGTTTCTGAAAGAAAACTAAAGCACAGAAGATAGTATGTACCAAAAGCACTAGTGTAACAGAAAATGTCTTTAAACTTATTATAAAGTTTCAAATGTTTCTTCTGTACATATTTTAGAGAAAAATAATGTGGTCTGTAAGTACAAATAAATGATTAAAGTGTTTTATGTTTTATTCTCTCCATGTGTTTTCATGCTATTTTTTGAATATGTAAAAATGAATGGGTCAGTATTTATAAATGTTATTCTGAGATATTGTGTTCTTTACTATGCATTTTTAAGCCCACTTTATTGAAGTGTGATTGACATGTAAAAAACTGTGCATACTTAATGTATACAATTTGATGAATTTGGTGATAAGTATACACCTGTGAAACCATCACCACCATCAAGGCCATAGGCATATCTATTACCTCCCAAAGTTTTCTCCTACCTCCACTGTTACTATTTGTGGTAGGAAGTAACATAAGATCTACTTTTCGAGAAAATTTTAGGCCAGGTGTGCTGGCTCATGCCTGTAATCCCAGCACTTGGGAGGCCGAGACAGGTGAATCGCTTGAGCTCAGGAGTTGAGACCAGCTCGGGCAATGTGGTGAAACCCCGTCTCTACAAAAAATACAAAAATTAGCAGGCGTAGTGATGTGCGCCTGTAGGCCCAGTTACTCAGGAGGCTGAGGTGGAGGATGGCTTGAGCCCAGGAGGTTGGAGGTTACAGTAAGCTGAGATTGCAATACTGTGCTTCAGCCTGGGCGATGGAGCTAGACCTTGTCTCAAAAAAAAAATTTTTTTTTAAACATTATAATACAGTATTGTTAACTGTAGGCACTATGCTATAGAGAAGATCTCGATAACTTACTTAGCTCACGTGTCTGAAACTATGTCCCGTCATGTGTTTTTTTTGTTGTTTGTTTTGTTTTGTTTTTTGAGATAGAGTCTCACTCTGTCACCCAGGCTGGAGTGCAATGGCACGATCTCGGCTCACTACAACCTCTGCCTCCCGGGTTCAAGCCATTCTCCTGCCTCAGCCTCCTGAGTAGCTGGGACTACAGGTGCGCACCACCACGCCTGGCTAATTTTTGTATTTTTAGTAGATACGGGGTTTCACCATATTGGTCAGGCTGGTCTTGAATTCCTGACCTTGTGATCTGCCCACCTCAGCCTCCCAAAGTGCAGGGATTACAGGCCTGAGTAACCACACCCAGCCCTGTATTGTTGTTAATTGGTGTTGATTTTTATAACAGAGTACCAGGCACTCTGTGTGCAGTGGTTCCTGTTGCATATATCATTTGTATGCCAATAAGCAAGTTGTTCATAGGTTGGATTTTGAGATCCTAAACTGATCACTCAACTCCATTCCTGATCTTTTCTAGCAGCTTATTATTTCTGTGGGTGGGATGGTGGTGGGGTGGTGGTGGTGATGGTGGTACTGATGTCCATTATAGTGTTATGCATGCTGCGTGGTGAGAACACTTTGCAACATGCCATTATGATTTGTTTTTCATCATTTGTTTTATTTTTATACTTTTGCTTATTACACTGAATGAGACAGCTACTAGCCGGGATGATAGCAGAGCCTGCTTTTCTCTCTGAGTATACTATCTTTGCTTTGGATTCCTCCAAACATCCTAAAACACAGAGTGACAGTGTGGTGAGTCCTTCCACCGCTTTCTGCATTCCCTTTGTGGGGAAGCAAAGTAATTTGGCAATGTAGAAGCAAATCTCATGTTACTTGCCACTTACTATCTCTCAAAGTATCTTCAGTGTCCTGTTGCTAACCCTGCTTTAAAAAAATCAGAGAGTAAATTGCTGAATTCTGATGGCTGGTGTGCTTCCTGGTAGCTTTTTAACTGCAACAAAAATAACACTGTTTTTGCTAATGTAGCTACTTTAGTAATGAAGCTGCCTTCACTTATTCTAACCTCTTTTTTTCCTAGGGAATGTTTGTTCATTAACTAAAAAAAGGTATGCAGTGCTAGATATCTCTGTTCTACTATTGATGGGAGGTTAAGAATATTTTGAAATATGACTTACGTTTTTAGGGGAAAAATTCGTTGTTATGTAAATCCATAATTAAACAGCATTGAATAGGTGGGTAGATTCTACTGTAACAGATAATTGCATCTTATTTCGCAATTACCTGTTTTTTATATATTAAACATCTGAAAGAAGAGAATTGTCTCATTTGTTTTCATCTGACTGATGTCACACGGTTTTGAATCCTGTATGTAATTTCATCTTAGGAAAGTGGATATTTTCCTATTGAAAGTATCTGGTAAGCTCATAATTTAGCAAATTAGAATTTAGAGATGTTTGCCCAGTAAGGATAGCCTTTGGTGTTAAACACTGACTGAACTGGGATTGAGATTTTTCTTTCTTTTTTAAAAAAATTGTTCCACAAATCTATTAATTACAAAAACAGAAAGTTTACAATGGAGAAATGTGGCAAACACCATCAGATTGAGGTTTTTCTAAACAATAAGAATTGATTTAACTTATTAGGTAGCTGGTGATGGAAGTAGTACATTTCTGTACTTGAACCATGTAGCCAGTAAAGACTTGGTATGCATATGGCCAGCAGCAGTCTTAAATTACTTCGTAAACTCAGTTTTAGGAAAGAAAGCAGCTAGGGAGATAATGGGATTTCTAGTGATGCCTTAGCTTGGGTCTCAGGGAAAAGTGGTCTCTCCTTGGCTCTGGCTACAAGTAATATCTTATTGTTTTTAAAAACTGATTTGGGAGGGAGTCAGAAGTCCCAGTTAGAGAGACTTACTGTTTTGTTTATTTATGTATATATATTTGTTTGTGTGGGGTCTCATTCTGTTGCCCTGGCTGGAGTGCAGTGGTGCAGTCATAGCTCACTATACCCCTGGGCTCAAGCAGTCCTTCTTCCTCAGCCTCCCAAGTATGTGGGACCACAGACATACACCACCATGCCCAGCTAATCTTTTTTTAATCTTTTTAGAGAGACAGTGTCACAATATTGCTCAGGCTCATCTTGAATTCCTGGCCTCAGGTGATCCTCCTGCCTCAGCCTTACAAAGTGCTGGGATTACAGACATGAGCCACTGTGTCTGGCCCAATTTACGTTGAAAAGCATAAAATGATATTGCTGTATATTTTCATGTAGTAGTAATAGAAGCTATTAAAGAGAAAAAAAAAACAGAAAAGGTTCTCCTAGGGCTACTTCCATAAGTACATAAAAGTAATTTGTATTGAGTACTTATTCTGTTGTTGAAAATGCTATTAATGTTAAAGTGGAGGCTTTAGAACTTTTTTTTTTCTTTCGAGTGAGAGGGTCTCGCTCTGATACCCAGGCTGGAGTGCAGTGGCCCGATCTCGGCTCACTGCAACCTCTACCTCCTGAGCTTAGGTGATCTGCCCACCTCAGCCTCCCAAGTAGCCGGGACCACAGGTGCATGCCACCGTACCTTGCTAACTTTTCTCTTTTTAGTAGAGATGGAGTTTCGCCATCTTGGCCAGGCTGGTCTCGAACTCAGGCTCAAGCAATCCACCTGCCTTGGCCTCCCAAAGTGCTGGAATTACAAGCTTGAGCCACCACACCCAGCCTAGTCAGAAGCTTATTTCTCCCAATGGAACAAGGGAAACCATAGCATAGCCCATATTAGAATAAAAATTTAGTGAGGGTCTAATCCCTTATAGGCTCACTAGGCACTGACTTTTCCTTAGTTAAGTTTTTTGAAAAATGCAGCTGTTTACCCAAATTCTAAAATTACTGTAACCTTGGTGCTCAGCAGTCAATACAATGGTTGTTGAAAGATTGAAACAATATGTAATTGAGGACAAGCCTGGCAGGGAACCTGTGTGTGCTTTTAAGTTGAATATACTTTAAAAGAGTTTTTATCTGATTTTCCCCAGTAGAAAGTATTGGTGAGTTTTGAGTATTGACATGTATTGAGCTAGTTCTGCAGGCACCTCCCTAGGAGAAAGCCTTCAGAGGAAGCAATTGCATAAGGATTTAATATACATTTGTTGAGCCCTTACTACTAGTCAGGCAGAATATTAGGTCATGGGGACTAAGATGAAAATGGTCGCGTTCTCACCATGGGACACGTATACCTGTGTAACAGACTTGCACATCCTGAACATGTACCCCTGAACTTAAAAGTTGAAGGGAGAAAAAAAGAGAAGAAAATGTAGGGCTCTGTCCTCTGAGAGTTTATAGTTTACTTTGGAGAAAAACATGTCAACATACACTGAAAGTACAAAGGAATTAAGGCTTCATAGAAAAACACACACACACACACACACACACACACAGGGATAAGGAATGTGTTAACCTTCCAGGAACCATATAAAGCTTCACATACAGGGCTTCACAAAATTTGAAAGCTGAAAGATGAACAGAAGTTTGGCAGAAATGGAGAAGGCATTACAAGTAGTGACAGGTCTCTAATTTTACTTCTAGAGATTCCTAATGTAAATTTACAGGGCAACTTAGGCCAATACTTTTCATAAGCTATCCTGCATTTACTTAGATATGTGGTTTAATACAGAAATTGAAATACATATGTGGGGAGAAGTTTTTAAATGTTGTTCTCTGTGTGTTTAATAGGGTGATATTTCTGACAATTGTAGGGTAGCTGGTTTTTTGTTGTTGTTTTTTTTTTTGAGGCGGAGTCTCGCTCTGTCACCCAGGCTGGAGTACAGTGGTGTGATCTCGGCTCACTGCAGTCTCTGCCTCCCAGGTTCAGGTGATTCTCCTGCCTCACCCTCCCAAGCAGCTTGGATTACAGGCATTCGCCACCATGCCTGGCTAATTTTTGTATTTTTAGTAGAGACAGGGTTTTGCTATGTTGGCCAGGCTGCTCTTGAACTCCAGACCTCAGGTGGTCCACCTGCCTCGGTCTCCCAAAGTGCTGGGATTATAGGTGTGAGCCTCTGAACCCGGCCAGTGTAGCTTTTTTTTTTTTTTTTCGAGGTGGAGTCTCACTCTGTTGCCCAGGCTGGAGTGCAATGGCGTGATCTCGGCGCATTGCAGCCTCCGCCTCCAGGATTAAAGCGATTCTCCTGCCTCAGCCTCCCCAGTAGCTGGGACTACAGGTGCATGCCACCACGACGATTTTATAAAAAATATAATTTTTATATTTTTAGTAGAGACGGAGTTTCACGATATTGGCCAGGCTGGTCTTGAACTCCTTACCTCAGGTGATCTACCTGCCTCGGCCTCCCAAGGTGCTGGGATTACAGGCATGAGCCACCGTGCCAGCCCAATGTAGCTTTTTTGTATGGACCACAATCATGTGTCAAGTCATTTACTTCAAACAGAATATGGACTCTTGCCGTTCTTCCTCTTAAGCTAAATATTTTATGGAGCCCCTTCATTTCCTTTCTCCATAATTGGTCCATTAATTTTCTATATATTAACTGACCAAGAGAATTGATGATCTCTATAAAGTATGTTTTGTATTTTATGCAGTTGTCGCCAACCTTTTTGGGACCAGGGACTGGTTTCATGGAAGACAGTTTTTCCATGAACTGGCGGCACAGGGATGGTTTTGGGATGATTCGAGTGTATTACATTTACTGTGTACTTTATTTCTGTTATTATTACATTGTAATATGTAATGAAGTAATTATACAACTCACGACAATGTAGAATCAGTGGGAGCCCTTAGCTTGTTTTCCTGCAACTAGATGGTCCCTTCTGAGGGTGATGGGAGACAGTGACAGATCATCAGGCATTACATTCTCATTAAGACCACACAACCTAGATCCTTCGCATGCACAGTTCACAGCAGGGTTCACACTTCTATGAATATCTAATGTCATCACTGATCTGATAGTAGACAGAGCTCAGGTAGTAATGCGAGTGATAGGGAGCAGCTGTAAATGCAGATGAAGTTTCGCTTGCTCACTCACTGCTCTCCTCCTGCTGTGTGGCCCCGTTCCTAAAAGGCCATGAGTTGATACTGGACTGTGGTCCAGATATTTGTGACCCCTCTTTTATAATGTGTAGTATATTATATTTTTAGACCTAGAAGGCATTCATTGTGATGTTACATGGATAGATGCCGTGTATACAACTGGAAGATAAAAGTTAATTCCTATGTTCTCCCAACCTTTCTTCCCTATCTAACTTTAAGGAAATGTCTTAGACTGATAAAATTTGAAAGCTTTTTATTAGAGGGAAGAGGAGGTACTTAAAGTTTGTCTTTATTAGGGAAAAGTTGAAACATATTACAAAAGTGGGGATAGTGTTGGTACAAGAACCCCTCCCCATATCCATTACCGAATGCCAATAATTAATAACTCATGGCCATCTTGTTTTATCTATTACCCTAACCCCACACTTCCCTGACCACACCACTACCATCTTGCCTACTTGTGCAGCTCCCCCTGGCTTCCCCACTCCCACCCCATTGGGTATTTGAAGCAAATTTCAGAAGTTCTGTTCCATCAGTAAATATTTTGGTATATATCTCTAAAACAGTGCTTCCCAACCTCCAGGCACAGGTCCGTGGCCCGTTAGGAACTAGGCTGCACAGCAGGAGGTGAGAGGCAGGCAAGCAAGTGAAGCTTCATCTGCATTTACAGCTGTTCTCCATCACCCGCATTACCACCTGAGCTCTGCCTCCTGTTAGATCAGTGATGATATTAGATTCTCATAGGAGTGTGAACCCTGTTATGAACTGCGCATGCGAGGGATCGAGGTTGTGTGCTCCTTATGATAATCTAATGCCTGATGATCTGTCACTGTCTCCCATCACCCCCAGGTGGGATCGTCTAGTTGTAGGAAAACAAGCTCAGGGCTCCCACTGATTGTATATTATGGTGAGTTGTATAATTATTTATTATACATTACAGTGTAATAACAATAGAAATTAAGTGCATAATAAATGTAATGCACTTGAATCATCCCAAAACCATCCCTGCACCTCTGGTCTGTAGAAAAATTGTCTTTCATGAAACCCGTCCCTGATGCCAGAAAGGTTGGGGACCACTACTCTAAAAGATAAAGATGTCTGGGCATGGTGGCTCACGCTTGTAATCCCAGCATTTTGGGAGGCTGAGAAGGGCAGACCACCTGAGACCAGCCTGGACAACATGGGGAAACCCTGTTTCTACAAAAAGTACAAAAATTAGCTAAACATGGTAGTGCACACCTGTAGTCCCAGCTACTGAGGAGGCTGAGGTTAGAGGATCCTTTGAGGCTGGGAGGTTGAGGCTGTAGTCAGCTGTGAGCATGCCACTGCACTGCAGCTTGGGCAATAGAGCAAGACCCTGTCTCAGAAAAAAAGGATTAAAAAATTTTAGCCACAATATTATTTATCACACCTAAAAATTAGTAATTTCTTACCATCAAACTACCTAATCAGTGTTCAAAAAGTAGAAAACACCTTTGCAAAACTGCAAAATGCAAGATGTAACTACTGAAACATAGTGGCTGGCATTTGGTGGAATGGTTTTGTTTAAAACATGGAAGTTATTTTATCATGAGTTACTTCTATAGTTCTAACTAATTTTAGTTAGACAGTGAATTATAAATGCAATGTAGAATTTTGAACCTCAAAGAATCTCATCTAGTATCATGAAATCTATGCTAGTATGATGTAATCGGTAGAATGTTGCTTAACTGGGAGCCTTTGGCATACCAACAGAACAGAATAAAACAAAAATCTTTCACATCTGGAAGAAGAGGTTTTTAAGTTCTTCTGAAAATTATTATTTCATTTAGATTGCTAACTTCAAATGAATGAGTCATTACCATTTCTTGCTGTCAATATATTTTTCAGAGCTTAGCCCAAATAATTTTGAGTATTATTTTATTGTAGGAAAAAATTGACATTACTTACTTTTCTGGATAGTTTTCTGTTTGAGTGAGATTTGTTAATTGATTCCCTGATGTTGATTTTTGTTATGGGGGAAAAACTGGGGACATAATGAGAAGAGGTATGTGACTAGCTTGAAATAGGTTTTGCTACATACTAATCTTTGCTGTTGAGTTCTATGTATTACAGCAAAATGAATTTTCTAAAATACTTACCATACTACAATAGTTTTGCCTTGCATGAAAACATTCTAATAAATGAACAATTACTAATTTTGTTTAGTAGATAAATGTATCTAATAGATCTTGGTATATGGGCTTTATTCTTAACAGTTTTAAACCTTTAGTTTTTTGTTCTTTTGCTTTACAATGTTTCTTTCTTTTTCTTAGAATGCATCTACTCATGCCTCGAAATCTCCTGACAGTGTTAATGGAAGTGAACCAAGCATTCCTCAGGTCTGTTACTAATTGTTATTTTAGAAAATAACAAGTCATTTCAGAGTGTTGGTCAGTCTATATTAGTTATTAGCATTTGACTTCACATTGAAATGGCGATGTCCAAATATTCAATACAGTGTATATGGTAATACGGGTTTGCTCATGGTTTCTTGGAAAAAGTTTTAAATGAAAGCAGGATTGTATTATTTCTCATTTTAAAAATTAATGTGAAGCCAGGCACTGTGGCTCATGCCTGTCTGTAATCTCAGCACTTTGGGAGGCTGAGGTGGGCGGATCACTTGAGGCCAAGAGTTCAAGACTAACCTAGCCAACATGGTGAAACTCTGTCTCTACTAAAAATAGAAAAAGTCAGCTGGGAGTGGCACATGCCTGAAATCCCAGCTACTTAGGTGGCTGAAGCATGAGAATCACTTGAACCCAGGAGGCATACGTTGCCGTGAGCTGAGTTTGTGCCGCTGCACTCCAGCCTGGGCGACAGAGTGAGACTCCAAAAAAAAAAAAGGATAATAATAATTATGAGAAAGTAAAAACTTTTTGAAAAACTGTGATCTGAGTTTATAGTTACAAAAGATCATGGAGGTAGCCATATTGAGAGACATACTGAGTTATATAAGGTGGAAGGGGAATATAAAGGAATGAGATCTTTTAAAGTATTCTCTACTTTAAAGTGTATTTTACTACTAGAGTTTAGGTTGTCCTTGATTTTAAAAAGTTATTTATAGAGAGGGGCTCAAGTCTTTTTTTTTTTTTTGAACCCTTCCAAAAAAGAAAAAAAAAAATCATTGTGATAGCAGGCTGGGTGCGCTGGTTCATGCCTGTTATCCCAGTACTTTAGGAGGCCAAGGTGGATGGATCGAGACCGGCCCAGCCAACATAGCGGAACCCTGTCTCTACTGAAAAAATACAAAAATTAGCTGGGTGTGGTGGTATGCGCCTGTAATCCCAGCTATTCAGGGGACTGAAGCATGATAATTGCTTGAGCCTGGGAGTGGAGGCTGCAGTGAGCTGAGATTGTACCACTGTGCTCCAGCTTGGATGACAGAGTGAGACCCTGTCTCAAGGAAAAAAAAAAACCTTGTGATAGCAGTGTTGGAGATGAACATTTGTTTACTTTGGTTTTAGTGATGACTATTGTCATTATCCTGTCTGTTCTTAGTAGTCCCTAATGTAAAATAGTAGTATTTCTAATTCTGCGAACCCAGGGCATGAGTCTAGACAAGTTGATTTATGAGCTAAATGATTCGTGAACTAAATTACCTAGACAAAACATTCGGAAGTATTGTCTAACAAATGTTTAAATGAGCTTCCCAAACTCCGTGGATGGGTGTCATGTGAGCTTAGATCCTCATAACTGTCAGTGAGGCTGGTCAGGTTCTGGGGACAGCCCAAGTCCCTGGGTCTGTTAACTCTGGTCTTGAGCAGCCACTCCAGTTAATCCCAAATTCTTTACAAATACATAATTTTCTATAAGTTCCATGAAGTAGGGGTAAAATATTGGGAGGCATCAGTCTAAACAGCACTGTACTGAACATATCCAGTGATCTTTAAATGATACTATTACAGAGTATGATTTAAAATGTATATTTTCTTTTCTTTTCTTTTGAGACAGAGTTTCACTCTTTGCCCAGGCTGGAGCGTAATGGCATGATCTCGCCTCACTGCAATCTCTGCCTCCCGGGTTCAAGCGATTTTCATGCCTCAGCCTCCCAAGTAGCTGGGATTGCAGGCTCCTGCCACCACGGCAGGCTAATTTTTTGTATTTTTAGTACAAACAGGGTTTCACCATGTTGGCCAGTCTGCTCTTGAACTCCTGACCTCAGGTGATCCAGCCGCCTTGGCCTCCCAAAGAGCTGGGATTACAGGCATGAGCCATCGCACCCAGCCTGAAATGCGTATTTTCTTCTCTCATGGAGTAGTCCAAAAAGACTATAGTTATGAATGCAAAAACTTGAATGAGTTAACTTTATAACAAATTCAGAATTTTAATTAAGACAAAGAGTGAATGTAGGTGATATTCAGGAAATAAGCTCACTGAGGGCTTTGCGCTTTCTTAAATATTACAGATATTTTCTTAAAAAATAAAATGGTATTTATTGTGTACTGTGTATTAGACATATATGAAACATTTTACATATATGATCTCATTCATTCTCATAACAAAAAGATGCCTTCCCTCAGTTTTTTTTTTTTTTGAGACAGGGTCTCTCTCTGTCACCCAGGCTGTAGTGCAGTGGTGCAGTCATAGCTCACTGCAACCTCAAACTCCTGGGCTCAAGCAGTGCTCTCACCTCAGCCTCCCAGGTGACTGGGATTACAAATGTGAACCATCACATTTGGCTTGTTTACTTTTATTTTAAACAAATTTCTGAAAAGTTGATTTTGGGTTTAGCAAATTAAAAACTGTATATACACGAAGCGAGGGGGAAATGCTTACTGTATTTGAGCATATTGACAGCAGCAGGAAACCATAGTTCACAGCAAGGTTGAAGACATGGTAGAAAGCACACCCTAGAGTTCTTAAAACATAGCAGCCTGTGGACCCTCTTATGTGTGGGGCAAAGTATCCTACATAGATTGAACATTCCTAATCCAAAAATCTGAAATCCATAATGCTTCAAAATCTGAAACTTTTTGAGTACCCACATGATGCCACAAGTGGAAAACTTCACACCTCACCTCGTGATGAGTTGGAGTCAAAACACTGGCGTACAACATAGTTTATTCAGTGTTCCCAAGGGGAAAAAGACCCTCCCCACCCTCTAGCTATAAGATATTCTTTTCCAGGCATACCCAGATTCTCTCATATGAGTATGTCCACAAAGGGTTACACAGTGGCACATATGCAAGCCAGATGGCGCCAAGGGCAGGTTCCCCATGATGCTCCACATGGTTCCAAGACTTGCGTGCTTTACTTGCTGTTTTTTTTTTTCCTTCTTCTCTGCTCTGTTGTATGAAGATTTGTTGAAAATGTCAAAAAGGCCTGCAGAGGCCCAGCGTGTTGGCTCACGCCTGTAATACTGGCACTTTGGGAGGCTGAGGTGGGCAAATCACCTGAGGTCAAGAGTTAGAGACCAGGCCGGCCAACATGGTGAAACCTCCTCTCTACTGAAAATATAAAAATTAGTCTGGTGTGGTGGCACGTGCCTGTATTCCCAGCTACTTGGAAGGCTGAGGCACGAGAATCACTTGAACCTGAGAGGCGGAGGTTGCAGTGAGCTGAGATCACGCCACTGCACTGCAGCCTGGGCAACAGAGCAAGACCATGTCTCAAAAAAGAAAAAAAAAAAAAATTAAAAAGGCATCCAGCAGAATGCCTCCTCCTCCCTAGTGGACCCATTTCCTGGTCCCTCAGTTGCTTCTGGTGTTTCTTTTTACGTTAAAAAAAAAAGAAAGTACAGCGTAGAGTAACTTTTCAATCAAAACACAGCATCGTAGATAGAGACTGAAAGCTTACCATTGTTTGTTCTTGCTGTTGCTTAACAGCTATTACAGATATTCTGATGTTACTACTGTGCTGCTTAGTTACCCTGAACATGGTTTTTTTTTTTTTTTTACTGTGTTAATGGTATGTCATATATATATTTCTTTTACTGTGAAGTACTTATGGGTGAATAAGCGTAAGAAAAGTATTGCTTATCAGTAGCATGTAAGTTCAGAGTCAGGAGTGATGGTGGTGCCAGACAACCACAGATTGTATTTGTGGCTGAAATTGTGACACCTTTGCTTTCTAATGGTTCAGTGTGCACACTGTTTCATGTACAGAAATGATTAAAAATATGATAAAAGATTACCTTCAGGCTATGTGTATAAGGTGTATATGAAACATAAATGAATTTCATGTTTAGACTTGGGTTTCATCCCCATGACATCTCACTATGTATATGCAGATATTCCAAAATCTGGTTCCAAGGTTTTTGGATAAGGAGTACTTAGTCAAAATGAGTTCACAATATACATATTGTTTTATAATTTGACCTTTCCCATTTAATAGTATATCTTGAACTTGTTTCCATATATTATTGTTTATTTTTAACTTTTTTTTGAAAATACTTTATAGCCCAGGACATACTTTTCAAGTTGCCTTGGGGAGTGCTCTCCATATACTATAATTTATAAACTGTATCCTGTAATGATAAACGTTTGGGTTATTTCCAGTTTTTACTCTTTTAAACCACCTGTGATATATCTGGGTGTCTGAAGGGCATGGGGCATATTATCTGCTCTTACTCCTACCTTGCCTAGAGTATTATTAAATCTCTAGAATCTGTGAACAGAACATTTCTGTTTTGATTTTTTAAACTCTAGACTGAAGAGAATCTTTTTTTTTTTCCTGTGTTTTTTGCCTCCACATGATGTCAGATTCCCTGGAGTATTTCACTCCTGGCACCTTTGAGATCATACAGTGACCCTGTTGTTAGCTAATGAGAATGAGCTTCTAGGAGACATCGTTGAATATTGACTGCTGTGACCTGAACAAAATAATACTGCTTAGAACAGTTAGTTGAATTAGGTCATATTATTTTTCATTGTGACTAAATTAATTTGTTGTTATTCCACTTAATTAGGAGGACAGGTCTTGCTTATCACTGTCTAACATTGGAGTTACTGATCTGTGCAGAGGGACTCTAACTCAGACCTTTCAACTGTCCTCCATGATTTGTTAATGCCTATTTTTATTCCTAGTAGACAAATGGTAAGTAGAGCAGAGTTGGCTGTTACTAGTCAACTCTGCCTCACGTTCCCTTATTAAACAAAGTGGATTCATTACATATTACCCTCCCCCTGCCCCAGTTCGCCTCTTTTCTTGAGAATGATCAAGCATCACTACATCCATAAAGACCCTCCAGATAAAGCCCACTCGAGTTCAGTTACACACTTCACATTTCATGGTACATACCTACATTTTAGACACTGGATATGCAGATGGTCACTACCTTCAAGGATCTTACAGTTTAGTGGATGAATCCTCACAATACACTTGTGAAGTCAGCTTGGAAAGTACTGCTTTTTTCTTTCTTACAGATGTGCAAACTGAAGGAGAGTGACTTACTGAAGGGCATGCACCCCAGTCCTCTGACTCCAGGTCCAACAATTTTTCAGCGATAGCCAAGTGTCTTGTTTTTCAGAAAACAATGTATTATGTAAAATGTCAGGAATATAAATTCAACTTGTTAGAACTTTTATTAGATTATTGCTGGTGATAGGGGTAATAGAAGTCTAAATGTGTGTATTTTAATCCACCCATTCTGTTGGGTTTTGGTTGCAGTCAGGTGACACACAGTCTTTTGCACAGAAGCTCCAGCTCCGGGTGCCCTCCGTGGAGTCTTTGTTTCGAAGTCCAATAAAGGAATCTCTATTCCGGTCTTCTTCTAAAGAGTCTTTGGTACGAACATCTTCCAGAGAATCCCTGAATCGACTTGACCTGGACAGTTCTACTGCCAATTTTGATCCACCCTCCGATATGGATAGTGAGGCTGAAGACTTGGTAGGGAATTCAGACAGTCTCAACAAAGAACAGTTGATTCAGCGGTTGCGAAGAATGGAACGAAGCTTAAGTAGCTACAGAGGAAAATATTCTGAGGTAGGAGCATGATCTTTTTGCCTGTACAAAAATTTCTTCCGCTTGTTCTCTCATTCACATTACTGTATTGCTTTACTCCTGTGATTGGCTAAACTGTTAATTCCCTAGATATATCCTGGTTACTAATGGTATGTAGTTTGTGGCAATATTTAGTTAAAGACTTTCAATATCTAGTTAAGTAAAGACAGAGGCCCTTTGGCAAGACTCTTGGTAAAAGTTTGGAAAAGATTGTTGTCTGTAGCCTTCTGGTTCTTATATTCTGTTCCCCTCTCCTTTTGTAGTCCCTCTGTTCAAGGTCACTTGAACACCCAGTGTGGAGTTCATCTTCTGTTCTCATATCCTCTCCTTTATTCCTCTCTAACTGATGCGACTCCAAAATGACCTCATCCTGCCAATGAGGTTCCCATTATTACTGACTCTAAAATTGTTTTAGGTAGCCTGATTATCTGACAGATTTGGTTTGTTCTCATTGTACCTACATTTAAACCTTTGCCTTGGATCAATCTTTTCATTGCTAAACCCGTGAGAATGACACTCCTTGTTTGGTCTAAGGGAGGAAGGAAGTCAGTGCTAGTCCATTTCGCTTTTCAATCCTTTAGGAATGTAGCATCTTCCTTTCAGACTAAATTTTATTTGTTGCCCTCCCTCAATTCCCTGTGCATCCTATGCAGTTAAAACAGTTCTTTCTTAGGAAAGCCTTTTTGGAGTAAGTTGTCCATATCTTTTTGTTTGTTTGTCTTAAAATGTGTAATGTCTTATGGTTTGTAAATCACCATTGTAGTTAATTTTAATTAATGAATACTAAAGTTCAGAGTCAGTATGTTAAAGATGGCTGTAACTTCTGTTTCCAATTATGACTATGAGTAATTTTATCCTACAACCAAAAACAAAACAAAAACCCAAATGAAATATACAATATAAGATATCTTTTTAAACTATGAAGTGCTGACAAAATAGGAAGCAATTATCAGGCTTAAATATATAGGCTGGCTGGAACCCACCCAGAGATATAAAGAAGGCATTAAAGCCATGTATGTCATGAGGCACTTGTAGAATCAAGCATCTTTTTCCTTTACATTTTTTTAACTTTTATTTTTAAATTTCTACCAAAGTTAATAATGGTCATGAATGTTTAGTCTTGTTTCTTCACTAACTTAACCATGGCTTTTAGTTTGAAGCTGGGGTAGTAGTATTTAAATATGCTAGACACTGTGTATTTTATATTTATTTGTTGTTGTTGTTTTTGAGACAGGGTCTCACTTTGTTGCCCAGGCTGGAGTGCAGTGGCTCAAACACGGCTCATTGGAGCTTCAACTTCCCAGGCTCAAGCGATCCTTCAGCCTCAGCCCCAGCCCTGTCAAGTAGCTGGGACTACAGGCGCAGACCACCACACCCAGCTAATTTTTGTATTTTTTCATAGAGATGAGGTTTTGCTATGTTGCCCAGGCTGGTCTCGAACTCCTGAGGTCAAGCGATCCTCCCGCTTCAGCCTCCCAAGGGCTGTTCTTATAGGCATGAGCCACTACACCTGTCCTGTATATTTTATATTTATAATGTCATGTAATATTGTACCATTCCTATAGATGTTAATTAGCTCAATTTTGTAGAAAAAGAATTGGAGAGTCATAGTAACTTGCTGATGTTGCCTGGTAACTTGCTTATGGTCGGACAGGTTGTAGTTGCAGAGTCTGGATTTGATTTTAGGTCTTTCTGGTTGTTTCTAGTATTCTGTGCTGTCTCAGAGTCAGGCAGCTTATTGGGATCAAAAGAACTCATAGACTTTGTCTCTACCTCTCTTTGGCATTGTTAGTGCCTAGGATGAAATAATGTTGTAAATGACATCTGATTCTTGGGTTACTCTTCCACACACACCACCCCCCTCCACCCGTTTTTTGAGCACCATTTTTCTTTTTCTTTTATTTTTAGTTCAGGGATACATATTCAGAATGTGCAGGATTGTTACACTGGTAAATGTGAACACCATTTTTCTATTTTTTGTGAGATGGAGTCTCACCCTGTAGCCCAGGGTGGAGTTCAGTGGTGTGATCTCGGCTCACTGTAACCTCTGCCTCCTGGGTCCTGGGTCAAGCAGTTCTCCTGCCTCACCCTACAAGCATGCGCCACCATGCCCAGCTAATTTTTGTGTTTTTAGTAGAGAGAGGGTTTCACCATGTCAGCCAGCCTGGTTTCCAACTCCTGACCTTGTCATCTGCCCACTTCGGCCTCCAAGAGTGCTGGGATTACGGGCTTGAGCCACCACGCCCGGCTGTGACCACCGTTTTTCTGTGTGGTGTTATGATAATAGTAAGCGGAGAGTCCTGGTCTTAGGCAGAATTTTGTTTTTTATATTATTTGTTGCTAGACTCACCTTCCATTGCTGCTTTTTTTTTTTTTTTTTTTTGAGACAAGGTCTCACTCCTTCACCCAGGCTGGAGTGCAGTGGTGTGATCACAGCTCACCTTGCAGTCTTGAGTTCCCAGGGTTAGGTGATTCTCCCACCTCAGTCTCCTGAGTATCAGGGACCACAGGCACACACCACCACGCCTGGCTAATTATTTTGTATTTTTGGTAGAGATGGCATTTTGCCATTTTTGCCCAGGCTGGTCTCCAGCTCCTGGGCTCAAGCAGTCGTCCTGTCCTGGCCTCTCAAAGTGCTGGGATTACAGGTATGAGCCACCATGCCTGGCCCTATTGCTGCCTGTCTTTTGATTCAGGATATCACTAGTGGCATTTGGGGGACGCAACAGCCTTCCAAGGTAAATGGCAAAGCTCTAATAGGGGATGCTTCCTCTTAAATCTGCAGCTTATCTCTTTAGCACTTCCAAAGTAGGGTCGAAAGAATTCACTGGAGCCATGTACTTAGCCTTCAGATGAGTAACGCTTTTTTTTTTTTAAATTATAATAGAGACAAGGTCTCACTAAATTGCCCAGGCTGGTCTCGAACTCTTGGGCTCAAGTGATCCTTCTACCTTGGCCTCTCAAAACGTTGGGATTACAGGCATGAGCCACTGTACCCGGCCCTAGATGAGTAATGTTTTATAACTTATAGGCTGAAAAGATTTGTTAATCCATAATTTCATCAGGGTGTGCTAGAATGTTTAAATACCGTATTTAGGTTAAATGGTTAAATATCTCTTTAAGGACTTGAATTACCAGTTTTCATCTGTTGATTATGAGGTTCTTTGCTTAGATTTTTGCAGAGCTATAGTCACAGACCCTATAACCAGAAGGAACTTTTAGAAATCAATTACGTGATCTATTATAGTCCAAAGCAGAAAAATCGCCTGGTGAGCTCATTAAAACATAGTTTCCTGTCTCTCCACACCCTTCCCAAATCTTATTCAGTTAGATTGGGGTGGGGCCCAAGAATTTCTGTTTCAAGCAAACTTGCAGGTGATGCTATTGCTGATTTAGTCTGTGACTATAGTTTGAGTAGCCTCCTGCCTTTAGGCAAGCTGGCTTGAATCACCACCTGTGAATTAGGTACTAAAATTTAGAGGTATATCTCTAAGATGAAGTCATATGGAGATTTAATGTCTGTCAAATTTACATTTTGTTTTTTAGAAATGTATGTCCTATGTTAGTTTTGACTGTCATGCATTTAATTAGGTTATCTTACAAGAACTCTTATAATTTATTTTTTGACTTTCATAAAGAGAATTTTTTAGTGGACTTTAGAATAATTGCATTTATTTAAGAATGACTAATGTTGATGACTATATTTTAGCTTGTTACAGCTTATCAGATGCTTCAGAGAGAGAAGAAAAAGCTACAAGTAAGTCATTTGTCGACTGTATTATTAAGTCATAATTTTTAAATCAGAAAGATCTTACATAGTAAGGTATTTCTAACCCTTCCTTTTAAATAATTGTGCATATGAACAAAGTATTAAACTTGTTTTAACATTATTGGAGGTTTTGATAATGAGATCCCAGAGATTTTACCTCTGTTAAGGATGAGCTTCCTTGAGTTACAGATCTCTGTAATGTTTAAGAAGTTAGAATTTACAGCATGCCTCTCTCAAGCATGTTTTCTAGTGTCTCAGTCTATAGGTTGCTTCCTTGTTTTAGTAGTAAAGACATGTCTAACCTTCCATGCAGAGTGGTAACACCAGTTATTTATTGTTAATTCAATGTTCTAGTTGTCCGTAGAACATAGGAAATAAGATAATTGCAAGGAGTTTTTAATTTTTTTGATAATGTTTTCTTTCTTTTTTCTTTGAGATGGAGTCTCGCTCTGTCACCCAGGCTGGAGTGCAGTGGTGTGATCTCGGCCCACTGCAACCTCTGCCTCTCAGCTCAAGCGATTCTCCTGCCTCAGCCTCCCGAGTAGCTGGGATTACAGGCGTCCATCACCATACCTGGCTAATTTTTATGTTTTTAGTAGAGACGGTGTTTCACCATGTTGGCCAGGCTGGTCTTGAACTCCTGACTGCAAGTGATCCACCCTCTTCTGCCACCCAAAGTGCTGGTATTAAGGTGTGCACCACTGCGCCTGGCTTTGATAATGTTTTCTGAAACATGCAGCCCATTGAAGTGGGAGGTAATTTTGACTTAACCCATTGTGCTGTTAATATTCCATGAATTCATTCTCAAAAGGTTACCTTATTCTTAAGTTTGGTTGGTATCTTGTTTGTGTTTCTTCTGTGAATTGCCTATGGATTTTTATTTTTAGATGTAGGTAAGTAATTCTGACACTAAGTGACAGTAAAGAATTGTGGTTTCATAGTTCCAAATTTCAATAATGTTAAGAGATAAAATTTGGCTGGGTGTGGTGGCTCATGCCTGTATTCCCAGCACTTTGGGAGGCCAAGGTGGGTGGATCATCTGAGGTCAGGAGACCAGCCTGGCCAACATGGTGAAACTCCATCTCTAGTAAAAATACAAAAATTAGCCAGGTGTGGTGACGGGCATCTTTAATCCCAGCTACTCAGGAGGCTGAGGCAGGAGAATAGCTTGAGCCTGGGAGGCGGAGGTTGCAGTAAGCCGAGATCATGCCATTGCACTCCAGCCTAGGTGACAGAGCAAGACTCCGTCTCAAAAAAAAAAAAAAATAAAAAGATAAAATTGAATGCTTTGCTCTCTTTTCTACGTGTGTGCATGCCTAGAAACCTTTTAAAATAGGCAAATATCTTTTCAATAGAGCCAGTGAAATTAAAATTGTGGGTATTGCCAACACTCTTACCTATGCTGCTTGTACTAGCTAACATTTATTGAGCTCCTACTGTGTGCCACACATTTTGTTATATTTAGTTCTAGCCTCTTTCCTGTGAAGAAACTGAGGCAGAGTGACTCGTTCATTGTTGCACAGCTTGTAAGAGGTAGGGAGGAGAGCCAGGATCTTTTTCCTAGCAGTTAGACTGCAGAGCATGTGCTTGTAACTACTGCACTACAGTTTTTCATCATTCTCAGCATGGCATGTTCCTGCATTTAAAATTTTATATTTGAAACTGAACAAACAAAACCTGTGTTCATGGGTTTTTTTGGGAAAAAAACTTTGGTTTTGTTTTATTCACTTACAAGTCCCCACAATACAATCCAGTCATACTCCCTTGGTCATAAGTAAGCCATTTGCCTATCTCTATCCCCTTGTTTTGCTCGTTAGTCCACACAAACCAGTGAAGTTTCAGATTACTCTATTCATTTACCTCTGTATTTATGTTGTACAGGGATATATGGTTACTTTGTTTCCATAGGCCATAACTTTCCAAGTTTAATTTCCTTTACTAGAGAAAAGTACCTTCCTTACCCTACCCCAGGAAAGGGTGAGTCATTTCATCTCTCAATATTAGTCTTTTATTAGCTTCTCAATTTTTTTTTTTTTTTTTTTTGAGAAGTCTCGCTTTGTCGCCTAAGCTGGAGTGCAGTGGTGCGATCTTGGCTTACTGCAACCTCCGCCTCCTGGGTTCAAGGAATTCTCCTGCCTCAGCCTCCTGAGTAGCTGGGACTAGAGGCACGCACCACCATGCCCGGCTAATTTTTTTTCTTTTTTGAGTAGAGGCGGGGTTTCACTATGTTGGCCAGGCTGGTCTCAAACTCCTGACCTCGTGATCTGCCTGTCTCAGCCTCCCAAAGTGCTGGGATTGTAGGTGTGAGCCACCATGCCTGGCCAGCTTCTTGATTTTTTTTAATGTATGGTTACTAATTTAGCCATCTGATGTTCTTTGTGAAGTTTTCTGGATTTTTTTTTTTTTTTTAATGGAGTCTCACTCTTTCGTTCAGGCTGGAGTGCAGTGGCACGATCTTGGCTCACTGCAAGCTCCACCGCCCAGGTTCACACCATTCTCCTGCCTCAGCCTCCCGAGCAGCTGGGACTACAGGCACCTGCCACCATGCCCGGCTAATTTTTTTTGTATTTTTGGTAGAGAAGGGGTTTCACCGTGTTAGCCAGGATAGTCTTGATCTCCTGACCTTGTGGTCCACCTGCCTTGGCCTCCCAAAGTGCTGGGATTACAGGCGTGAGCCCCGTGCCCGGCTGGTTTTGTATTTTTAAATATAGACAATTATTTTGTTTCTAAGCCACAAAAACCTTTAGAACAGGCTGTTAATTGATGTGTTCCACACATTATAGGTTTCAGTGAAATAAATTGCAGTTGGAATTTGATTTAATTTTAAAAAATTTTATTTTTTAAATTGAACAAACAGTAAAATTGACTTTTTGTTTGGTTTACATGCCCATGCATTTTAACAAATGTATAGATTTTGAACCACTGCCACTGCCAGGATGCAGAACAGTTCTATAACATCATGATCTAAGTTTTAACAGATTTTTCAATATGGTCACATCTTTAACATTTTAATCTTGTCCTCTATCTTCAGGTTATTTTTGGATAAACGGTTGTAATATTTTAAAAATAATTATTTTTGACTTGCTTTGTATTTACTATGTCATACAGTTAGCTGTTTAACCAGTTTTTTTTTTCCCTCTCAATTAAAGGGTATATTAAGTCAGAGTCAGGATAAATCACTTCGGAGAATTGCAGAATTAAGAGAGGTAAGTTTCAGTGATGAGTACTTTGAAAATAGTAGTTAAATCTCATATTTATCAGAACTGTTGTATGTCCTAGGGTAGTTTCATATGCATCTCATTAGTTATACAAATAACTAACGAGTCCAGCCTCCAAGACCAGGGGGTCTGTTCTTAAAGTTTTTATTTGTATGATTTTTCTAAGATACGTTGTCAAAATTAATGAAATAAGGTCTTAGCAACAGAATATCATTTGTCTGCATGAACAGTCAGCGTCAACTTCCAAGGGTTAACTGGGTTCTTCTGTTAAGTATTTCAGGCTTCTTTTTGTTTTTCCTAACCATCAGTCTTTTTTATAAAATAAATTATGTTTATTGTAATTTTTAGGGGGTGAGTAATTTTTCATAGTAGACTGTTTGAATTCCTTAATGTCTTCCCGTGGGCCATGTGTACCCACTTGCCATCGGAGTAGGCAAGACCACTCCTGGTTTGACTTGCTGTCTCAAATTATTTTGTAATGAGTACCTGTTGACTTTTGGGGTTCTCCTGCTGTCAGGTCCATCTGATACCTTGTTGCTTCCCTCTGCTTTCTCCTATACAGATCCCAACAATTGCATATTTTACTGCTATTGGTGCTTTCTCTCCACTCACTTATATTGTTTGTTGAAGAATGTCTTGTTACCTATTTTTGTTATGAATGTTCTTCATGGGTTTTTGTTACTTTCTGTTAATTCGTTAATGAAACTAGTATTATTTTGAGAAGTTTGAAATAGGTAGCTTTAGGACAAATCCAAGTAAGTTTAATGTTTTAGGTATTGTAACTGTGTAATTTATCAGTCCAAGATACAGATTTAAAAAGTATAGATAGCCTTAAAAGGGTCAGGTAAATTAATAAATCTATAAATAGTAATTGAGAAAAGCTAGTATATTTGTGGGAGGAGACAAAGAAGAAAAACAAGGGAGTATAGATTAGGATGATATCATCAATATAGCCATATTGTCCCATAGAATATTCTTTGTTGTTATTGTCAATGACAGACTATTACGTGAATTAACAATCAGAATTAATCATATAGGAATTCCATGTATTATATCACTAAAGTTTTATTCTTATTGCTATCATGTTTGATTTCTAGTCTCTTGCAATATTTTTTATGTAGCCAAATCACTGAATTTTTGTGATATGAAAGAAAGATTATATAATTTACCACAATTCCCAAATAAATTCTTTAAAACATTCTAAACATGACTTTGAAAACCAGGCTAATTTACTTTTGTTATACTGACAAGACCAAGCATTGGCGTCAGTAATACAAATAATTACAGATGTCCTTTATTAATTAAAATTTGTATAACTTCTTTTGGATTAATAACTTAGAAAAATGTATACCCACTTTGGAAGTTATAGAGAAGGAACAAAACCTTAACTCCTGGTCTGCCCAAGATTCTGGTTTTCTAGTTGGACTGGGAATGTGTTAGTACTCAGAAGAGTATGCATGGGGGTTAGGCGTATGCAACAAAGGGGTTGTGGAAAGTGAGAGAATGATAGCTAGGGTATCCTCTTTTGTTTCTCCTGCTTTATATTAATAGAAAGTGCTTTTAGCAACTAAAAGCCCCTTTGCTTTTGCTAGAGGGGCAAATAATACGGCATTTCTACCCAAAAGATTTTTCTGTTAAGCTAATATCTTTTTGCTTAACATTTCTTTTTTACTTGTCTTGTATTTTGGGAATAAATGAAGGGTGTTAATGATAGGTATCTTGTATTTCTGGTGAGAAATTAAATGCCCATGTTTTATGCAGTTAATGATTAGATACACATAGTAATGGAGAGCAGGCATGTTTAAAATTCAGAGAGTGTACATTAGAGATTAGGCATCAGGTTTTGATGCCTAAAACCTGATAAATCCTCTTTAAAACATTTGCATTATTTAAATATGCATTGAATAAAGAGACAGGAATACCTCTTTATAATGTTATTACATCTGGAAATACAGGAATACCTGTTTTTTTTCCTTCCTATGCTCAGCCCTTCTCCACTAGGAGCCCTCGTCTGAGGGAGCTATACTCAAGAAAATACAGCTGAATGGGAAACACATCTACTTTATTCATAGATGAGGAAGCACCCATGTGATTGCTGGCTGTTAGTAAAGATAGGCCTCCTATCTATTCTCGAATTTAAATTATAGAACCAGCATTCCTTGGCAACATCAAATGGGGAAAGAAAAAGAATTGACTTTGCTAGCGGGCCCCAGCCTTACTCATCTACTCAGTTGCAGCTGTTGAGGGACTTAGAAAAACTGTGAGAGAGCTCACTGGCTAAAAAGCATGCCTTGTCATGCTTGTCTGTGGTAAAATGCATTTGTGTTTACCTTCCAAAGAGGGTGGAGCTCTGTGAGTACTCTGAATGCTGCCAGTTAGATTTGCAACTCTACCTAAATTTTTTAGGAGCTGGTGAAATATTGGGGGCAAAGACCAGAGGTAAGGGAATATGGAACTAAAGGGTCTATTTTAACTTTCCTGTCTAAATCCATAATTTTATGCAGTAACTTTATCTTCCTCTATTAGGAAATATTAATACTTATCAGAATCACAGATTGAAGAATTTGTTGTTATTGTTTTTTAATCCACCTACATGTGTTAGTTTTCTAATTACCACCAACTTAATGGCTTCACACAGCACAAATACATTATGTTGGAAGTTTGATCCAAGCCTCACTGGGCTAACATATTGACAAAATAGTGTATAGGTAGCCGGGAGAGGGAGAAGGGGACATGATTAAAAGATGCTCCCTTGTATCGGAGAACTTTCTGTCTAGATGAAGAAATGAAAACATGCAAAATCTGAAAACTATAGTATAAATCGAGGAGTGTTTTTTGGTTTGTTTTTTGTTTTGGTGGGCTATTAGGACCGCTCTGTAACAGAGCCGAGCATGGAAGGTTGTAGGTTGTAGGAAATTATTTGGAAGAAATGAATTTTACCTTCCAGTTCCTTCCAGAAGTGGGGGAGAAGGGATGTCATAGGGCCACTAACTGTTGTATTTCGGAATAAAGACATCAGGAATTTCTTCACCCAGAAGAAATTTCTTTCACCCATCAGGAATTTCTTTCACCCATCAGGAATTTCTTCACCCAGATTCTTTTATTGGCATTATTTCATTAAAGAAGTTGTGGCCGGGCACAGTGGCTCCTGGGCACAGTGGCTCACACCTATGTCTGTAATCCCAGCACTTTGGGAGGCTGAGGCGGGTGGATCACGAGGTCAAGAGATTGAGACCTTCATGGCCAACATAGTGAAACCCCGTCTCTACTAAAAATAACAAAAATTAGCTGGGTGTGGTGGCATGCACCTGTAGTCCCAGCTACTCAGGAGGCTGAGGCAGGAGAATCACTTGAACTTGGGAGGTGGAGTTTGGCAGTGAGCCTAGATCGCACCACTGCACTTCAGCCTGGTGACAGCGAGACTCCATCTCAAAAAAAAAAAAAAAAAGTTGTTTTAGTACCAAAGCAATTAGGAAGGACATGTTCCCAGGACAAAGTAGCAGCTACTTACATGAAAGGAATTTAGATCTAAGAAAATCTCTCCACATTGGCTTTTGTTTCTTATTTCACTATGGATGTCTGAAAACTTTATTTAGAACATGACCAGCATTTGGAGACTACTGCTGTGGGAATGTCAAGTCAGGAGACATTTGTGAGAGGAAAAGTAAAAAATATGCTCAGAGATGTTGGGGCAATGTGGGTGTTGGGCAGAATAGAGAACACTTATAAGTGTACCAGATAGTGCCTCAGTGTTTTGCTGGGGCAGTTCTCAGTGTTTTGAGAATTAATAAGTTAGAAACAATGTAAGAAGAGGGAGTTGCTTATAAGTCTTTGAAAATATTGTTTGAGGAAAAGTTTTCTAGCAAATGTGTGAGGGATGGATTAAATTAGAGGAGGACTTGAGGTAAGGAATCTGTCTAGAAGGCTAGTGAAGGAAATGAACTATCACAAGCTTGTCCAACCTGCAACCCATGGCCTGCATGCAGCCCAGGATGGCTTTGAATGCTGCCCAGCACAAATTTGTAAACTTCCTTAAAACATTGTGAGGTTTTTTTTTTGTGATTTTTTTTTTTTTTTAAATGCTCATCAGCTATAGTTGGTGTATTTTATGTGTGGCCCAAGACAATTCTTTTTCTTCCAGTGTGGCCTAGGTAAGCTAAAAGATTGGACATCCCTGATCTGAAGTTTTAGACACCTGAACTGTGGTTATAGTTATGGTAAAAGATAGGATCTAATTCTAGAAAAAGTAATAAAAAATATTGATTATATGCAGGGATTAACAAAGATAAGTAAAATGTGACTTTGAATATTTTGAGTTTAGGGAACTAGTGAAGTATAGGAATCCCAGAATGATAAAGGAGTGTTTGATATTTCCATATGCTAACCTCTAGCATTCTAAGGGAGAAACATAGAAGACACAAGATTGAATCCAGAGGGCTGGAAGGAATCAGTGAAGGACAAAGAGGAAACTGTAATTGACAGGAATGTAGCCAAGAGCCCTAAAGCCATGGTCAGCAGATATAGCCAAGAAAAGCTTCCATAGGTGATTTTGTCATTGTGCGAATACCACAGAGTGTTCTTTCAAAAACTTAGATGGTATAACCTACTATATACCTAGGCAATATTGTATTGTTTATTGTTCCTAAGCTATAAGCCTGTACAGCATGTTACTGTACTGAATTCTGTAGACAGTTGTAACATAATGGTATTTGTATATCCAAGTCTATCTAAACATAGAAAAAGCACAGTAAAAATACGTTATTATAATATTATGAAAGCACCGTCGTATATGTGGTCTGTCATTTTCCAGAATGTTGTTACGTGGTATGTGACTATACCTAAAATGAAAGGGTAATTACTGGTGGCTGGTATTGCAGAGAGATAAAAATAAGTGGATTTGGTTAGGAAGGCTTGTTAATGACCTAAAGAAAGCAGCATTTTAACTAATTGCAGGGACTAGAAATTTCATTTTACAGATGAGAAAGCATTTGGTTTCGACTATCAGATACTTTCATATATTGGAGGAGGAAGACTCTACTGGCTGTTTGGCATATAATAATTTGGTTTCAGATCAAATGCATATAATATAACACAAGTAGTAAGAGTCTCAAAGTTTTACTTTTATCTTCAGTAATTTTTTTTTTTTTTGGGAGACCGAGCCTTGTTCTGTCACCCAGGCTGGAGTGCAGTGGCAAGCCTCAATTCACTGCAACCTCTGCCCCCAAGTGATTCTCCTGCCTCAGCTTCCCGAGTAGCTGGGACCACAGATGCCTGCCACCACACCCAGCTCATTTTTGCATATTTAGTAGAGATGGGGTTTCACCATGTTGGCCAGGCTGGTCTCGAACTCCTGACCTCAAGTGATCCACCCTCCTCGGCCTCCCAAAGTGTGGGATTACAGGTATGAGCCACCGCACCTGGCCTATCTTAAGTGATTATTTATTTTCTCCACATTATTATCAATGCAGCCATCATTACAGCTCCAGAAAGTGTACATTTTTCTTCTTGGATCTTCACATTCTTTAAGGAACAAAATTATTTGTTGATGCAAATGTTTTAAATAATGTTAATGTTTTACATGCTGATTATTCTCTAATTATTGTCGCTGATGCCTTAAGGGAAATGTAAATCTGTATTCAACATGTTTTTAAATTTTGAAAACTTTAAGTTTATATTTTTTGTTTTATACTGAAAATTGCCTGTAAATCGTTTTGTTTTAGGAGCTCCAAATGGACCAGCAGGCAAAGAAACATCTCCAAGAGGAGTTTGATGCATCTTTAGAGGAGAAAGATCAATATATCAGTGTTCTCCAAACTCAGGTAAAAGAATGAAAGAAAAAGTATGGAATTTTTTGGATAAGGAAAAATAGAGGTGGTTTGATTTGGATATCTGCAAGGTTCCAAAAGTTTTTTCTTTTTTAAGACCTATTTTTAAAACTTTTTGCTTTCCTCAATTTTTTTATTTTTAATTTTTTTTTTTTGAGACAGGGTCTTGCTCTTTTACCCCGGCTGCAGTGCAGTGGCATGATCATAGCTTACTGCAATCTCAAATTCCTGGACTCAAGCAATCCTCCAACCTCTGCCTCCAGAGTAGCTGGGACTACAGGCATATGCCACCGTGCCCAGCTAATTTTTAAAATTTTTTGTAGAGATGGGGTCTCACTCTGTTGCCCAGGCTGGTCTCAAACTCCTGGGCTCAAGTGATCCTTCCGCCTTGGCTGCACAAAGTGTTGGGATTATAGGCATGAGCCACCACTCCTAGCTCCTCAGTTAATGTTAAGGATATTTTTTTATTTATTGTATCTTTTGACTAACTGCATAATAATAATAGCAAATACAAAAACCGACTGTATTGGGAGTAAACTTGTTTTATTTTCCCCCACTTTAGTAAGAAGAGTATCATTTAATCCATCCTCTCTCTGTTTTAAAGAAAGTACAATAAGCCATCTACATTGATGTGTTTTGTATGTGTGGATTCAACCAACTGGATAGAAATATTTAGGGGTAAAAAGCCATGTGTAGTGAACATGTAGACTTTTTTTCTTGTCATTATTTTCTAAAATATATATAGTATAACAACTATTTGCATAGCATTTTCATTATTTAGGTAGTTTATGTAATCTAGGGATGATTTAAAGTATACTGGAGGATGTGTGTAGGCTGTATGCAAATACTACACCATTTTATATAATGGACTTGAGCTCCTGCAAATTTTGGTATTGACAGGGAATCCTGGAACCAATCCCCCACAGATACCAAGGGACAATTGTACTACTCCCATAGTTTTTTTTTTTTGGCTTTTTTCTAATGAAGCACATTTATATTAGGTTTCTCTGCTGAAACAACGATTACGAAATGGCCCGATGAATGTTGATGTACTGAAACCACTTCCTCAGCTGGAACCACAGGCTGAATTCTTGACTAAAGAAGAGAATCCAGAGAGTGATGTAGAGCCAGTAGGTAAGCTTCATTTTGTCAAAAGGTTAATTTAAAAACTAGAGGAGGGCCGGGCTCCTTGGCTCACACCTGTATTCCCAACACTTTGGGAGGCTAGTGTGGGAGGATCGCTTGAGTTCAGGAGTTTGAGACCAGCCTGGGCAACATAGAGAAAACCCTTCTCCACAAGAAAAAAAAATGAAAACGAAACCCCAAGAAAACCTAGAGGAGGATTTTGAGAGATTCCAGGATGTGAACTGATAGATGTGGGCTGAGGTAGAAATGTCCGTGGTCCTAATAGTTTCAGGAAGATGCAAGGGTTTGTTTTTTGTTTTGTTTTTTTTTGGTTCTTTGTTATTTAGGAGAAAATAAGTGTTTTTTGTTTGTTTGTTTGTTTATTTGAGGTGGTGTCTCACTCTGTTGCCTAGGCTGGAGTGCAGTGGCATGATCTCGGCTCACTGCAACCTCTGTCTCCTGGGTTCAAGTGATTCTCCTGCGTCATCCTCCTGAGTAGCTGAGATTACAAGTGTGCACCACCACGCCTGGCTAATTTTTGTATTTTCAGTAGAGACGGGCTTTCACCATGTTGGCCAGGCTGGTCTCAAACTCCTAATCTCAAGTAATCTGCCTGCCTCCGCCTCCCAAAATATTGGGATTACAGGCGCGAGTCACTGTGCCCAACCAAAATAATTGTTTTAATATGCAAAAATGTCATAGTCTGTGAGTAACACCACATTTTCATTGTAACTGAAATTCATTTATTATGCTACACTGTTTTATTAATAGCAGTAGCTAGAGGTCATATGAACAGGTCAGTTCTGCTTACATGCTAATAAATGTGCTATGTGTAATTGTTTGGATATTTTCGTTTTTAAATAATATTGCTTAAATATTTCTATATTCTTAGATATTTGTATTTGTCGTATTTCCTATTAATTGCTTTTTAACTGGAAAAAGAAGAAATAGCTATATTTTGTCTTAAAATTCAGTTATAGCCTTCTTTGCTTTGAGGCTTGGAGGTATATACGCAATAAAATTCCCATCTTTTATTTCCTAGCTTTTTCTTTCAAAGGGACTTAGGCTAAACTTGGAGTAAGTAGTTGAGCAGTTAACTGTCTGAGCAGCCAGCCTGTGGTGGGGTGGTGGGGCGGGGGGTCGTTCCCGAAATTCCCCAAACATGTGGAAACTTCAGACTCATAAATGTAAAGTGATGGAGAAAGCTGCACTTACCAGAACTTCTCTCAGAAAGATATTAGAATGTGGTTGGAAAGAACACTGTACTTTATTAATCCTTTTGGGAGGTGAGCTAAGACACATAATTTTGAATAACAAAAGATGATTATCAAACTGCCATTTTAAGGAGGGTGGATTCAGTTAATGTTAGTTAACTACTGTGCCATTCTGAATGGGGTTGAACCACAAAGAGGTGAATTCACTACTAAGCTTCTTCAGATAAAGATTAAACAACTAATACTAAGTAGAGTTTTGGAAGGGTGCCAGTTTATTAGCTGACTAGGGTTGTCCCTTCTTCCTCTGACTAAGAGTATAGCAGAACGTTGGTGTAAGAATACACTCCTGGCTGGGCATGGTGGCTCTCGGCTGTAATCCCAGCACTTTGGAAGGCTGAGGCAGGCGGATTGCCTGAGGTCAGGAGTTCGAGACTAGTCTGGCCCACATGGTGAAACCCCATCTCTACTAAAAATAAAAAAAATTAGCCGGTCGTGGTGGCATGCACCTGTAATCCCAGCTACTTGGGAGGCTGAGGCAGGGGAATTGCTTGAACCAGGGAGATGGAGGTTGCAGTGAGCCGAGATCACGCCACCGCACTCCAGCCTGGGTGGCAGAGCAAGGCTCCGTCTCAAAAAAAAAAAAAAAAGGAATACACTCCTGTGTACTAACAGACTGTTACTGGAGCACCCTTATATTTGTAACTGCCCAATGGGTTCACCTTGCCCACTGCCTAGACAGAGCTGATTTATCAAGACAGGGGAATTGCAGTAGAGAAAGAGTAATTCACACAGAGCCGACTGCACGTGACCGGAGTTTTATTTTACTCAAATTAGTCTCGCCAAGCATTTGCGGATCCGAGTTTTTAAGGACAATTTAGTGGATGTGGGGAAGCCAGTGAGCCAGGAGTGCTGATTGGTCAGGTCAGAGATGATATCATAGGTAGTCAAAGCTGTCTTCTTATGCTGAGTCACTTCCTGGGTGAGAGCCACAAGATCAGATGAGCCAATTTATCGATCTGGGTGTTGCCAGCTGATCCATCAAGTGCAGGGTCTGCAAAATATCTCAAGCAGTGATATTAGGAGCCGTTTAGTGGTGGTCAGAATCTTGTGGCCTTCAGCTGCATGACTCCTAAACGATAATTTCTAATCTTTTGGCTAATTTGTTAGTCCTACAAAGGCAGTCTAGTCCCCAGGCAAGAAGGAGGTTTGTTTGGGAAATGGCTTTTATTGTCTTTGTTTTAAACTATAAGTTCTCCCAAAGTTAGTTCGGCCTACACCCAGGAACGAACGATGACAGCTTAAAGGTTAGAACCAAGATGGAGTCAGTTAGGTTAGATCTCTTTCACTGTCTCAGTCTTAATTTTCCAAAGGCGGTTTCATATTCCTTACTGATGGCCCCTCCTTATGCTGCTTTATTGTTAGTGGAAGATGGAACTTCTGCTAAAACACTGGAAACACTCCAGCAAAGAGTTAAGCGTCAAGAGAACCTACTTAAGCGTTGTAAGGAAACAATTCAGTCACATAAGGAACAATGTACACTATTAACTAGTGAAAAAGAAGCTCTGCAAGAACAACTGGATGAAAGACTTCAAGAACTAGAAAAGATAAAGGTAAAAGAGCAGATGAGTTTTGTTCTAATTTAATCCTGTAAAGTTAGATCCACAGGCTCCACAGCATGGCTTGTACCTCCGGGAAAGGAGAGTGGATGGAAAGGACATTCTTGTTTGCCCTGGCCTGCATAACACTTACTATACCTTGAGACTTCCTGTGTACTTTTCTCCTTCTACACTGTAACATGTATATAAATTTGATAAATGTTTAGAGTTCTCAAATGAGAAGAAGCTTTATTAGAGATGGAAATGAATTTCAAAATTTTTTTTAGGACCTTCATATGGCTGAGAAGACTAAACTTATCACTCAGTTACGTGATGCAAAGAACTTAATTGAACAGCTTGAACAAGATAAGGTAAAACAACAAAACCTATGATACTAAAATTTGTCAAGAGGTCCCAACATTTACTTTTGAAAACAGTTGGAAACATTCATGCTTGTTTCTGTTTTCCAAAATTATTGCAGCTTTTTCCATGAAAAATCTTTTTAATTCCTAGATTTATGTAACTACTAGCATTAGTTTTGTATCGTGTGAAACTGATTCTGATTTGTTGATTCCAGTCAGCATTTTGATTTGTAGACTAGAATAACTGTTGCTAAGTAAGTTTATATTTATAGTGCATAACTACTTTACAGAGAAAAGTTAAATTATTTATAGTTAAGGCATTCTAAATGTGAATAATATCAGTATGTTCTTTCAAATAATATGGAAACAGATTAATCTCTCAGATAAGTTGCCTAAAAAATAAATAAGGGGCTGGGCACAGTGTCTCATCCCTTTAATCTCAGTACTTTGGGAGACTGAGGCAGGAGGATTGCTTGAAACCAGAAGTTCAAGATCAACCTGGGCAGTAAAGCAAGACCCCCTCTCTACAAAAAGTAACAAATTAGCTGGGTATGTTGGTATATGCCTGTGGTCCCAGCTACTCGGGAGGCTGAGGCAGGAGGATTGCTTGAACCCAGGAGTAAGAGGCTGCAGTGAGCTATGATCACACTACTGTACTGCAGCCTGGGTGACAGAGTGAGACCCTGTCTCTTAAAAAAACAAAAAGTAAGTAAGTGATAATGTATATATTAGCATAAATAACAATTTCTACAAATAAATCTTAGAATGTGTAGGTGAGATTGGAGGATTGAGGAAGGAATGAGTCTTTTTTTTTTTTTTTTTTTTTTTTTTTTTGAGACGGAGTCTTGCTCTGTCGCCCAGCCCAGGCTGGAGTGCAGTGGCGCGATCTCGGCTCACTGCAAGCTCCGCCTCCCGGGTTCACGCCATTCTCCTGCCTCAGCCTCCCGAGTAGCTGGGACTACAGGCGCCCACAACCGCGCCCGGCTAGGAATGAGTCTGACCTTTGGTAGTTTGGAGTTGGAGCAGCAGCTATAGCTATGCAGCAAAGACAGCCAGAAAATTCATGGGTTAACAGTTTTGACCTAAGTCTTTCAATCCCAAGTTCTTGGGTCCTTTTTCTAAGCAGCTCCCAGTTTGTTCCATACCATCCACCAGTTTCTTTAATATTCCGGGTTATCACTACAGTATTTTAAGTGGTCATGTAATTAAGAACATGTCAGAACTGTCCTGCTGTTAAAATGTATTGGCAGTCTTTTTCATCCTTTTGATAATATTGCTTTGCTAGATTATAAACTTCTTGAGGGCCTATTTAAATTTTTTTTTTTTTATTACTAAGAACTTAAAACATTTACAAAAGAAAAGCTGCTAAAATGAATTTCTGTGAACCCACCACCCATCTTCAACAGTTAACATCTCATGACTAATCTTGTTTCATCTGTACCTTCTCAACTCTCATTGTCATACTCATCCCAGGATTGTTTTAGAGCAAATCCAAGAAATTTTATCATTTTTTTTCCAAAAGTATTTTAGTATATCTTTAAAATAAAAGATGTTATTTTTACAATAATACAACCACATTATCATGATCACATCTAAAAATTTAATAATTTTTTAATATGACCTGCTATCTAGTCAGTTTCAGATTTTCTCTAGTCTCTCATATATTTTTTGCTCTTTTATGAATCAGGGTCCTTATAAAGTTTTTTCATTGCAATTGGTTGGTATGACTCTCAAGATTTCTTTTAATTTAGAGGTTCGATTATTTTCTCTCCTTCTCTTTCCACTATATTTTGGTTTTTGAAGAAACTGAAGTCCCATGATTTTGTTTTGAGATTTCATATAACAGTGTCTTACTTACCTGGTTGTTATCTTTCTATCTCTCCATTAATATTAGCCATCTGGAAGAGTCATACTCTAAAGTAAGGGTTGGCAAACCCTGTGGAGAGGGTGCTAATCTTAAGACCATGAAATAGTTGTCACAAAGTCTGAACATTTTTTCAACAGACAAGTGAACCACCTCATTTTTTGTTAGTCCTGAATGACTTTTTTACTTCATACAATTTGGTTATCTTTTTCCGCTGCTGAGCTCCATTTCTAGTGTAGATTATCCAGAAAGAGGGAACAGAAGTAACTAGCAAGTTGGAGGAATGGGGATGCCTTACTGAGCAAAGTAAGGAGTAGTGGTGGTACCAGAGACAGTCACAGGAAGAAAGAGAAAAACCACGTAGATGTGCCCTGGGATTTTGCTTTATCCAGTGTGGCAGCAGGCACCTTCCATTCTCAGTCTCTGGGGTTATCCCCATGTTATAGCACAGATCAATACTTGTAGTTTATTGTAGCATCAAGCCAAGTTCAGAAGACTATATTTTGTTCATTATAAACTGTTTACAAAGACAGATAGCACATTTGTAGAAAGGTTATAAATTAAATATTTTAAGTAGTAATGGTTTAATGCATTAAGGGTTAAACTATTAAAATTTTTTAATGTAAAAAATACCCTGTTATGTTAGGTAATAGGATTAGAGCAGAAAACAGATCTCAGTTTGTGAAGTACTGAAATAATTGTTATGCTGTACTTAGCAAGAAATATCATTTTTTTCTGCCTTTTATTTTTAATTTTTTAATTTTTAATTTTTTTGAGATGGAGTCTCGCTCTGTCACCCAGGCTGGAGTGCAATGGCATGATCTCAGCTCTTCAGCCTCCGCCCCCTGGGTTCAAGCAATTCTCCTGCCTCAGCCTTCTGAGTAGCTGGAATTACAGGCATGTGCCACCACGCCTGGCTAATTTTTGTATTTTTAGTAGAGACAGGGTTTCGCCATGTTGGCCAGGCTGGTATCGAACTCCTGACCTCAGGCCATCCACCCTGCTTGGCCTCCCAAAGTGCTGGGATTACAGACATGAGGCACCATGCTCGGCCTTTTTCTGCCTTTTAAATTAAGTTTTATCTGTGCTGTTGATGCAGTTTTGTTATGCAAATGTTTTAGAGTCTTCACTTCTATTCAGGGAATGGTAATCGCAGAGACAAAACGCCAGATGCATGAAACCCTGGAAATGAAAGAAGAAGAAATTGCTCAACTCCGTAGTCGCATCAAACAGATGACTACCCAGGGAGAGGAATTACGGGAACAGAAAGAAAAGTCCGAAAGAGCTGGTAAGAACTTGAGGGTTACTTGTTTTATGTTGGAACTCTAAAGTTATTTAAAGTGCTTGACCAATATTTTTTAAAAAATGAGTTAAATATTGATAAAAATTCTTAACTGTAGAGGCTCCTAATAAGACACCCATCTGCTTATTAGGGGAGGCAGAGGTTGGCAAACTGTGGCCTGTGGGCCAGATCCAGCCCACTGCCTGTTTATGTACGGCCCTTAGGCTAAGGATGATTTTTAAATTTTTAAATAGTTGAAGAAAAGAAAAATATATGACAGAGATCAGATGTGATCTACAAAACCTAAAATATTTACCATCTGGCCCCGTACAGAAAATGTTTGCTGACAGAGTATCAAAATCCACATTTAAAATTTTAGAACTTCCCAGTAAGGTACAGCATGGTATTTATTAAATAATTGTTACCTTATAGTTGCTTTAGGGTAAACAAAAAGTATAAGTTATAGTCTGCTTTTAAAGAGAATAATGAGCACTTTAGTGTTAATAGCATGTTTTGACACAATAAATGCTGGGCTATAAAGTATAGAACCCAGCATAGTATTCAACAAGGTACAAAACTGACTAAAGCTAGGAAAGGAGGGATGTTTGAAAGGGGGAGGGCAGGATGAACTGTGCCTTCATATCAGGGAAGATGTGAATTTTGAATTGGACCTCAAATAATGAATAGAATGGGCCTAACAAGAGAGGTGTGGGCAGCACACATTTCAGATGCTACAATGCCATGAACAGGCACAGTGATCATAGTGGGTGTGTGAATCAGCTGAAAACCATTCTTGCTGAAGTGGGAAATGCAGTTGGATTGTAAAGGAACTGACTATTGAAATCTTAAAAGGTAGGTAGCTGAGTTTAGACTTTGATATACAAAGTAACAGGAAGCCAGTAATAGGAAGGCATAGTGTGATGGGAGCTAGGGTTTTACATAGAAAATAAATGAAATAGGAAGTCAAACTTAGAAGCAAAGACAGAAATCCAGATTTGAGGGACTGTGAGCTTTGGTCACCTTGCTAGGATGGTGGTTCTGGGAAGGAGAAGAAAGAATCTGTAGAATTTGGTATCTAATCAACTCAGGGAGGCAGAAGAAAAGTAAGGACTCTAAGTCGACTCCAAAGTTTTGAGGTTAGGACACTTAATGAATAGTAGTGTGGAATTAGAATAGGAAATCTAAATGGGGAAGTTGAGAATTGGAGTGAAATGATGGGTTTGTTTAGATACATTGAATTTGAGCCAGTCATGAACTTTTCAAATGGAATTGAGTTGCAGGAATTTGGAAATAAGAAACTGGAACATCTTTCAGGAGTCGTCAGCCTAGGATTGAAACCTGTGGTTAAATCTCTAGGAGAGGCTGATTTCTACAAAAGTTAAGTTTTACAGTAGTAGTAATAGTCGTGGTAGTAACAGCAGCAGCTGCTTCTACTGACACTTATTTAGCACTTGTTGCTGCTACTACTACTGCTGCTACTATTGTTAATACTGCTGCTAGCCATTACTTACTTTGTAATGCTCTGCTTTAAGGGCTTTGCTTGTATTTACTTGTGTTGCATCCTCACAAGTGTGTGAAATAATACTGTTATCTTCATTTTACAAATAAGCAAACCTAAGAATGTAGAAGTTAAGTAATTTACCCACATTTATGCACAGAGGGTAAGTATATACTCAAGATTTAATCCAGGCATTGTGACTCAGGTCTGTGCTCTTAACCATATAGAGGTCTTGAGTTTGGCAATGAGACATAAATGAGAAAAAAAAAAAGTTACCTCATGAAGTCATAGAAATTGTAGATAGTTAGGTTTTTGGGGGAATATAAGATGTGTTTCAAGAAGTGGAGAAGGTAAGATGAAGACTTTGAAAAGGTCTTTGAATTTGGTAAGGATATGATTTGGAGGATGCAGTTTTGAGAAATGATTTTACAAACCAGATTTTAAGGTGTTAAGAAGGGGACTGGGTCTCTACACAGAGAAATAGTTGACTATTTCATAAATATCTCCCCATCTTCTTGCAGTTATTTTATGGATAAAGTGACTGGGGAATTTAATGAATTTGTTCTCATCAAACCTGAGAAAACTTCCGTTTAGAGAGAGTAGATGGCATCTTTCAGAATATAATCTTTGAATACTTTCTAGAACCAGTTTGAGTGTTTTAAGACATTGGTTCAACAGCTTTGCTTTCAGTGAACAGAAAATCTAATGCATAGCCTCAGCTTCTCATATCAAGCCTTTCCATTTTTAGAACTGCTTTTTGTTGACTATTGTAGCCAGTAAAGAGAAAATGTTGGTAAGGGGATTAAATTTCTTTTGAAATTGGGTGTACTTAATGAGGAGATAGAAACTGATGAATAAATATCAGGTTGAAAGGGTAAATGGTGAAAAGGTAGACAAAATATATAGTTCGTTCACATGCAGGATAAAATTTTCCGTGTATATGTTCCAGTTAAACCTTTAGTTGTACAGCTTTCCTTCCCTTGCTTGCTTCTCCAAAACATATATATTTTGTCTTTAAGTGTGATTTTCATAAACCATATTTTTATAAATATTTGATAGCCTAAAGGTTTAAAATTTTTTCTATTAATACTGTCAAAAATAAAAAATTAATAAATACTAAAAGAATTAAGATTTAAATTACTATTATTATTACTTTTTTTGGGGCACAATTTTGACTCACTGCAATCTCCACCTCCTGGGTTCAAGTGATTCTCGTGCCTCAGTCTCCTGAGTAGCCGGGATTACAGATGTGTGCCACCACTGCTGGCTAATTTTTGTACTTTTAGCAGAGACGGGGTTTCACTATGTTGGCCAGGCTGGTCTCGAACTCCCAACCTCAGGTAATCTACCCTCCTTGGCCTTTCAAAGTGCTGGGATGACAGGCGTGAGCTACTGTGCCCTGCCAGATTTAAATTATTAATGGATATATTTATTTTGGAAAGTCTTTAGATAACAAAGTTGTAAGTGCTTTTATAGATTTCGTAAAAATTATATTTGTAGTCATAATAAATGAGGGCTATGATACAAAGTTGTAACAAACTGGCTCTACATTGAAGATAATGCCTTTTACATCTATAATGAAAGCTACTTTTAGGCACACAAACTGTATTTCATTTAATAGTCTTAATTGAGTCTAAACAGAACTGTTCAAGTAGGAAGTGGTTCTTAGTTCAAATGTAAAGTGTGTATGCCAATTGAAAGAAAACTTCCAATTAAGCACTAAGCATAAGAAAAGGTCAGTGCATTGGGAGTTATACCTGATGTAAATGACGAGTTGATGGGTGCTGACGAGTTGATGGGTGCAGCACACCAACATGGCACAAGTATACATACGTAACAAACCTGCACATTGTGCACATGTACCCTAGAACTTAAAAGTATAATAAAAAAATTCAGTGTAAAGGAAGTAGGATTTCTATAAATAGTCTGGCTATTGGAAAATTCAGTTGCTCTATTAAATATTTGTCTTCTTTGTTAGATTTAAAATTCAAAGGTTAAACACATAAGAACTGGTCATGTGAAGGAAACATTAATATCATTAGAGCTTACTGTTAGGATTTTAGAAGTAGATATAGCTACATAAAACTGTTATCTAGAAAATAAACTCTCCAAGTGCATTTTCAACTGTGAAGAAATTTAATTCTGATACTGCTAGTAATTCTTGATGTGGATATTAGTAAACAAATCACTGATTCCTTTGGCTCACTTATTCTGGATGTCAAAATCAGCTCAAGAACGTTCCCCACTACTTTTCTTGGGAAACAATCTCTTAAGCTGCTCCTCATATTTTTTTCTAGATGTATTGTGGTGCCTTTCATATGTTGGAGGACAGAGGAAATCTGAATGTCTTTGATTTTAAACAGAATGATTCTTTATTTTCTTTTTCTGTTTTTGCATGCTGGCATAAAAAGAATAATTCTATTATAAAATACTGAGACTGTGAATACGGTGGTATACTGATTTCAGGATGGTGTATCAACCTGCAGTTCTTAAATAGTCTCCTCTTTAGTGGAAATGTTAGGCATATTTTTTGAAGTATGATAGCATAGCATTTTTGTTTTGTTAAAGATATGTATTTTAGTGTATAAAGGAAACAGAAAATAAGTTTATTGGTTATAAGCGCTTCTACAATTGTTGATAGTGTTTCTTTCTTGTTGTTACTTACGAACAGATGGTCACATCTTCTATTAACCAGATTTTAAACTTGGAAAAGTTTGGTGATTTAGCTTAAGTGCCTGATGCTGTATTTTAACTCTCCAGGAAATTATATCCTCAGTGTAGCACCAGTGTAGAATGTTAATGCTACTAAAGTTCACACTAGTTCTTGGCTGTTCTGTGTGTGTGTGTGTGCATGTGTGTGTGTGCATGTGTGTGTGTATCAGGATAGGAGATAGGGGTAGCTAATTATTAATGCAGTATATTACCAAAAAATTGGAAAATAGAGAAAATGACATCACTGTTGTTTTAGTAAATTTCCATGTAGTGTTTTCTCTAATTTTTATTTTTATATTATTGTAATAATACTGTACATTCAATTTTGTATGTTCTTCTCCCCCATTTAGCATTGTTATTGACACTTTTACGTGTTGCTGAAGTACTAACATGTTTTAATGGCTGTGTCAAAGTGCATGTACATCATTTACTTGGTTATCATATCCTTACTGTTTATCATCTAGATTATTTTATAGTTTTGTTACAAATACTATTGTTACAATTTTGACATATAGCTTATTAGATCTTTGAATTTTATCTCCGGATAAATTCTTAACCACAGACTTTTAGTCTTTTTCGTTAGCCACTTTTAAGTGATTTAAATATATGTAGCCATTAAAAAAAAATTAACCCAGGCTATAACGTTAATCCTCCCCCCTGTTAAAATGTTTTTCCTACAATTATGCAAAATGAATAAAATATTTTGCTTAGATTAGGAAAGTTTCTAGAGTATAGTAACTTTTGTAAACCCCATTTCCTTTTCATGTACCTCGTCTTTGCTGAAGTTATGTGTTTTATATGATTAGTGGATTTAAAGACTTGGACTAACTCATAACATTCTTTGCTTTTTTATTGTCATGTTTTTGTGCAGGAAATATGTTTTTTTATTCATATATTCATTTTTATAGTAGAGGTCTGATATACCAAAAGCAATTCATTAGAACATATTTATTTGATGTTTGAAGGATCCTTTAACATAGTTTTATGTATTTATGTGTGTAAGATTTATGCATTTTTATATAACAAACCAAAATCACATATGTATTTAACCGCTTTGTTAGTTGCTGATAATTTATGTAACAAAGTTTTCTTGGAGTCTTAAGTCTCACAAAACATCTTATTTTTGTGCATCCACACATGCCAATAAGTGAATCATGGTGCCTTTCCCAAGCCTTGTATGAACAGGACTGGGGTAAGGGCTATTTTTTTTTCTTATCATGGGTACTTAGAATAAGCTTTACAAAGAAAATTCCATGTTTCTCAGGCAAAAAAAAAAAGTATGAATTAAAGTAGATTTTAAGTATGCCATGTTAGATAAGTAATATGTACGTATTTTGGCACTAAATGAATAACTGCTGGAAAAATTTATTTTAAATGGCTTTTAAAATGCAATTATTTATGTCTCCAACAATGTCACTATTACTTGAAACTATCAATAATTTAAAAACACATTTCTTTGGTGCAAGATTATATTTCTAATTTAATCAATGTACTTAGCTTTAGCCTAATATTTTTCAACATTTGCCTGATGTTTTCAAGGTATTTGATAGATAAATATGTATGTAAAATGTACATGAAAATCTGGGGCTGGGCGTGGTGCCTTACGCCTGAAATCCCTGCACTTTGGGACGCTGAGGCCAGGAGGTCAGGAGTTCACCAGCCTGGCCAACATGGTGAACCCCGTCTCTACTAAAAATATAAAAATTAGCCGGGTGTGGTGGCATGTACCTGTAATCCCAGCTTACTCTGGAGGCTGAGGCAGGAGAATCACTTGAACCTGGGAGGAAGAGGTTGCAGTGAGCCGAGATCCCACCGTTGCACTCCAGCCTGGGCGACAAGAACGAAACTGTCTCAAAAAAAAAAAAAAAAAAAAAAAAAACCGAAAAAGAAAATTTGGATAAATTGGTAAATTTTTTGAAGGTCAAAGCATAGTCAGTTTATAGAATGAATCTCATTACATATTTTGTAGTATGGCTTAAAATTTAGATTTCCCTTGCAAATGTAATATTTATTAAATCTCTGCAAAGGCCCTAATTTATAGATAAGCATTGCACTATCTAATTTATGCCACTGGGTGGTAGTATTTTATTTTCATTTATGTAAGCTCTAGACTAGTAGCTTGCAAACTTTTTGATCTCAGGGACCTCTTAACACTCTTAAAATTTATTGGGGATTCCAAAGAGCTTTATTTATTTGGGTTATATGTATTGACATTTACTGTATTAATAATTAAAAGTAAAAAAAATTTTTTTTTTTTTTTTTTTTTTTGGAGACAGAGTCTCACTCTGTCGCCGAGGCTGGAGTGCAGTGACGTGATCTCAGCTCACTGCAACCTCCGCCTCCCGGGTTCAAGCAATTCTCCTGCCTCAGCCTGCGGAGTAGCTGGGACTAAAGGCATGTACCACCATGCCCAGGTAATTTTTTTGTATTTTTAGTAGAGATAGGTTTCACTGTGTTAGCCAGGATGGTTTCGAACTCCTGGCCTCGTGATCTGCACACCTCGGCCTCCTAAAGTGCTGGGATCACAGGCATGAGGCACCGCGCCTGGCTAAAAGTAAAAATTTTAACAATATTTGTTTAATTCGTTTTTAAAATAACAATTATAGACTGGGTGCAGTGGCTCATGCCTGTAATCCCAGTACTTTGGGAGGCCAAGGCAGGTGGATCACTTGAGTGCCAAGGGTTTGAGAACAGCCTGGCCAACATGGCAAAACCCCATCTCTACTAAAAATACAAAAATTAGCTGGATATGGTGGCGTGTGCCTGTAGTCCCAGCTACTCAGGAAGCTGAGGCAGGAGAATCGCTTGAACCCCAGGAGGTGGGGGTTGCAGTGAGCCAAGATCACGCCACTACACTCCAGCCTGGGTGACAGAACGAGACTCTGTTTCAAAAATAATAATACTAATTATAGGCCGGGCATGGTGGCTCATGCCTGTAATCCCAGCACTTTGGGAGGCCGAGGCAGGCGGATTACCTGAGGTCAGGAGTTTGAGACCAGCCTGGCCAACATGGTGAACGCTGTCTCTACTAAAAATACAAAAATTAGCCAGGCATGGTGGCATACGCCTGTAATCCCAGCTATTCTGGAGGCTGAGGCAGGAGAATTGCTTGAACCTGGGAGGTGGAGGTTGAAGATGGTGCCATTGCACTCCAGCCTGGCCGACAGAGCAAGACTTTATCTCAGAACAAACAAAGAAACAACAAAAAACAAACCATTTATAAATCCATTACATGTTAGCACAAATACTTTTATGAAATCTACCTGTATTTTCCAAAATAAGGTTTAGTGTGAAGAATGGCCTTGTTTTACATTTTTGTTATCTCATTGCTTGGCTTAATACAATGCAGCTGGATTTTCATGCCTGTTTCTGCATTTAATCCGTTGTGATATATTATTTTGGTTGAAATATATGAAGAAAATCTAGTCTTATGTAGACACTTATTTGGAAAAGGGAGGATCTCACAGATCCTCTGAAAGGGTCTCAAGACCCCAGGATCTTTGGACCACATGTTGAGAACTGCTGCTGTAGACTTTGATTTTATTTGCCAAAGAGGCTTGATGATTCAGTGGGAATTCCGATAAAATTATTTTTGTTGCTTTTTCTGTTAATTTGTATTTCATTCATTTTGTAGTGCTTTTCATTCACTCATTTTGTTTGTTTGTTTTTGCTGGGATAGAGACAGGCATTGGCTTACTTATTCTTCATGTCATTAACCAGCTTGTTAGGATCATCAGTTAATCTAGAGTTTAACAGCCTTTTCACACTTCTGCATTTTTGTTTATTTCCTACACTGGGAGTAGAAGTGGGTCTTCTTAACCATGTAGTAAAGTGTTCTTTGGGACAGTGTAACAAAATAGTAATGCTACATGAAATCTCAGAATTCTGGCATTTCTTATTATAATTGATTAGGATACTCAGGATGAGGAGTATCCTCTAAGAGGTGCTGGAGTAGCAAAAACAATGCCACATTCTTCCTAGCTGTATCTAAGGATTAGTTATTTTATTCCCCTTTCTTACTACTTCAGCTATCTTTTTGTGAAATATTTTCTTTGTCACTTAATACCTAGCATATGCTTGGCAGTTGGTAAACAGCTGCTATGTATGTATTTGATGACTGAATGGTTGGATTATTGAGCTACAGATTGCCAACCTTTCTCATTTAACCCTTATAGAGAGCGTTTGCCCATTTTTATAATTCCCATGGATGTGAGTGAACCTCATCTGAAGTGGAAAGTGAGGAGCTAGCAATAAAGGGTCTGCCCTGCATTTTACTTAACTGACAGAGGATCATACTTACAGTTCATTGAAAATTGACCTAAAAGTATTTTTAAAGTGTGTGGGTTTTTTTTTTAAATAAAAATTGCCTGAGATACATTGAATTTTGCTTTGGAAGAACACAGTGTGTTCTTGCAAGATTCTGTGGCAGTTCATGCTTAGCCTTCCTATTGATGTGTGCCGTGACTGTGGTTTTCCCATGCACTCTTGCATGTTGGCAGAAGACTTGTCAGCTGTGGCTGATGCACGCTTTATTTCTCCTCACTCACTTATCTTTTGTTGGGAATTTGAAAGATAAATTGTCTAGACATTTTGAACATACTTTTTTAGTACTTACATTAAAATTCTATTTTCACTTTGGAAAGAGTAGGGAATTCACTTTTATAATATTATAGGCTGTGGACGCCATTTCTGGGAATTACAAGGTCAGGTGAGATGTTTCTGGGTAGTAAGTAAACTCTTGGTATATCCTCCTTAAACATTGTGATGAGAATCAGTGTTGGAGGCAGACTTCCTGTGAGGAAGTGGCTTCATTTGTGATACAGTGTAGAATCCATAATGGGTTTGAAATACGTTTTCTGTGTTTGGATATATATATATATATATAAAATCTTAATGCCTTTCCCCACCAGTTTTTTGGCTATTTAACATTTCCTTAAAGCAGGATGGGGAGGTAGAAAGCAGTGAGTTTTGTGTCAGAAAGAAGTATAACATATTGCATTTTGTTGAGAGTTAAAAGCCATTAGTAATTGATTGGTTCAGAAATTCTGCTTTAGTAAGAAATATTATTGCCCAACGGAGCTTGATCCATATCAGCATTCTTAGTTTTTAAAAATATTGCAAGGTAAGGATCGTTGCTTAAATCCAATTTTAAAGTTCTATCATCAGGCTTATATATTCAGGTTGATTTATCATCTGAAGGAAAAATTGGATGCTTCAGTTACCATATTTCAATGAAAGATTTCAATGGTTTCTTTCTAGGTGTGAAATTATTTGGTTCCCTGACATGGTACTGGAAAGTAGGAGAGAGGGTTAAATTAGGATGAAAAGAACTTTGAAACCAAATCCATCCTATTTTCATCATTGTATAATGGATAATAAGGTGACTTGGACAAACTGTTTTAGTGGATTAAACACTAATATTAGACTCTATATAGAATAGTATCCTGAAATTTATTGAATGTGATTAGAAAACTTAATTAGCAGAAAATTATATCTAAACAGGAACTTGTGGCATGGATTTTTTGTTGTTTGAAAAGGTGAGAACATTACATTTATTTTTTATACTGTGCTGGATTCTGGAATTTTAAAAATGAAAACAAAAAAATTCACTAGATTTGACTACATAGTTTTGTTTTATTTTACTTAATTGACAAAAGATTTTCATTTAAACTCTTATTTTGCTGAAAGGGTTTCAGAACTCTTCAGTTTCTCCAGAGCCTGATTGAAGATATTTTTGTGAATTACTCAGAAATGCTGAGATGCAGTTTTATATGCTGAATAATAATGAAAAGGTACTGATGACATCTAAGTATTAAAAGACATTGATCATACCTTTTTTCATTCCCCCAGCATTTAACCTTCAACACAAACTAATTAGGCAGTAAGCACTTTGTTTCAGAATCTTTCCCATAATTAGTCACTTTACTGGACTGATTTTTTTAAGTGAGGAAACTTAATTTCTTGTTAGTAGTAAGCATTCATTATTTCTTGACTGATTTTTTTAAGTGAGGAAACTAATTTCTTGTTAGTAGTAAGCGTTCATTATTTCTGTATTTTCTGTATGGTTGACATCAGAATTTATAGTAAAAGAATATGTAAACCAAAGACACCATTTTTGTTTCCAACATATTTATATCTGAGGATTATCATCTTGGGGTTTGCAGGCAAATGCCAGTAAAGTTAGAATAGGAATCTTTTCTTTTTTTTTTTTTTGAGAGGGTCTCTCTTTGTCACCTAAGCTAGAGTGCAGTGGTACAATCACTGCTCACTGCAGCCTTGACCTCTCAGACTTAAGTGATTCTCCCACCTCAGCTGCTCAGAGTAGCTGAGACTACAGGTACAAGCCAACCTGCCTGGCTAATTTTTAATTTTTTTGTAGAGATGGGGTTTCACTATGTTGCCTAGGCTGGTCTTGAACTCCTGGGCTCAGGCAATCCTCCCACCTTGGCCTCCCATAGTGATGGAATTATAGGCGTGAGCCCCACTGCACCTGGCAATAGGAATCTTTATAAATGATTTCAGCTAATTAATATTCCTTTGAAATTTAGACGTGTTTGAGTATCAGTTTTATACTTTGGGCATATAAAATAAATAAATTGGATAGATTTGCTTTTTATATAAAAGATATCACTTTGGGAGGCCAACGCGACGGATCACGAGGTCAGGAGTTTGAGACCAGCCTGGCCAATATGGTGAAACCCTGTCTTTACTAAAAATACAGAAATTAGCTGGGCGTGGTGGCGGGCACCTGTAGTGCCAGCTACTCTGGAGGCCAAGGCAGGAGAATCGCTTGAACCTGGGAGGCAGAGGTTGCGGGGAGCCGAGATCGTGCCCACTGCACTCTAGCCTGGGTGACAGAATGAGACTCCATCTCAAAAGAAAAAAAATGTATATGGTTGTCAGATAAATTACTTTTTAAATGATTGAGCAAACTAAGTTGCATTTCCCAGTTGTTACCAGAATTCACTCTTCTCTTGGCAATTTTGCCTTTGAGAAAATGCTTTAGAATAAATGTTTGTCTTCAGGTTTGCAATTCCTGTACCCAAACCACTGTGTTAAACCAAATTGTTAATGAAGGCCTTTTTTCCTGAGCTGCCATAGGTTGAAGTTCCCACATTTCTTATACCACTGGAAGTGAAAATGTTATATGTGCCAATAAACGACTGTCTCCCTGGGGCATATGTTTCTTGGTAGGATTACAAACCTATCTTGAAAACTGAGTTTTGTTTATAGTCCATCTCAATGGTAGAGGGAAGTCTGGAGACTTCTGTGAGGACTAAAGGAAATAATCTAGGATGGCAGTAGCAGTAGGACTTTCCTAGGGTATCATTATGCTAATAATGCGTGTGTGTGTGTGTGTGCATGCATACATACATATACAACCCACATATATGTACACATATATAAAGGCATATACAGATCCTCCTTGACTTATGATAGGGTTAGAATTTGATAAATTAATTGTAAGTTGAAAATATCAGTATCAACTTGTAAAGGTCTTATCCAGATATAACTTTATTATTAAGTGGAGGAGTGTACTGAATGTGTATTGCTTTTGCACCGTTGTGAAGTTGACAGATCCAAGAGCATCGTAAATCAGGGACCATCTGTGTACACAAATACACGTAAACACACACATATGTATTTTGTTTGTTTGTTTGGGGACAAAGTCTTGCTCTGTTAGGCAAGCTGGAGTGCAGTGGCACCATCTCAGCTCACTGCAGCCTCCATCTCCCAGACTCAAGTGATTCTACTGTCTCCAGCCTCCCGGGTAGCTGGGACTACAGGAGTGTGCTACTGCACACTCAGGCTAATTTTTGTATTTTTAGTAGAGATGGGGTTTCACCATGTTGGCCAGGCTGGTCTTGAACTCCTGACCTCAGGTAATTCACCTGCCTCAGCCTCCAAAAGTGCTGGGATTACAGGTGTGAGCCACTGTGCCCAGTCACATGTATGTATTTTTGGTGCCAAGTTACACACCTGTTGCACCCGTCCTATCTGATTTTGTTTGATAATGTTGAGCTGTTTGGCCTCTTTAAAGACCTGGCCAGATGCAGTGTCTCATGCCTGTAATCCCAGCACTTTGGGAGGATAAGGTGGGTGGATCACTTGAGGTCAAGAGTTTGAGACCATTTTGGACAATATGGTGAAACCGCATCTCTACTAAAAATACAAAAATTAGTCAAGCATGGTGGTGCATGCCTGTGGTCCCAGCTACTTGGGAGGCTGAGGCAGGAGTATTGCTTGAACCCAGGAGGCGGAGGTTGTAGTGGGCTGAGATTGCACCACTGCACTCCAGCCTGGGTGACAGAGCAAGATTCCGTCTCAAACACACACACACACACACACACACACACACACACACACACACACACACACTCTCTCTCTCTCTCTCTCTCTCTCTCTCTCACGAAAAAAAACCCTGCTACTCTAGCCAAGATGATTATTTTTGCAGAGTCTGAATTCTTCCTTACCTTACCCAAAAACCCCCTGCTGTGGTAGTGCCTTTCTATAATACTGTTGAATCAGGTAAAGATTTCTTTCCAGTCACCTGGAAACAGCTCTGGTTTGAAACTTATACAGATAGTAAGTTTCATTTCAAAATATTCAGCCAGTAAATGTTTAAAAAAGTAACAAAAATCTCTGCTCTTTTATTATATAGTTAAGAAGTTTTTAAAAATAAAATATGCCTAAGAATAGTTTTTCCGTTCTTAAAAGTGTCATAGTGAGTATATAATAGTATTACATAATTATTGATGATAAGAACTATAGAGCAAACAAAAAGCAATTGAAATTATACAGTACAGAAATAGGGACAAGTCTTCATTTCTTTAAATTTACTATCCATAAAGAAACTGGTAGAGAATGGAGAGCCTTCAGTCATTTATTTTTTCCAAACTTCTAAACTTAGACTCATATAAACAGTCTTAATATCCTAATCCAGAACTGAGTGATAAATTGGTTTTGGTGACTGAACATTTCTTGTGGCTTTGTTGAACTACTCCAATATCTCTTGGCTTAGAACAGTGATGAGTTTTTAAAGCTGTCCTGCTACTGCTGCTCTTAGTTCTCAAAAATTGAATGTAAAACACTTTAGCTCAGTGATATTTCTTGAGATACTTGATTTCTGCTGTTTTCATTATAGCTTTTGAGGAACTTGAAAAAGCTTTGAGTACAGCCCAAAAAACAGAGGAAGCACGGAGAAAACTGAAAGCAGAAATGGATGAACAAATAAAAACTATCGAAAAAACAAGTGAGGAGGAACGCATCAGTCTTCAACAGGAATTAAGTCGGGTGAAACAAGAGGTTGTTGATGTAATGAAAGTAAGAATAATTCTGTAATGAAATGGGCTACAACAAATTTGAAATTTAAGTGTATTTTTCCTTACACTCTTTGACTGTAAAGAAGAATTTGTTTGTATTTTAGACATTGACTGTTTCCTGATATTCAGGATATAGTACAAATTTTGATAGATAAATGCATTTAATACTTAGGTAATTCTTTGGAACCTTTTAAGCTTTGCTTTCTCTCCAGTGGACTATGTTATAAACTGAGATGTGCCTTAACTGTTCTGTGGCTCCCCGACGCTTAGGCACCTTGAAGATAGGCTACTTAGCTGCTTCAGTAGCATATCCTCCAAAGAACTTGGCCAAGAAGGTACTTGCCTAGTATGTGTTGAGGGAATGAGGGAGTAGTGACTGAGGGACTAGATTGTTTAAATGTTTTAAAGGATCATTATTACTTAATGTTCTGGTTACTCTTAATATAGATAGACCTTACTTTAAAAGTTAGCTTTTTGGAAAGATCTCTTAGAAATTAATGAATTTTTAAAATCCCATAGATTTTCAATTTTTCAGAAATATGAACATGACATCATCATGGCCCCTCCCTGCTCCCAGCTTCCTTCCTCACCCATTTTTTTCTGCTTTGTTTTTTTGCTTGTTTTTCCTCCTGTCATGTTTGCCTTTCTTGCCACGTTGCTTATTTTATCCTATTTCTTTACTGACTCCCCATTTATATTCTTGATATTTCATTATGGCCACTAAAATTGCTCAAGATAAATTATAGATCTGAATAGATGAGGCTTGGATTTCAGAGTTGCAGTATGCATTTCTATAACTCATGGTAAGGTTTCTGTGATTTTACTTATGAGTGCATAACAAGCATTGAGGGGGCAAATTATATTTCTTTTCATTTTCTTCTTCCTGCTGAACTGTAGGTAATTTTCAAAGTAGAAATTATTTGTGGCCAATTATTGGATATATAAGGCTTTAACTATAACTGCCTGACTGTATTTTAAGTTTTAAAGTAGTCATATGATGTGATAAGTAATGTTACCATGGACTCCAACAACTTAAAAATAATGTATTATTTTGAAAGGTAATAATATAGACATATGGTATAAAAATCAGAGGATATAAAGTATATAGTGAAAAGATTCCCCTGTTTTCCCACAGAAAAGTGCTGTTTTCCTTTTTGAGTATATTTCCCATAGATAGCCTGTGTATATAATTTCTCTTTTCTCCTCTAATTTTTTTTCTTTTCCTTATAGATGGGTTTATTAGGCTTCCTTTAAATGGTATCTGGATTTTTTTTTTAACTTAAAAACCACATGGTTAATCCTGACATCATTTTTAAAAATTCAGTTTTTTCTTTTTTTAAACACAAAAGATAGCATGTTATATAGAATGTTCTATATTTTGCTTTTCCACTTAATCTTTCTAGGAGATTGTTCCTTAGCCATTGGTAGTTGATAATTCATAGTGATACCCCATTTATTTTAAAGGCTGCTCAAGATTTCATTGTATGAATATCCTGTAATTTAATCAGTTTCCTATTGATAGATACTTAGATTGTTTTCTGGTTTTGCTATTGCAAATTATCACTTTTTTTTTTTTTCTGAGACGGAGTCTTGCTCTGTCACCCAGACTGGGGTGCAATGGTGCAATCTCGATTCACTGCATCCTCTGCCACCCAGGTTCAAGCGATTCTCCTGCCTCAGCCTCCTGAGTAGCTGGGATTACAGGCGTGTGCCATCATGCCTAGCTAATTTTTGTATTTTTAATAGAGATGGGGTTTCACCATGTTGGCCAGGCTGGTCTCAAACTCCTGACCTCAGGTGATCCACTTGCCTCGGCCTCCCAAATTGTTGGGATTACAGGCATGAGCCACTGTGCCTGGCCTGTGAATATTCTTATCCATACTTGTTCACATTTGTATTTCTTTAGGGTAGATGACTACAAGGGGACTATTACTCAAGCAAAGACTATACGTATTTTTAATTGTTGCCTAGTTGCTATGAAGTCTGTGGAGGACAATTTATACCCTCACAAGCAATGTGTTAGAATATGTTTCCCCCCTCATAAAGATGGCATTATCTAACTTTGTCTTTCCAACTTTATACGTTAAAAAATTATCATTCTAATATATATAATTCTTACCTGTATGATAAACATATTTTTCCTATTTAAGTTATTTGCCCAAATCCTTGACTCACTTTTCTATTGGGCTATTGGTCTTTTATTGATTTGTAGAAGCTCTTTGTTTATGAGAATTAGCCCTTTGGACATAGGTCCTTTTAGCCAAATAGTTTTCTCAGTTTGTTATTTGTTGACTTTACAACTTGTTTTTGTAGAAATTTTTTTTTCCTTGTAGTTGAATTTATAAGGCTTTTCTTTAAATGTTATCTGGATTTTTTTTTTTTTTTTAAACACATATTCAGTCCTGAGATCATTTTTAAAAATTTGATTTTTTCTTCTGGCACTTTCATGCTTTCATTTTTTTTTACTGTTAACATCTTTGATCCAACTGAAATTTATTTAGTGTAAGGAATGAGATAAGGATTCAACTTAAATTTTTCCCAGATGGCTACTAAATGGTCTCTAAATCATTTATTTAGTAATCCACATTTCTCCCTCCGATATGCCATATTATCTTCTTTTTTTGTTTGTTTGTTTTTGTAGAGACTGGATCTCCCTATTTTGTCCAGGCCAGTCTTGAACTCCTGGGCTCAAGCTGTCCTCCTGCCTTGGCCTCCCAAAGTGCTGGGATTACAGGCATAAGCCACCATGCCCTGCCTATGTTATCTTTAATACACACTAAATTATTAAAGTATTAAATGTGAGGTTTTTTTTCCTTCATTTTCTGTGCTGTTCTATTGCTTTGTCTGACCATGTGCAGCTGTTTACTCTAATTTTATAATATGCTATTTGGTAGCTGCTGCTTATTACTCTTATTTCTTGGAATAGTGTTTGTTATTCTTCCATGTTTATTTTGTCCAGTGGGCTCCCCCATTCTGGTTTTTTTTTTATATATTAACTTTTTAGATTTATATAAGGAGATTTGACATTTTTATGAGATTGAGGTTTCCTATCCAAAAAAAAGAACAAGGCCTGTACCTTTTAATAAATAGTACAAGCCTGGAAAGCTGGGCATAATTTGATTGGTGCAGCCAGGGCGCACCTTCACCAGTGTAGTGCCCTCTCTGAGAGCATCCTTATTCCTCAGCTGTGCTCCCCTATCCTGACTTGTAGGGAACATCCCTGCAAGATGTGGAAATGAAGTCTATTGCAGCAGCAGCAGCACTTGTCTTAAAATAAGAGGAAAACTACTGGTTATTCTTTTAACTATCATGGCTTTTATGACTTTGATCTGTGTAGGAAATGTGTTTTAGGAGGAATATGATTTTTTTCTTCTTAAAAAGTTATTAGTTTGAGTAAATTATAATAGTATTTAGTTGTGGAGTTACATATTTTATTCTGGGTGTCCTTATATTATCTATATGGCTCATTTTCAGAAATCCTCAGAAGAACAAATTGCTAAGCTACAGAAGCTTCATGAAAAGGAGCTGGCCAGAAAAGAGCAGGAACTGACCAAGAAGCTTCAGACCCGAGAAAGGGAATTTCAGGAGCAAATGAAAGTAGCTCTTGTAAGTGCCTATTTTTTTTTTTCTGCTCTAGATATACTTCTCAGAGTTACAAAGTTATCATCCTCTCACCGTTGCATTCCAGTTAGAGGTCAGACTACTGGCAGCCTTGACGTTTGGGTATAAAGAGAGGATAGGGAGTAGGCAAGCTGTCAGAGCTTATTAGCTTGGTATTATGTGAAAATTAAATTTACTGATCTAACACACTTTCTTTCTTTCTTTTTCTTTTTTTTTTGAGATAGAGTCTCGCTCCATCGCCTAGGCTGGAGTGCAGTGGTGAGATCTCGGCTCACTGCAGCCTGCATAATCTCCATCTCCCCAGTTCAAGTGATTCCCCTGCCTCAGCCTCACAAGTAGCTGGGACTGCAGGTGCACACCACCAAGCTCAGCTAATTTTTATTTTTTTATTTTTAGTAGAGATGGAGTTTCACCATGTTGGCTAGGCTGGTCTTGAACTCCTGACCTCAAGTGATCCACCCACATTGGCCTCCCAAATTGTTGGGATTACAGGCGTGAGCAACTGTGCTTGGCCACACTTTCTTTTTAAAACATTTAAAAATTTTTAACAATTTCTTTCAATATTTATAGTTCTCTTTAATTGTCAATATTCAGTATAATTAACACACTTTCATTAAGCAGTTTGTTTTTCCGTCCCTCCCACCTGGCAGTAGGCTATGATTAGGGACAAGAAAAGGAGAAGATAGATTAATTGAACTAGTGACTGCATAATTCAAGAAGAGAGTGCATAATTCAAGAACAGTGTCAAAAATCTCATCAGACTGAGTGTACCCAGAGCTCAAGTCTGAGAAAATTTTGGCTGAGTTGTATTTTACAGAATAAGAAATAAAAATGGCCAAGTAATTTTTATTTTAAGTGGAATAATTTCAGTACTAATTTTCAGTCCATATGATGGCTTAAAAAATAGAGTTAAATTTAAAAACTTCCTGAACTAACAAAAACCAGAAAAGCAGATTGAGATTTTTGTTGAAAGATTTTTTAAAATAGCGTAATTTGAAAGTTTAAAACAAAAAATATTTTTCTTCACTTATGAAAGCCTTTTACATAAGTTGCCATAAAAAAGTGTTAGTGACAAAAATGTAATACGTTTTTGTATGAAGTTATTATCCATAAGATAATATGTGTAACTCAAAAATGCTTTCAGTGTAAAAGGATAATAAATAGTATTTTAGATTTTAATCTTCTTTCTTACATATATTGTTGTCTTCACTCTTAGTTGCTTCTGGGGCCCCGAGAATTTCTAGCAGCAGTGATTCTTGAATTGAGTTAACAAGTTCTCTAACCTGCTTTGTGGGGGCACATGGATTTACAGTATGATTGGGTGTCTGTGGTCATGAAATTTACACATATATGGCCACATACTTGTTTTCTTTGTTGATCCAGAAAAGAATTAAAGCATTTTACAAGAATACTTAACTGTAACAGTACAACATAAATTAAAAATAGGGGCAAAAAATTAAGGAACAAAGTGGGAAATAAATAACACTAAAAATGCCTGTCACAAGGGCCTACTCTGAGTTTTCATGCTGGGGTAATTGACCTTTGGGGACACTGAGCCAGCCTTCATATACACATGTGTGGGTACCTGTGCCTGCCCTTTTCTTAATTCAGTGGACTATTAAAATTTCCTCCTTTATGGGCATATAGAGATATATTTAAAATATAGTTTACATTAAATAATATATTTAAATGGATATTTTAAAATCAATGCTATGGAAACTAATATTTTCTTATCAACCGACTCATAATATGGTACAAAATCTTTCCTTAATTAAAGTAGTGCACTTTACTTGAGTACAATGAACTGAAAGTATTGCCGTTGGCAATATCTGCTCTAAGCAATAGGTATAGATAAGTACACTTGTCTTAATTGGAGTTCAGTTAAGAAATTAACATTTAATATGTTAATCGACTGTTAAAAATACTCTCTAAAGCTTCTCTTCTCAAAACACTAAACACTTTAAATTGAATATTGATACATGGTAAGGACAATCAGAGAAGCTTTTAAGTATTAGTAGGGTGGTAGAACCAATGTAGCTTTGTTTTATAGATATTGTCTTGATCTTACCCATATATTGACAAGTAATCTTCTGATTTCAATTTGATTTTCCATGTGGGGTCCCTTTCTGAATGACGTATTTCTCACAAACTGTATAAACTTAAATCTGGTTTCTAGACCTAGAGTAGAAATACCGAACTCTGGTGACCTTTCACATTCAGCAGTGTTTTGTAAAACATTTAAGTAGTGGAAAAATAGCAGACATAGTGGGGTTATTGGAACATAATTTTTCATATCAGTAATAATTGTGGCAATTACCCCACTGGAAAAACCATAGTGCCTTGTTTGTATAGACTAGAGCATGGGAGGAGAGAGATGATGACATTACCTATCCAACAGGGCTGGGTGCAGATCAAAAGAAATGAATGATTCCTGGGGAAGTACTTTGTGAATGCTGAAGATTTATATGCATTTAAGGTGGTATTAATTATTTTTGGCACAGGAAAAGAGTCAATCAGAATATTTGAAGATCAGCCAAGAAAAAGAACAGCAAGAATCTTTGGCCCTAGAAGAGTTAGAGTTGCAGAAAAAAGCAATCCTCACAGAAAGTGAAAATAAACTTCGGGACCTTCAGCAAGAAGCAGAGACTTACAGAACTGTAAGTTTTAATGATACTCAGATTCTGGAGTTGTGAAACTATTTGCATATGAAAATTTGTTATCTCTCTAGTCAGTAAAAAGTTTCAAAGATTACTGGATTAGATTTATGTATACGTGCCCTTCATTTTTAGATAGTGTGAGCTATGCATGGGAGTGGATTTGGCTTTGGGCTCTGTTTATTACATGGTGCTCCTGGTTCTGCCTTTAGCTAGCTATATTTCTGTCAGCCACTGAGTCTGCCGCTTTTCACTGACCCTGCAGCATCTCCATTGCGTGCTCATCCTTGATGTCTAGGAAGTGGGCTCATTTTGTAGGCAGTACTTGTTCTGGCACCTTCCTGCTTGTCCAGGTTTATCTTATGCCATGTCCTGAACGTAATCCAGTCTCTGCTTATATCACAGTTTAATTACACTAGTGTGTTGTTTTGCATTTGGTTTCCCCAGTTTTTCCATACTAAACATAGTCCTGTAATGAACATATTTGTATATATGTCTCAGAGTGTACATTTTAAAGACCCTGTCTGACCCTTTCCTTAGCAGTATTTGAAATGTACAACCTGTTTTGAAAACTGACGATGTTTAGACTTGTTAGCTTTTTTCCTCTGGTTTAGATAGTAAAACAGCCATACTTCTTACTCATAGTTCTAAACCATCCTTAGTTTTTCCATTACGAACACTTACAAAAGGTTCCATGGTGGGTGAAATGGACACTTAGGAGGCCTAGATCTTCTACTTGTTAGCTTTTTAATTTAATTGTACTTTAATTTCATCACCTGTCTCATGAAGAGATTAGATTCAGTAATTCCTTAGGACCCTAGGACCTTTCCAGCTCTGACATTTTGTGGGTCTGCCTTACTTAACTCCTTCAGAGTCAAAATTACATTTTCATGAGATAATAATAATCTTTGTTAAAATTTGTGCAAGTTCCTTCTTTTTGAAAAAAGAAAGAACCTTCTAAATGATAATTTTGAAGGTGGAAAAATCATACGTTCTTTTTCTTCTAAAATTATGAGAATAATAAAATAGTATGTAGGCTGGAACTATGAGTTGGGTTAAGCATATAATCTTTTCTTTTCTTGTCTTTTTTTTGTTGTTTTTTTTGTTTGTTTTTCAAGATAGTCTTGCTTTGTTGCCCAGGCTGGAGTGTAGTGGCACGATCTCGGCTCACTGCAGCCTTCGCCTCCTGGGTTCAAGGGTCCCCAATCTTAGCCTCCCGAGTAGCTGGGACTACAGCCGCACGCTACCCCGCCTGGCTAATTTTTGTATTTTTTTGGTAGAGACGGGGCTTTACCATGTTGGCCAGGCTGGGTCTCAAACTCCCGGCTTCAAGTGATCTACTCTCCTTGGCCTCCCAGACTGCTGGGATTACAGGCGTGAGCCACCGTGCCTGGCCATAATCTTTTCTTTGTTATATGATTCCTTTAGTAATTGAGCACAGATTCTTTGTTCTTTCTAGTGTTTGGTATGATATGTTAAGCTATTTATGTAAATTTTGATCTTCAGGTAGGTGGTAGACATCATGTCTGTGTATCATTGCTAATAGGTAAGTACGTACTTTAATAAAAATGCATCTGTTTTTAATTAACAGAGAATTCTTGAATTGGAAAGTTCTTTGGAAAAAAGCTTACAAGAAAACAAAAATCAGTCAAAAGATTTGGCTGTTCATCTAGAAGCTGAAAAAAATAAGCACAATAAGGAGATTACAGTCATGGTTGAAAAACACAAGACAGAATTGGAAAGCCTTAAGCATCAGCAGGATGCCCTTTGGACTGAAAAACTCCAAGTCTTAAAGCAACAATATCAGACAGAAATGGAAAAACTTAGGGAAAGGTGTGAACAAGAAAAAGAAACATTGTTGAAAGACAAAGAGATTCTCTTCCAGGCCCACATAGAAGAAATGAATGAAAAGACTTTAGAAAAGCTTGACGTGAAACAAACAGAACTAGAATCATTATCTTCTGAACTGTCAGAGGTATTAAAAGCCCGTCACAAGCTAGAAGAGGAACTTTCTGTTCTGAAAGATCAAACAGATACAATGAAGCAGGAATTAGAGGCCAAGATGGATAAACAGAAAAATCATCACCAGCAGCAAGTTGACAGTATCATTAAAGAACACGAGGTATCTATCCAGAGGACTGAGAAGGCATTAAAAGATCAAATTAATCAACTTGAGCTTCTGTTGAAGGAAAAGGACAAGCATTTGAAAGAGCATCAGACTCATGTAGAAAATTTAGAGGCAGATATTAAAAGGTCTGAAGGGGAACTCCAGCAGGCATCTGCTAAGCTGGATGTTTTTCAGTCTTACCAGAGTGCCACACATGAGCAGACAAAAGCATATGAGGAACAGTTGGCCCAATTGCAGCAGAAGTTGTTGGATTTGGAAACAGAAAGAATTCTTCTTACCAAACAGGTAGCTGAAGTTGAAACACAAAAGAAAGATGTTTGTACTGAGTTAGATGCTCACAAAATCCAGGTGCAGGACTTAATGCAGCAACTTGAAAAACAGAATAGTGAAATGGAGCAAAAGGTAAAATCTTTAACCCAAGTCTATGAGTCCAAACTTGAAGATAGTAACAGAGAACAGGAACAGACAAAACAAATCTTGGTGGAAAAGGAAAATACGATTTTACAAATGAGAGAAGGACAGAAGAAAGAAATTGAGATACTCACACAGAAATTGTCAGCCAAGGAGGACAGTATTCATATTTTGAATGGGGAATATGAAACCAAATTTAAAAACCAAGAAAAAAAGATGGAAAAAATTAAGCAGAAAGCAAAGGAGATGCAAGAAACATTAAAGAAAAAATTACTGGATCAGGAAGCCAAACTTAAGAAAGAGCTTGAAAATACTGTTCTAGAACTTAGTCAGAAAGAAAAACAGTTTAATGCCAAAATGCTGGAAATGGCACAGGCTAACTCAGCTGGAATCAGTGATGCAGTGTCAAGACTGGAAACAAACCAAAAGGAACAAATAGAAAGTCTTATGGAGGTTCATCAACGAGAACTCAATGATGTCATATCAATCTGGGAAAAGAAACTTAATCAGCAAGCTGAAGAACTTCAAGAAATACATGAAATCCAATTACAGGAAAAAGAACAAGAGGTAGCAGAACTGAAACAGAAGATCCTCCTATTTGGGTGTGAAAAAGAAGAGATGAACAAGGAAATAACATGGCTGAAGGAAGAAGGTGTTAAGCAGGATACAACATTAAATGAATTACAGGAACAGTTAAAGCAGAAGTCTGCCCATGTGAATTCTCTTGCACAAGATGAAACTAAACTGAAAGCCGACCTTGAAAAGCTGGAGGTTGACTTGAATAATTCTCTGAAGGAAAATACTTTTCTTCAAGAGCAGCTAGTTGAACTGAAGATGCTGGCGGAAGAAGATAAGCGGAAAGTTTCTGAGTTGACTAGCAAGTTGAAAACCACAGATGAAGAATTCCAGAGTTTGAAATCTTCACATGAAAGCAGTAACAAAAGCCTAGAGGACAAGAGCTTGGAATTTAAAAAACTGTCTGAGGAACTAGCGATTCAGCTAGATATTTGCTGTAAGAAAACTGAAGCCTTATTAGAAGCTAAAACAAATGAGCTAATCAACATTAGTAGTAGTAAAACTAATGCCATTCTCTCTAGGATTTCTCATTGTCAGCACCATACAACTAAAGTTAAGGAGGCACTGTTAATTAAAACTTGCACAGTTTCTGAATTAGAAGCACAGCTTAGACAGTTGACAGAGGAACAGAATGCACTAAATACTTCTTTTCAACAGGCTACTCATCAGTTAGAAGAAAAAGAAAATCAAATTAAGAGCATGAAGGCTGATATTGAAAGTCTTGTAACAGAAAAGGAAGCCTTACAGAAGGAAGGAGGCAATCAGCAACAGGCTGCTTCTGAAAAGGAGTCTTGTATAACACAGTTGAAGAAAGAGTTGTCTGAAAACATCAATGCTGTCACATTGATGAAAGAAGAGCTTAAAGAAAAAAAAATTGAGATTAGCAGTCTTAGTAAACAACTAACTGATTTGAATGTTCAGCTTCAAAATAGTATCAGCCTATCCGAAAAAGAAGCAGCCATTTCATCACTAAGAAAGCAATATGATGAAGAAAAACATGAATTGCTGGATCAGGTGCAAGATTTATCTTTAAAAGTTGATACTCTGAGTAAAGAGAAAATTTCTGCTCTTGAGCAGGTAGATCACTGGTCCAGTAAATTCTCAGAATGGAAGAAGAAAGCACAGTCAAGATTTACACAGCATCAAAACACTATTAAAGATTTGCAGATTCAGCTTGAGTTAAAATCAAAGGAAGCTCATGAAAAGGATGAGAAGATAAATTTATTGAAGGAAGACCTTGATCAACAAAATAAAAGATTTGATTGTTTAAGGGGTGAAATGGAAGACAAGAAGAGCAAGATGGAGAAAAAGGAGTGTAATTTAGAAACAGAGTTAAAGACTCAAACAGCAAGAATTATGGAATTAGAGGACCATATTACCCAGAAAACGATTGAAATAGAGTCCTTAAATGAAGTTCTTAAAAATTACAATCAACAAAAGGATATTGAACACAAAGAATTGGTTCAGAAACTTCAACATTTTCAAGAGTTAGGAGAGGAAAAGGACAACAGGGTTAAAGAAGCTGAAGAAAAAATCTTAACCCTTGAAAACCAAGTTTATTCCATGAAAGCTGAACTTGAAACTAAGAAGAAAGAATTAGAACATGTGAATTTAAGTGTGAAAAGCAAAGAGGAGGAGTTAAAGGCATTGGAAGATAGGCTTGAGTCAGAAAGTGCTGCAAAATTAGCAGAGTTGAAGAAAAAAGCTGAACAAAAAATTGCTGCCATTAAGAAGCAGTTGTTATCTCAAATGGAAGAGAAAGAAGAGCAGTATAAAAAAGGTACAGAAAGCCATTTGAGTGAGTTAAATACAAAATTGCAGGAAAGAGAAAGGGAAGTTCACATCTTGGAAGAAAAACTTAAGTCAGTGGAAAGTTCACAATCAGAAACATTAATTGTACCCAGATCAGCAAAAAATGTGGCAGCTTGTACTGAACAAGAAGAAGCAGATTCCCAAGGCTGTATGCAGAAGACACATGAAGAAAAAATCAGTGTTTTACAAAGAAATTTAACTGAAAAAGAAAAGCTATTGCCCAGGGTAGGGCAGGAAAAAGAAGAGACCGTTTCTTCTCATTCTGAAATGCAGTGCAAATACCAGGAGCTCTTAATAAAGCTAGAACATGCTGAGGCAAAGCAACATGAAGATCAAGTTATGATAGGTCATCTTCAAGAAGAACTTGAAGAAAAAAACAAGAAATATTCCTTGATAGTATCCCAGCATGTGGAAGAAGAAGGTAAAAATAACATACAGGCAAAGCAAAACTTGGAAAATGTGTTTGACGACGTCCAGAAAATCCTCCAGGAGAAGGAACTAACCTGTCAAATCTTGGAGCAAAAGATAAAAGAGCTGGATTCCTGCTTAGTAAGACAGAAAGAAGTACATAGAGTTGAAATGGAAGCGTTGACCTCAAAATATGAAAAATTACAGGCTTTACAACAGATGGATGGAAAAAATAAACCCACAGAATTTTTGGAAGAAAACACTGACGAAAAGTCCAAATCACATTTGGTCCAACCCAAATTGCTTAGTAACATGGAAGCCCAGCACAATGACCTGGAGTTTAAATTAGCAGGGGCAGAACGGGAGAAACAGAAACTGGGCAAGGAGGTTGTTAGACTGCAGAAAGACCTTCGAATGTTGAGAAAGGAACATCAGCAAGAATTGGAAATACTAAAGAAAGAATATGAACAAGAAAGGGAAGAGAAAATCAAGTAAGTTTTATATCAGCTTGAATATTTTTATGGCAATCCTTAATGAAGTCTCCTTTTTTGTGTGTGTGTGCCTAATACAGTTATTTTAAATTATTTGGGTAAGTTTCACCAGCCCAAAGTATTAAACATAAATCCAGTATGTTAAATATGAGGAGAAGTAAAAACAATTTAGGGCAAGTGACAGTGTTATTCCATGTCCATTTAGGGGAGAAAAACCTTTTCTTGTGTACAAGATTCTGGTTATTAGGGACATATCCAAGTAATTATTTTCTTTTCGTTTCATTGTTTTTAGTCTTAGCAGTATTATTATATAACATAGATGTGTTTTGAAAAAAAATTAAAATGGAAAACAAAAAATTCTGTGGTCCCTAGGACCACTCCCTTAGAGGTAATCATAGTTGATGTGTCCTTCCAGAAGTGTTTTCTGTACCTGGACACACAACACACACACACACTCTCTCTCTCTCTCTCAAAAATGTTTTCATACAGTGAACTCAATGCACTGTTTTGAAGACCAGGTAGTTCCTTGCAGCTTGCAGCTTGTTCTTTGTGTGGCCACAGTTAACTGTAAAGTTTTGTTCCTCAGACAGGAGCAGGAAGATCTTGAACTGAAGCACAATTCCACATTAAAACAGCTGATGAGGGAGTTTAATACGCAGCTGGCACAAAAGGAGCAAGAGCTGGAAATGACCATAAAAGAAACTATCAGTAAGTAAAAGTTTAAGTTCCAGAAGGAACAATTATATCAGCAGAGGCTATAATTTAAGCTTATTGTTTTTGCACTTTGTGGTAAGTGCATTAAGTCATTAAACTGGAGAAGAAGAAATCTTTGCCCAATAACGTTCTCTATTGGGAACCTGCCCTGCCTGGCAATGACTTACCTTAAGGAGAGGGGGAGCAGGTAAAACTATCGGAAAATATTAGCTAAATAATTACCTTGTAAAGACACTTTTGCTCAGGGAAAGGAAACGTTTGATCACTGTTGAGTTAGATGTCTCATTAAACATCTTACAATGCTTATATAAAATTAAATATCAAAATTAATTGGAATGAGAATTGTTACTGAAACTGAGATGTAAATATTAACTCTTGACTAATGTGTTTTGTTGCCTGTGTCCATTTTTATTTATTAGATAAGGCCCAGGAGGTGGAGGCTGAACTTTTAGAAAGCCATCAAGAAGAGACAAATCAGTTACTTAAAAAAATTGCCGAGAAAGATGATGATCTAAAACGAACAGCCAAAAGATATGAAGAAATCCTTGATGTTTGTACCTTATTTCTTCTCTCTCACTTTTGAAATTTAGCTGTAATAGATTCGTGGTAGTGCCGAAGATTTCCTTTTCAAATGTGTTTTTTTGAACGAAAAGTGGTTTTTTTTTTTTTGACTCAGTATTATTCAAATTAGTACTGTTATATGCAGATTTATAAAGTTGAGTTGATTTCTGCCAGGATTGTAGTTTCCTGATGAGATTCTGCTAACCTGGCAGCACAGTCCCCTTGTTGCTAGTATTGAAGCAACAGTAGATACTAAAAGAAAGAATAGTTTCTTTCCCATCTGCCTCACAGAGTCTGACTGAACTGTGAGGGAACCAGACTAAAAATCAAGACCTTGTGCTTCAGTGAAGTCTAAGTAATGGGGTAGTGAGTGTATATTTAAATGTGGCTGCTTAACTTAGCTAGAATCTTTCTGGGAGGGCCAGTTAACTTTATCTCTACCCAGTATGTGGAGGTTGTATTGGTCTCAAGAGAAAAAAACTGGGAAAAAATGGAATTTGTAAGCCAAATCTTTTATATTTAATGGAAGGTTATTTCAAAGTACTTACTCTACTTATGCCATGTTGCAATTTGTAGAATATGCCACTAATGCATTGCCATTAGCAAAATAAGATAAGCCCTGAAGATATACCATGAAGATAAATCATAAATGCTAGTTAGTACTTTGGACTCTAAGAAAACATTTTCAAATGTAACACAATATAAATTGTTTTTGGTTGGCTTACAGATTCTGTAGTTACTCTAAGCCTTATTTCACTATATGCTGAGAATCTTTTGGTGATTAAGAATTTATAAATCAAAGAATCATGCCTTAACTGACTATGTCAGCAGAAGTCTGAGTCAGGAACAGATTCTAATAATTATTTTAAATGTAATTGAAATGGCTAAAATTCCAAGATATAACACATACCTATAAATGCCACCTTTTATAATTCTTGAGCTTTATATATCATTATGAAAAGATTTAAATAATTTCACGTTTTCTTATACTTCCATAGAGGATATATGTGCTAAGTTTAAAAAAACAGTATTATTTCTTGAATGCCTAGAGAATGTTGGAATTGGAAGATACAGTAAAGCTAGTTTAGTTCTACTTTTTTTTTTCTTCTGTTTTTGTTTTTCAGAAGGAAAAGCCAGCTCAGTATAGTTAAGTAATTTCGCTAAAACTACATAGTGAGTGGTAGAGCAGTGATTCTTCATTAGCTTTACACATTTTGTAAAAAAAAACTTCTTCCTAACAAAGGAACTTAGAGAATTCAGTTATATATCATGGATAATTAAGTCAGGGAGATTCATTTGCAGGGAGTAAATTGTGCCATAGCTCTAGAATTCCCTTTTGTGAGCTATTTCTCTGTCTTGGGATGTGTGGGGTAGCAGATGGTAGACTTTATTCTAGAGTCATGACAGACCTTTTAGGTAGAAGGTGAGGGAACAAAGAGACAGGTTACTGTATACCCTTTGACATGGTTCTTCCTTAAAAATCTGCTGTATTTTAGGGAAGTTAATGAAATTGTCCTTCAAACTTCAGGCTTAGAGTAGTAGAGCAAGTGGACAGGAAGTGGAGGGTGGGCAAGGGATTGGCGTGGACTCTTTTCCAAGTTCCTTCCTGTGCCTTGGACCAGCACTGCCTTTGGAAATATAATGCAAGCCAGCCAGGCACGGTGGCTCATGCCTGTAATTCCAGCACTTTGGGAGGCTGAGGTGGGTGGATCACCTGAAGTTAGGAGTTCAAGACCAGCCTGGCCAACATGGTGAAACCCCATCTCTACTAAAAATACAAAAAATTTGCCAGATGTGGTGTCATGTGCTTGTAATCCCAGCTGCTCAAGAGGGTGAGGCAGGAGAGTCGCTTGAACCTGGGAGGCGGAGGTTGCAGTGAGCCGAGATTGTGCCACAGCACTCCAGCCTGGGCGACAGAGACTCCATCTTAAAAAAAAAAAAAAAGCAAGCCACAGATGTGAGCCATATTGTAATTTGAAATTTTCTAGTAGACACATTTAAGAAAAAAAGGAAACAGGTAAACTTAATTTTAATAATATCTGCTACCAATGCAATATAACCAAAATAGTATCATTTCAACATGTAGTCAATATTAAAAATATATACATACATATAAATTCTTTGAAATTCACTGTGTTTTTACATTTCATCTCAATTTGGAATAGCAACATTTCAAGTTCTCACTGTCCACAGTTTTAGGGTAGCTAGTGGCTACCATATTGAACAGTATAGCCTTAGACTTTCAGCTGCCAGGACTTAGGACTGACTTTGTAATTAAATAGCCAGTCCCCATCCAGATATCCCCAGATATACCTTATCCTGAAGAAATTTTTTTAAAAATGCAAATACTACTAAAAAGGGCTATTAGCAGTTCTCAGCAAACACCATATTGCTTTGATTCAAAGACATAGTCTCTATGACTCTCTCATTTAGAAATTTCTGGGATTGGAATTTCGTATGGGATTTGTATGTATTATGTAGTAGTGTTTTTTACCCCTTAAAAGCTATTATCAGATTGGTGATTTGTCTCAGTGATGACATTGTAGAATGCTGCATTTTTGTCACCTATTAAAATAATTCTGTGATTTGTTAATAGCAAGTTCGAACACAGGCACATTTTCATTTTTCTACTTTGAATGACATTCTTACCATTCCTCCATTTGAAGAAGCTGGAAACTTTTGACATCTTTAGTTCCCACTTCCTATGTCTCTAAACACCATACACATATATATTCATGTACCTATTTGGTCATTAAATCTGCTTCTCTCCCCAGCATAATTATCTGACATATAATGGGCTCACAGGATATGGTTTGAAACATCCTGAGAGTCATGTTGCCTGTTGCTCTTCTCTGAACTCTGCTGCTGCCACCACAGTCTGTGCTGCCATTTTTTCATCTGGCCCGATCTGTTGTATTAATGTCCTACCTAGTTCCCTTACTGCAGTTTTTTTTTTCCCTAACATAGTCATCTCTGTCAGAGTTATTGTCTGTCTGGAAACAAAGGCGTGAATTTATTACTTCTCCTAAATATGTGCAGTGGTTTCCCATTGTCACAGTGATACCTCGTCCAGTTTGTTCTGTGTTCCAGCCAAACTCAACCATAGCTTGTTCTTCTCCAGATGTTTCCTTTGTACATGCTTTTCTGTGTGCCTAAAATCACATTCTCAGGCTTCATAAAATAATGCAGGCGTTACCATCTCTCTTTTGGCTAAAAAAAATGTTGGGGAGCAGGTGTGTGTGACTGGGCTCAGTGGCTTATACTTGTCATCCCAGCACTTTGGGAGACTGAGGCAGGAGGATTGCTTGAGCTTGGGAGGTCAAGGCTGCACTGAGCTGTGAACGTGCCTCTGCATTCCAGCCTGGGTGACAGAGTGAGACCCTGTCTCAAAAGAACAACAACAAAAAAAAATTAAAATTTTTAATTTTTATTTTTATTTAGAAAAAATTTTTGAATCAAATGTATTCACATGGCTTAAAGATTAAAATAATATTAAAAAGTATTCTTGGAGATGGCATATATGTATAATGAAAATTGTACCCATTCCTCCTCTCTGTGTTCTGTGTCCTCTCCCTCTTCTCCCTCCACTGGCAACCATTAGTTTCTTATACTCCAGTGTTTCATTATGTAAACAAGCAAAAATGAAATATATTCTTATTTTTTTCCCCTTTCCTACTCAAAAGGTAGCTTTTTGAATATGCTTTTCTATGTTGTTTTTTCACTTGTTCATTTTTTTTGAAACCTCTTAAATATAATTAATTGCATCTATGTTCCTTGGTGCTCATCTATATTTGTTACTTATGTGATTTTTGTCATATACACATATGTGTGTAGGAATGTATTAATAAATTTATCCTCTCCCTTAGATTATAAGCATCCCTCTAGAGAAGAGATTTTGTTCTTCTCTAGTCTTGAGAATCTGGCCTAGTGCCTGGCACATACTAGCACTTGATAAATTTGAAGGAGGTGACACATGGTGGAATTCATTTGGGAGGAGGGCATGGTGACTTACAAGTTGGAGACTCACAAGTAAGGGTGCCTAATCTCAATCTCAGAGCAGTCTCACTTGGAGACTATATTAGATACAAAAGGCTGCATTAGATACAAAAGGCTGCATTAGATACAAAATTGGTTTCTTTTTAACACTGACTGTATTTTAGTGATTTTGTTTTGGCATAATAACTAGTCTTCAAAGCATAACCTGTCATGTATATACATAAAGATTCAACATAGTTTTTCTTAGTGTTTTTACTTCAAAGCAATAATATACTTTTTTTTTTAATCTTAAAAGAAGACTAGAAGGCCTTTATAAAGGAAACTACATAACTGTTACTTCAATTAGAAATGACACATCAAAGATTCTTTTCTAATTATTGGGGGGATTGCTTTGAATTAGTATCCCACAGTTGTCAAAGGAAATGTCAGACATAGCTAATTGTCATATTAGAAACTGAGCGTGACTAAACAAGTAGCTCTAGAGGTTATTCTTTCAAACAAGGCTAAACCACATTGACACAACCATACAAGAAATGTCAACAAACCAAGACAGCAGTGACGTATTTACAACAATTATGGGTTGATGGTGTTTTAGAGGTGGAGGCCAAATTCATGTGTGCCTCAGTGGGAAGATATCTAAGATATCTGAGGATATCTAGTAGAGATCTCTGCTATACTTATGTTGAAAAAAGGGATTTGTTTTTGCAATTAAGTCTAAGAAAATTTCATGAAAAGTGGTATTTAAAATTAGATTTTCCAAATGTCCTATGATTCATTGCCTTATTTTGTGCCATAGGGCCTATGTTTGCATTTGTTTTTGAGAATGATGTTTCTGTTTTTGGCAAGTCAGGATCTGTTAAATCCGATACCTGTTTGTGATTGTTTTTCCTGTTAAGTCTCTTGCTCAGCAAACACTTGCCCTCATTACTCAAATAAGATCAATATTCCAATTCCAAATATTATTTTAGCACAAAGGTTATTGCAAGATTTATAAGAATAAAGAGAAGTCTGGGTTGCTCTGTACAATAAATCATGGCAATGACCAAGACAAATGAAGGAATGTAAGGATGGAAAACAGCCTTTTACCAGGGCAGTCAAAACAGAAGAGAGGACAGTTCGTATGCCAAATTTTATAAGTAGGAATATTGAATCAATAAGTCACGTATTGCTCTTTCTAATTCAGCCTTGTTTGTTTTTTGCAGTTTGGGGCAAAGGAAGTCATTACGTTGCTTACCAGCACATTGGACAGTAACTAATTTTTTTTTCAAAAATAGATTTTAGTAGAACATTTTACCTCAGAGAACCACTGGTAGGGGTGGATATATAGGAGATGTGCAGGCTTGTCAAATTAGAACAAAGGACTCTCTGTTGATTTATGCAGCCTAACTAAAGAGGGTGAGAAAACTGAAAACCCCGTAACTTCTGTGATCTGTAAATTGCCATCTGATTGGGTAGTGTTGTGTATAAAAATATCTACTACTTTATTTTAATGAATATTTTCTAGAAATCAAATTCCAATATAGAAAAGGCTGAAATCTTAAAACACAGGCTATGTATTGTAGTTCTGTCACAATTCTGTTATATACCTAATTGTTGCTTAAACCTGGGAACCCTAGTTTAAGGGGAAATAAACAGCTTGATGAGCTTTTTGGGATGAGAAGAGAGGGAGTGAGGGTGAGAAAAATGATATCCTATGAATAATGAGCATTGGAAAGGGCTTGGAGTTTAAAGTGAGGCATGAAGGAAGGTGTTTAGAGCACAATAATGAATTAAAATAAAAACAGTAGTGTGTGTCTCAAAAACTTAAATGTTTATTTCCTTACAGAGAGAGTTTTCTCTACACCATGTTGCCTCTCCAGAGTGCTTTTTTGATGTGTTCATTTATTAACGCTGCTTCTTTTTTTTTTTTTTTTAATCCTAAAGGCTCGTGAAGAAGAAATGACCACAAAAGTAATGGACCTGCAGACTCAACTTGAGGAGCTGCAGAAGAAATATCAGCAAAAGCTAGAGCAGGAGGAGAACCCTGGCAATGATAATGTGAGAGGAGTTTGAGTTTGCTGCACATGTTTCTTGAAAACATTGTCATTTCTGTGATTTGACTAGCCTACTAACATACATACATATTTATCTCATTTAATCCTAACAAAAACCCTTTGAGATTTTTACCTCTGTTTTATAGACAGATAAACTAATGTTCAAAGAGATTAAATAAAATGTTCAAGCTCACACAATAAATGTTGTGGTGAGGATTTAAACCAAATCTACCAGACGTCAAAGCCTAGGCATTTTGTTATACCAATGCTTCTCCATCTTTTCCATGGAAACAATAGCGGAGGAAAGTGAATCTTACAACTCTGGAGCATAGCTAAAAATAGTCCATCGTAAATGTAATACGTTTAGATTTTTGGGTTTTTGTGCTAAAAATTCACGTTAATTTTATATCCTACTCTGTAATATATCCTTAGTTGTAGTCACATAAAAATGGTGTTTTTAGTTGTATACTATTAAGAAAAACAATTTTTCTTTTTGGCCAATGGACCAGATGCAAATACAATGTGATGATTTGGGAAAATCGGACTGAATTCAAAGAGAACTGGCTTGCAAATCTAAGCTTTTTTTTTTTTTTAAGAGAGTCCTAATCCTTAAGTAAAATCGTCATTATGAAAGGTAGACCATGTTTACTCCGTGCTTTCTTGTCCTGCTGTGCACCTCAGCAGCACACACCCACAGTTGGAGCAGGCTGCCACTGTACTTTTCTACTGCCTAAAATGTTCTCACTCATCCAGGATGGTCTTTTCATAGCACAGTCTTGCGGGTAATGGGAAAGTGGGTGGTCACTATGACTTTATCCTGGAGAGGATTTGTTACAGAATGTCAGTTACCAGATAACAATTTTTTACACAACCAGTTACATGGATGACTTACCCACAGTGCAGAGAAAGGGCCTCTAAAAAGAGCTTTCCTTCTCTGTCACTTAGTAGGCATATGTCAGGTGTAAGCACTGAGCAAGCTGAGAGGACCATTTTCTGTTTCTTTAATAGCTAGGTTAGTTGTGTTTAAATTTTCTTTACTTTCTTTCTTTTTTTGCCGTTTAGTCATGTAGTCATGACTTGAGTATTCCAGGTGCTATTATATATTACTTCTTTTGAGAAAATACATGTTTTTAACTAACTTTTCCTTAGTATCAAAGTATTAATATTGGATATAGTAACATTTTAACTTGGGTCAGGATGCCATAGAGTATTGAAACATTATGAGATATTAAGAAGGACTTCTGAGTCCTTTATCTTGTGTCATAAGAAAGGTAAGAAAATAGCCTTAATTTGTCGGGGTGTGGTAGCTCATGCCTGTAATCCCAGCACTTTGGGAGTCCGAGGTGGGCGGATCACCTGAAGTTGGGAGTTCGAGACCAGCCTGACCAACATGGAGAAATCCCATCTCTACTAAAATTACCAAAAAAAAAAAAAAAAATCAACTGGCCATGGTGGCACATGCCGGTGGTCCCAGCTACTTGGGAGGCTGAGGCAGGAGAATCACTTGAACCAGGGAGGTGGAGGTTGCAGTGAGCTGAGATCGCGCCATAGCACTCCAGCCTGGGCAACAAGAGTGAAACTCTGTCAAGAAAGAAAGAGAGAGAGAGAGAGAGAGAGAGAAAGAGGGAGAGAAGGAGGGAGGGAGGAAGGAAGACTTAATTTTTATTTCTACTCTAAACATTTTTTTTTCTGTTTTATTCTTCATAAATTTGTTTCCTTCTGGAGCATCTTCTGGTGCTTCTAGATATCTTAAATTGCAATATGTATTTAGAGTATAATATTTTGTAAAACAAAACAGACCATTTGTTTAGAAGCACATATTTAAAGTTGCCTTACCTCAAGTCTGACCACTTCCTTGAGACTTAACCCTGACTTATTTCCTTATATCTTTATAGTGCTTTGTTTTACTGTTTCTTATAGCTATTATTGTATACACTCATGTTCTTTCTTTTCCATTTTTTCAGGTAACAATTACGGAGCTACAGGTAAGACTAGTTCTTTTTTTTTTTCTCTTTTTTCCTTTGAGCCAGAGTCTCGCTCTGTCACCCTGGCTGTTGCCCAGGCTGGAGTGCAGTGGTGCAGTCTCGGCTCACTGCAACCTCTGCCTCCTGGGTTCAAGTGATTCTCATGTCTTAGCCTCCCAAATAGCTGGGACTATAGGTGTGTGTCACCACGCCCGGCCAATTTTTTTTTAGTAGAGATGGGGTTTTGCCATGTTGGCCAGGCTGGTCTCGAACTCCTGAGCTCAGGCAATTACCCCCCTCGGCTTACCAAAGTGTTAGAATTACAGACGTGAGCCACCACACCCAACCAAGACTTATTCTTCTTTGAATTTGTCTGAAAGTTGTGCATTTTAGGAGTATTCAGTGTTACAAGTTAAAACATAAAGAGACTATTTTAACAAGGAAAAATTTCCAAGCAGTACAGAAATGTGTCTGGGCAATAATGAAACCTCTGTGCATTTCAGATCTGACTTTTTGTTCTTTCAGACACAGCTAGCACAGAAGACGACTTTAATCAGTGATTCGAAATTGAAAGAGCAAGAGTTCAGAGAACAGGTACAGGCCTAATTGGTATCTTTTATTTTGAACTAAAGTTACGTTAGTATGTCCTTGGATCTCAGCTAATTTTTAAATAGTTGGCTTTGAAATTTTTCAGTCTTACACACAGGAAATTTTATGTCCACATCCAGAGGTACTAGAGGTTTTCTTTATAAATTCATGATCATATATATTTAAGCAAGAACATTTGTATCATGTTGTTTTTTTTGTTTTTTTGTTTTTTTTTTTTGAGACGGAGTCTCGGTCTGTCGCCCAGGCTGGAGTGCAGTGGCCGGATCTCAGCTCACTGCAAGCTCCGCCTCCCGGGTTCACACCATTCTCCTGCCTCAGCCTCCCGAGTAGCTGGGACTACAGGCGCCCGCCGCCTCGCCCGGCTAGTTTTTTGTATTTTTTAGTAGAGACGGGGTTTCACCGTGTTAGCCAGGATGGTCTCGATCTCCTGACCTCATGATCCGCCGGTCTCGGCCTCCCAAAGTGCTGGGATTACAGGCTTGAGCCACCGCGCCCGGCCTGTATCATGTTATTTTTAATGCCTAACTTTTTTAATAACAATTTGTATAATGTATAGTAATTTATGTTCTACAAAGAAGTTATTTTTTGCTTTTATCAGAGAGAAAATAGTCATCTATCTTTGGTACTTTTTCCAAGTGATTTAATTGTCCTAATTTAATTCGCCCATATATTATTGATGGACAATATATGTAAGTCAATTTAAATAGGACCATGTGGTACACCTTCAAGGATGCACAGTACACACATACCAGGATATGTGGTATATGATCTTTAGTAAAGTCTTTTTCCAAACTCTAGGAGAAATAGTGCCTCAAATCAGCAGACTGAGTTTGAAGGCTAAATCTCCTGGGATTTTCCCAGTTCTTTTAAAATTCATACAGACAAAAATCTTGATAATTGTTAGAACTGAGTGATGGATAGGTATATGAGCATTAATTGTGCTATACTTCCTTGGAATATGTTTGAAATTTTTCATAATATTTCTAAAAATTTCATAAAGATAGGTCCCAATGTGACTTTATTTTTTGTTTCACCAGTGATTTAACTTTTCCCATCTATTCTCAAGATTACTGCTTTAAAATTCTTTTAACATCAAATCTTGAAAACTGCCCTAGCATAACAATTTTTATATTAGTTATTTTTATTGTGCAAATATACACATTAAAAGTTACCATTTTAATCATTGTAAAGTACACATTTCATTGACATTTAGTTTATTTACAATGTTGTGAAACCATCACTGTTACCCAGTTCCAGAATATTTCATCACCCCAAAGGGAAACTCCATACCCATTAAGCAGTCACTCCCCATTACCTCCTCCCCATAACACCTAGCAGCCACTAATCTGCTTTCTGTCTCTATGGATTTGCCTATTCTGGGTATTTCATATAAATGGAATAATACAATACCCGACCTTTTATGTTGGGCTTTTTTTTTTTTTATTTTTTGAGATATAGTCTCGCTCTGTCGCCTGGGCTGGAGTGCAGTGGCATGATCTCATACAGTTTCCCTGCGAATCTTACATGGTCTGATTTTTGTTATTTTTAGATTCATAATTTAGAAGACCGTTTGAAGAAATATGAAAAGAATGTATATGCAACAACTGTGGGGACACCTTACAAAGGTAAGGATGATCTCGTATCATGTTATTCACTGTTATCTTTTATTGGTGGATTTGTGCATGATTTTTATTTTTGTCTTTGCTAATTTATATTTTTTCTCATTAAAAAATTTTTAATTTTATTTTTTCTTAATTGACAAATGCATATATGTATTGTGTGCAACATGATATTTTGAGTTATGTATTCATTGTGGAATGGTTAAACTAAGTGCATTACCTAACATATTACCTTTTTTGTGTGTGTGTGATGACAACACTTTAAAATCTACTCTTTTCACAATTTTCAAGAATACGGTATATTGGATGGGGAATAATACAGTACATTAACTATAGTCAATTTTATTCTTATTTATTACATTAACTATAGTCAATTTTATTCTTATTTATTACATTAACTATAGTCAATTTTATTCTTATTCAAACTGTTATAATCATATTTTACAATAGATCTTTTGAACTTATTCTTCCTTATTGAACTGAAATTTTGTATCCTTTGGACAGCATCTCCCACCACCCACAGTCCCTGATAACCACCAGTTTACCCTGCTTAAGTTCAGCTTTTTAGATTCCACATATAAGTGAGATTATGTGGTATTTGCCTTTCTGCAGCTAGCTTATATCACTTAATATAATGTACTCCAGCTTCACCATGTTGTTCCAGTGACAGGGTTTTCTTCTATCTGGAGGCCGAATAGTATTCCCTGTGGTTAATCTGTTTTTAACAATGAATATATTTTACCTTTTTAAGGAAAGAAAGATAGTAAGCTGGCGGGCGCAGTGGCTCATGCCTGTAATGTAATCCCAGCACTTTGGGAGGCCGAGGCGGGTGGATCATGAGGTCAGGAGATCAAGACCATCCTGGCCAACATGGTGAAACCCCGTCTCTACTAAAAATAAAAAAAATTAGCTGGGCATGGTGTTGTGCATCTGTAGGCCCAGCTACACGGGAGCCTGAGGCAGGGGAATCACTTGAACCTGGGAGGTGGAGGTTGCAGTGAGCCAAGATCACACCACTGCACTAAAAAAAAAAAAAAAAAGGAAAGATCCACTCACTTCCCAAAGTGTTGGATTACAGGCGTGAGCTACCACACCTGGCCCAAAGGATTTTAAAGATGAGCTTGAGTCTTTATGTGGTAATTCCCTTGAGATAATCGAAATCATTGAATAATCTTATATAACACCCATTCTCTGAAGTTCAGTTTCGCTACCTCACTGTATTAAGAATAGTTTTGTTTTGCTACATGTTTTGTAAACCTTTCTGCCTTCTCATGGGAAGCATGAGGACATAAAAGCCATTTGGCATTCTTTTCTTTTATGGTTTTGAAAGCTCTCATTGCTATCAAATAATGTAAAATACTACACTACACAAATTTTAACTAAATTAAAAGGCTTGCTGTCGATCCTTTCCAAACTGGAGCTCCTCAAAAAGAAGTAAAAACCAGCCTGGAAGTTTCCTGTGCTCACTGCAGAGATGATTCTTGCTGCAAAGATTATTTACTATAGCTAAGTCACTGTATATGATTCTCAGCATAGAACTAGGCTGAATCAGCCTACAGCCATACCACCGTGAATGCTTCCAATCTCATCTGATCTCAAAAGCTAAGCAGGGTTGGGCCTGGTTAATATTTGTGTGGAAGAACTATACTGAATCAGTACTCAGCAGTGCATAGAGAATAGTGTCGATTCCTTTTATTTTCCATTTAAGAATTTCCTACATAATTTTCTTTTTTCTCAATTTTGTGAATACGTGTATACAATTTAATAGCTAACTGATAATACTAAGTGCTAAACACTTATAAACACATTTTTGTCTTTTTTAAAACATTATTTTTCTCAGATTTCTGAAGGATAATATAGCTTATCTGCTCATTTAATTCTCTTAAAAATCCAAGCAGTCTGGTGCAGTATGCACATTAATCTCTTCATCATGCTGCCTCTTTAAAGAGTAAAATGAGGCCAGGCAGGGTGTTTCACGCTTGTAATCCCAGCACTTTGGGAGGCCAAAGTGGGTGGATCACTTGAGGCCAGGAGTTTGAGACCAGCCTGGACAACAGGGTGAAACCCTGTCTCTATTAAAAATACAAAAAATTAGCCAGGTGTGGTGGTGCACACCTGTAATCTCAGCTACTTGGGAGGCTGAGGCAGGAGAATCACTTGAACCTGGGAGGCGGAGGTTGCAGTGAGCTGAGATCACGCCACTGGACTCCAGCCTGGGCAACAGAGCACAACTCTGTCTCAAAAACAAATAGAGAGTAAAATGAGCACCTATCTTGTAGTACAAAATAAAACATTCCTAGTTCTTTAGAAGTCCCTGTGTGTTTGCCTTTACAATATCTATCCCTCTCATCATTTTTACTGTTTCCCCTGACTTTTCTTAATCATTATCTTGTTCTTTATCATTTACACCTGTATTTATATTTTCAAGCAATATTTTGTTTAGATTTTGTTTGCTTTGTGAATTTATGTAATTCAGTCATACCATAAGCATTCTTGTATGACCTATTTCTTTGGCTTAATATAAGGTTTGAGAGTTACTCAGATTGTGTGTAGTTGTGATTCACTCATTTCCATTATATTAATTTTGTGCATTCTTTTTCATTTTTCCTAGTACACATGTGGAAATTTTTCTCTAGAATATATAATAAGAATGGAATTGCTAAGTCATAGGATATATTTTTGTGCATATTCCATATTAGGTTAAGCCAAACTGTTTGCTGTATCTTTTGTAGTAATTTCCACTTCCATCAGCAGTGGGTGAGATTTCTGACCACTCTAGCACCTCATCAGTGCTGGATATATATATATATATATATATATATATATTTTTTTTTTTTTTTTTTACATGGAATCTCGCTCTGTTGCCCAGGCTGAAGTGCAGTGGCGTGATCTCAGCTCACTGCATCCTCCACCTCCTGTGTTCAAGCAATTATTCTGCCTCAGCTTCCCAACTAGCTGGGAGTACAGGGGTCCACGCCCAGCAAATTTTTGTATTTTTGGGAGAGACGGAGTTTCACCATTTTGGCCAGGCTGGTTTTGAACTCCTGAACTCAGGTATCTGCCTGCCTTGGCCTCCCAAAGTGCTGGGATTATAGGTGTGAGCCACTGTGCCTGGCCTCATAAATGTTCTCTTTTGGTGGTGATAAATAGTTGGTTAATTTGAATCAAGAGCCAAACAGTGCTCATACATTACATTTGATTGATAAATTACTTAAGTCTGTTTTGAACTTTAGGTCCTTCTTCACCTTTGCTTTTATCATTTATTTGATGAGAAAACCAACTTACTTGTCATATAGAGTGAACCACATTCTTAATTTTCTGGATTCCATCTCCATGGAGTCCTCTGTCCCCTGGTAGGTAGAACTAGAGGCTTGATCAGATTTAGGTTTGATTAGCTTTAGGTTTGCATTGACAGTAGTGCTTCATGAAGGAAGTTGTGTAATTCTTGTTGTCTTATATCAAAACTTTCATGACATATTTACAATTTTAAGATCTGCCACCTAGTTCCAGGTGTGATCCATCACTTTTCACCAGATTTTAGCATCCATTGGTAACTTCCCTGATCTGTTACTTCAGTAGTGGTTGCATAATGGTGTTAGTAAAATTCAACCATTTCTTGTGCATATATTAATTGGAATTCTTCTATAAATAGGAACTTTTCCACATTATCTATATGGTTACCTTGAGGTACAACTCAAACAAGAAAAGCAGGATAAATTTCAGTTAGTCTGAAACTGGTAAACAGAGTTTATCCTGCTTTTCTTGTTTTTTTTTTTTTTTTCAGTCAGAGTCTCAATCTGTCATTCAGGCTGGAGTGCAGTGGTGTAGCCTTGGCTCAGTGGGACCTCTGCCTCCTGGGTTCAAGTGATTCTCATGTTTCAGCCTCCCAAGTAGCTGGGATTACAGGCGCACACCACCATGCCTGGCTAATTTTTGTATTTTTAGTAGAGACGGGGTTTCGCCATGTTGGCCAGGCTGGTCTCGAACTCCTGACCTCATGTGATCCACCCACCTTGGCCTCCCAAAGTGCTGGGACTATAGGCATGAGCCACTGTATCTGGCCAGTTAGTCTGTATTTTTGAAGATCTGTTTCTGGCACCTCTAGTGTGTTTCATTGATCAGTTTGTCTATGCCTGCTCTAATACCTCACTGTCTTTTTTTTTTTTTTTTTCTTCAGTAGAGATGAGGTCTCTCTCTATTGCTCAGTCTAGTCTCGAACTCCTGGCCTCAAGTGGTCCTCCTGCCTTGGCCTCCCAAAGTGCTGAAATTTCAGGAGTGAGCCACCATGCCCAACCTTCACTATCTTAATAACCGTCACTTCATAATAAGTCTTGATGTCTGGCTGGGGAAGTCCTCCCACTTTTTCTTTAAGAATTGTTTAACTATTCTTAGCTCTTTGAATGTCCATACAGATTTTAAAATCACCTCGTTGAGTTATATACATGCATACATATACATTCTTGGGAGGATTTTGATTAGGCTTACATTGAATTTATAGAAAAGTTAAAGAGAATTGGAATTTATATGGTATTGATTCTCCAATCCATAATCACAGTATACCTCAACATCTACGTAGGTCTTCAATGTCTGTCAATAATGTTTCTTGGCTGGGCACAGTGACTCATGCCAATAATCCGAACACTTTGGGAGGCTGAGGTGGGAGGATCACTTGAGCCCAGGAGTTCGAGACTAACCTGGACAGTGTAGTGGGACCCTGTCTCTAGAAAAAAAAAGTTAGCTAGGCATGGTGACATGTACCTGTAGTCCCAGCTACTTGGGAGGCTGAGGTGGGAAAATCACTTGAATCCAGGAGGTTGAGGCTGCAGTGAGCTGTGATCGCACCATTGCACTCTATCCTGGGTGACAGTGAGACCCTGTCTCAAAATAATAATGTTTGTTGTTCTCAGTAGTAATCTTGCACCTCTTTTATTACATTTATTCGTAGATGTGATTGTAAATGTAATATTTATTTTCTAACTAAATGCATATTTTAAAGGCATTACGGCATGATGCATTTTTTGAGGAAAATCCAAGCAAGCTTATGTTTTAAAATTATCTGTAACACACAGATAAAATTGTGTTAAATGTCAAGTGGATTTTTCAGTTATACACTTTGGAATTTGGCCCAGATAAAGTGTGGATTTTAAAATGCTGAGTGTTACGTAGATGAAGTTATTTGGGAAGACCCATTAGAGGCAATGAGTAGACAATTTGGAAAGCCTCTTTATTTGAATAGTAACTAATTTCCTCTAATAATTGCTTAAAACCAGAAATAAGAGCTATAAAGTCTTTTGTGCCACTGTTTGGGAGAAATCAAGAAGAGGCACAAGTATTGAAAAATAATATTAATTCCCTCTCCTGGAAAATAGCTATTCCAGCACTTTGGGAGGCCAAGGCAGGTGAATCGTGAGGTCAGGAGTTCAAGACCAGCCTGACCAACATGGTGAAACCCTGTCTCTACTAAAAATACAAAAATTAGCCAGGCATGGTGACGCACACCTGTAATCTCAGCTACTCAGGAGGCTGAGGCAGGAGAATCACTTTTACCCGGGAGGTGGGGGTTGCAGTGAGCCACGATCTCGCCACTGCACTCCAGCCTAGGCGACAGAGCAAGACTCTGTCTCAAAAAAAAAAAAAAAAAAGTACTCTGCCTATTTAATAAAATTACTTATCTTCTGAAAAGTGAAAAAAGATCTGCATTTTGTATAGATCTAGAGGAATAAAACAATTAAGTATAATATATAGAAGGATATATTACCCATAGGAAATAATGTATTTTCATTATTTAGTTCTTAGAACTCTATACTTGCAAAGTATAATTTGAGTGAGTTGAGTCTTCTAAAAGTATGCACTTAAAAAAAATTCCAAACATGTGAGTACATGTAACGTACATGTAATGTATGGAGGCTGTTTAACACCTCAGAATCCACCCTCCAGAACATTGCCATTTCTTTTGAGGCTTCTTGTGCTGCTCTGTAGTCTTTATATCTCTGTTGTTTCCCAAGAGTAACTGCTGTTATTATATTACAACATAACTAGTTCCTTAAAAAAATTGATTTTAATGTTTTATATGTTTTGGGCTGTATAGAAATGACATCGTACTGTATGTGTCCTATGTAAATTACTTATTTTAACCCAATATTGTTATTTTGAGATTCATTCTAATGTGTGAAGCTATAATTTGACCATTTTCAACGCTGAATTTAACAATAATACATTATATCTTTATGTCACAGTATATTCTCTTGGTGGACATTTGAGTTGTTTCAATTTTGCTTTTATAAACAGTGTAAATAAACATTGACTCCTACTGTACATGTGAAGTGTTTCTGTAGGTTATATTGCTAATAATTGAATTTCTGTGTCATATAATATGCTTATTATCTATGTTACACAGTTTTAAAAGCAATGCCAAATTGTCATCTGTAGTGCTTGTTACCAGTTTCCTCTCCTCGTAGTACACAAGAGTCTCCATTGTTTCACATCCTCACCAGTGCTTTGTATTATCTGATTTTTAAGATTTTGCTCATCAGACTCTGTAAATGACACATAACACAGTTTGTTTTCACTGAACAAATGGTTATTTAAATTCTAAACCCGAAGTAATGTATAATTACAATAAAAGGCCAGAAGAAAGAGGAGGAAGAGAAAAAGATGTGAGAAATAAAATTGTTATAGTGATTCTTGTTTTCTCTTCCAAGTATAAAATAGTAATTGGAATGTTTAGTGTGCATGTGTGTATACAATGCAATATGATACAATGTAAAAGCAATGCCTCTCTGTTCCATTGGTTATTTTTAAAATCTATTTTTATAAGTAATAAGTAATTTACCTGGTTTTGTCTTTACAGTTTGGTCTGCTTTTTATTTGACAGGTGGCAATTTGTACCATACTGATGTCTCACTCTTTGGAGAACCTACCGAATTTGAGTATTTGCGAAAAGTGCTTTTTGAGTATATGATGGGTCGTGAGACTAAGGTATAAATCATGTCTCGTGATTTGGTGTGTGGCTTAATTTTAAAAGAAATATATTCCACTTTTAATACACATATGAATGCCATATGTTTACTATTAGCACATCAGACATGCTAATAGTAGGTAATAGATAATTATTTTATTGCTGTTAGTTTACAAAGTGAATTGGTGGATCTTGCTTATATTTGTTAAATTTATAAAATATTAATTTGTAAAATACTGTGGGTAACACTGAACACTAAACATTAAAATTTCATTAACGTAAGAATAATTGGTGAACCATGTGGCTTTTTTTCTTCTTGATTTCGTATCTTTAAGTTAGAAGAATAAGTTTCATTTTCAAGGAGACTTTAGGATATTATGAATAATATTGGAAATAGTAATAATTAATAGCTACCTGGAGAGATTTAGAAACATTGTACTTTACTGTAAGAAAATCATTTCTGCACTTGTGGCATATTGATCATTTAAAAATTACCCCATGTAAGTAATAATGCTTGGCTAATTTGTTTTCTAGAATGTTGCATTTGTTGTAAGGTTCTTAAATGTAGAGTCTTGTCTTATTCTTATTTGTATCCCTTGCAGTGTTTTAAAAAGAGCCTTATTGGACATTTGGTAAATATATGTTGAATTGAGTTAAATGCTTCTAGGGAAATTGATGAGCCTTTCCTCAAACAAAATTTTTCATTTAAAGCAGTTTCTGTTTTTGACATTTTTTACCTTCAAGGAATTTTGATTGTCTGTGTGCCTTGGCTGAGAATGGGATAATGAATTTTCTATGCTCAGAGGCAATCAGTGTTTTAATGTGTAGGTGTGTGGGAGTTGCTGAGTCATAGGATACTAAGCAGGTTCAAGCACTGATTTGGCAAATATATTTAAAACCTAAAAAGCAAGTACCTTAAAATAGTATTATAAAAGGAAATATCTTAAAAGAATATTATAAATGTATAGATTGGAGATTCAACTAAATACCAGGAGTGGGTTAGAAGTCATTTGAATCCTTAATATCTGTAGAAATCACATTTCATTATATCAAATTAAAGTAATATCTAATTTTGTGAACATGTATCACAGAAGGGAGATATTAAATCACAGCACTTTAGTGTCTTTTTTTTTTTCTCAATGCCATTTTTCAAAAAGTTCAAGGATAGATAAAAACTAATTTTTCCTTATCTTTTAAAAACAAAGCTAACAAAATAACAGCTTTCTCTTATGTCCTTATGGGACATACACTATCTTACCTCAAATACAGGTTATATTACGTCCTGTGGGGGGATATTTGAGGTGGGATAGATTGTTTAAAGTTACCTTGTTATTGTTTTGGGGGTGGGGAGGAGAGGCATGTCTTTAAAAAACAAAAAGCTCCTCAGAACTTTAGCTACTTTGGCTCATCAGTGAATCTAAAGCTATGATGCAAAGGTTGTTGCTAAATACTTTATTTAGCTTTTTCTTGATCTGTAAAATGGAGAGACAGACTGCCTCAACCTGTTTCTTCTGAAGGTTATGAATGTATGTGAGATGAGATAGATAGCTACAGAGCTTAACTACCCTGAAGAAAGGCCTAGCATAAGTGGCTTATGGGGTAGTACCAATTCAGCCAAGTCTAAGCTTGTGCTTCAGGGCTCTGCAATTAATCTTAGAGTGTGACTTGGGAAGTAGCTGAAAGGGATGTCTCATGGCACAAGCAACCCCTTCTAATAAGCTGGCTGGGAATCTGTGTTGAGGAATAGTCCTCTGTCTCCTCTTATCTTCAGCATTGATTCTCCTTTTCTGGCTTTAAAAATGAAGGGTAGCCTGTCATTCTGCCATCACATTTTATAGACTAATAGAAAATTGGTACCAGGTATTTACTTTTAAGTTGCTGCACATTTATTGAGCATGACCTTTTATCACCATGGTGGATAGCAAGATCACATTTGATACCATCTCTAACTTTAAGGTGTTCACTGTGCAGTAAGGAAGGGAACCATTCTCACTTAACCATAATGTGATGATGAATGTAATAAGTGCTGTAAGAGAGAAACAGAGTCCTCATGTTTACTTGTGGGAAGATCAAGGAGAACATCACGGAGGAGGTGGTGTGTATACTAGGATTTAAGGGGGGATGTTAGATTTTTATATATGAGCCCAGATGGTGGAGGGGTAGCCCAGACAGAAGGTTTCAGGCAGGAAATAGAATGTGGGTTTTTGAAATCACAAGTAGCCTGGTCCAACTAAAACACTGGATTTATGAAGAGGAAGTGATTTCACTTAAGGCTACACTAGAGTGCAGGGCCTTGAATGTTTTCAGAGTTTTACCTGTAGGTATTGGGAGGGGGTAGCCCTGAAAATTTTCACGTAGGGATTGACAAGATCAGAGCTGTTTTTAGACACTTTTTTTTTGGGCTTGCCCAATTTCTATACATTAACAAAGAATTTGAAATGGAGACCAGGTTTCGGTTTTAGAATAAGTCAGATTATGTTGTGCCCTTTGTGATTTGATTACCATCTGCAGTTGTTTCTTGTCTAGCAGGATTCATATGTCTTCTCACCTGTGTTTCTTCATCTGCTTTTGTACACAGTGTTCTTTATTTTATGAGGCAGATGACTTTTAAAAGAAGACTGTATATAGTACATACGTTCTTGTAGTATGGAGTTAAGTAAGTTCCCTTCCTTCCTTCTGTCCGTATACTTCTTTTTCTTGGGTTTTGATCCTCCATGCTAATATTGAACCTGAAATTCAGCCTGTTCTCCTTTTCAACATAAAGTGTTTCTCATCCTAAGCTTTTCTGCAGATGCCTCTCCCTAAGGAATACCTGGCGGGAGAGGTCACCTCTAAATCAGGTGGCTCATTTGAACTTTTCCTTACTTCCCAGGGCCTGAGGATATTGTATGTAGAGTAGACAGTCTGATATCTTTTCCAAGGTGTGGCAAAGAGCCTGGGCTTCTCAAAGTGTTTTCTGGCAAGCCAGGGACGAGCTTTAACTCTTTACTGGGTAATGAGCTGCAGATTCTGGATCGCTGATGAATTTAGAGGTGGGTTTACCTTTTAATGTCGTCTAGAAATATGAAGAGACAACTAGCCACAGCTCTTTTTTTTTTTCCCCCAAACATGCTTGTGCATGCGTGTATATGTTGTTTCATAGTAAATATAAATGGACTTTTTGGTCCTTGGAGCTTTACGTGGTGTTGATATTAGAGAAATGCTTCCTATAATTGTGAATCCCTGAATTTTAGATTTTTTGGTACTTATAAAAAAACCTTTATAGATAGTATACTAGAAACTAAAATACGGAAGTGATTACTACTTCATATTTCTCTTGCCATTTCATGCCACATATTTACAGGCATACCTCGGAGGTATTGCAGGTTCAGTTCTAGACCACTGCAATAAACGAATATCACAATAAAGCAAATCATACAAATTATTTTGGTTTCCCAGTGCGTATAAAGTACATTTATACTATACTGTAGCCTATTAAGTGTTCAATAGGCATTTTGTCTCAAAAAAAGTGTATACCTTAATTTAAAAATACTTTGTTGCTAAAAAATGCTAACATTCATCTGAGCCTTTAGCAAGTCGTAATATTTTTGCTAGTGGAGGGTATTACCTCGATGTTGATGGCTCTTGACTAATCAGAGTGGTGGTTGCTGAAGGTTGGGGTATCTGTGGCATTTTCCTAAGACAACAGTGACATTTGCCACATCAGTTGACACTTCCTTTCATGAGCATGTTTGATAGCATTTTACCCACCATAGAACTTCTTTCAAAATTGCAGTCAGTTCTCTCAAACTCTGCCGTGGCTTTATCAACTAAGTTTATTTAATATTCTAAATTCTTTGATGTCATTTCAACAATGTTCACAGCATCTTCACCAGAAGTAGATTCCATCTCAAGAAACCACTTCTTTGTTCATCCAAAAGAAGCAGTTCCTCATCCTTAAAGTTTTATCATGAGATTGCAGCAATGCAGTCATGTCTTCAGGCTCTGGTTCTCTTGATAGCTCCACTATATCTGCAACTACTTCCTCCACTGAAGTCTTGAATCCCTCCAAGTCATCCATGAAAGTTGGAATCTTCTTCCAAACCCATTAATATTGACATTTTGATCTCTTACCATGAACCACCAATCTTCTTAATGGCATCTAGAACAGTGAATCCTTTCCAGAAGTTCTTCACTTTGCCCACTGTCATGAGAGGAATCATTACCTATGGCAACTATAGCCTTATGAAATATATTCCTTAAGTAAGAAAATTTGAAAGTTGGAATTACTTCTTGATCCATGGGCTGCAAAATGGATGTTGTGTTAGCAGGCATGAAACAATTTAATCTTGTATATCTCCATCAGAGCTTTTGGGTGACCAGGTGCGTTATCAATGAGCAGTAATATTTGAAGGGAATCTTTTTTCTGAGCAGTAGATCTGAACAGTGGGCTTCAAATATTCAGTAAACCATGCTGTAAACAGGTGTGCTGTCATCCAGGCCTTATTTCATTTCTAGAGCACAGGCAGAGTAGAGTTAGCATAATTCTGAAGGGCCGTAGGATCTTCGGAATGGTAAATGAGCATTGCCTTCAGCTGAGAGTCACAGGCTGCACTAGCCTCTAATGAGAGAGCCAGCCTATGTATTAAAGCTTTGAAGCTTTTGAACTTCTCCTCTCTAGCTATGTAAGTCCTAGATGGCATATTCTTCAAATAGACAGCAGTTTCATCTACACTGAAAATCTGTTGTTTAGTGTAGCCATCTTCATCAGTTAACTTAGCTAGATCTTCTGGATTATTTGCTGTACCTTCTCCATCAGCACTTACTGCTTATATTAGTCCCTTCTCACACTGCTAATAAAGACATACCTGAGAATGGGTAATTTATAAAGGAAAGAGGTTTAATTGACTCACTGTTCTGCAAGGCTGAACTAATGACATGAGGAAGGCCTCAGGAAACTTAGAATCATGGTGGAAGGGGATGTAAACACATTCTTCTTCTCATGATGGCAGAAAGGAGAAGTGCCCAGCAAAAGGGAGAAAAGCCCCTTATAAAACCATCAGATCTCGTGAGAATTCACTCACTATCACAAGAACAGCAGCATGGGGGTAACTGTGCCCATGATTCAGTTACCTCCCACTGGGTCCTTCCCACAACATGTGGGGATTATGGGAACTGCAAGATGAGATTTGAGGTGGGGACAGAGCCAAACCATGTCACTGCTTTACCTTGCAATTTTATGATATGGAGATGTCTTCTCTCCTTAAATCTCATGAACCAGTCTTTTAGCTTTAAACTTTTCTTCTACCTCTTTCTCACTTCCCTCAGCCTTCATAGAATTGAAGGGAGTTAGGGCCTTGCTCTGGATTAGGGTTTGGCAAAGGGAATGTTGTGACTGGTTTGCTCTTCAGACCACTAAGACTTTCTCCAAACTTCTATCCAGACCACTAAATGAAATAAGGCTATTTCATTCTGATTCGTGTGTTCACTGGAGTAGCACTTTTAATTTCCTTTCAAGAACTTTTCTTTAATGTTTACAACTTGGCTAACTGGCATACAAGGCCTAGCTTTCAGTCTCTCTTGGCTGTCAGAATGCCTTTCTCACTAAGCTTAATCATTTCTAGCTTTTAATTCAGAGTGAGAGGCATGCGACTCTTCCTTTTACTTGCATACTTACAGACCATTGTAGGGTTATTATTTGGCCTAATTTAATATTATTGTGACTCAGGGAATAGAGAAGCCCAAGGAAAGGGAAAGAGATGGGGGCTCAGCAGAACACAAACCACATTTTCGGATTAAGTCTACTGTCTTACATGGGCATGGTTTGTGGTGCCCCAACACAGTGACTAACAGATATTATAATAATGAAAAGATTTGAAATACTGCAAGTATTATCAAAATGTGACACAGAGATATAAAGTGATCACATGCTAGAAAAATGGCACCAATAGACTTGCTTGACAAAGGATTCCCACACACCTTCAATTTGTAAAATAAAAACAAAAACTAAAAAACAGTTTCCGTGAAGCTCAGTAAAGTGAAGCGCAATAGAATGAGGTATGCCTGTACTTCGTTTCTAGACTGCAGTTTAACACACAAGATTCTAGGCAGTACAATTTAAATGATGAGGGTTTTTGTAAAATGCCTTTGGAATTTTCCAAGAACTGAGTTGTCTTAAATATATATGTATTTGTTGTTGTTGTTGTTGTATTTTTTAAGACAGGGTCTTACTCTATCACCTGAATGACAGTGGTGCAATCATCGTTCACTGCAACCTCAAATTCCTGGGCTCAAGCCATTCTCCCACCTCTCCCAAGTAGCTAGTAATACAGACATGAGCCATAACACCTGACTAATTGTTAAAATTTTTTGTAGAGATAGCCATAAATAAAATAGCCATAATCCTGACTAATTTAAAAGATTTTTTTGTAGAGATGGGAGTCTCACTATGTTGCCCACGCTAATCACAAACTTCAGGCCTCAAGCGATCCTCCCACCTCAGTCTCCCAAAGTGTTGAGATTACATTTGTTAGCCACCATACCCGACTAAACTTTTTTTTATTACCAAAATGGGAGAAGACGAAAGACAAAAGGAAGAAGAGGTCTGAAACTAAAATCTTGCCATGTGTGGGATTTGTGAGTAAGGAATAGTATTAGTTGATCTGTTAGTAGAAGTAAATATTAGAAATATGTAAAATGTCTTGCCTAGACTTAGTATATAATAAGAACTTTAAAAAAATTAGTTCCTTTCCTTCCTGGAAATAATTATGATACTTTTTTTCCTAATGACATGAGTCTCCAAAATTTTTGGTTAACTATATTATCTTTTCCTTCATGACGTTCCCCTGATCACTTCCACCCTTCCCTCTTCCCCCATATGCAAAGTCTGTGTAACTATGATCAAGGAATGTTAGAGTCAGTTTTCTGGGCTACCCTTCCATCTGCTGTAGGAATCTTTAGGAGAATACTACCACCTGATTTTGTATGTAAGCACTGAAGTTGTTATCCTACTTATTTCATAAGTGGTATCTTCTTTCCTCTCTGTCTCCCTCAAAACATCTCATCTTGATACAAAATAGGGAGTTTCAACCTTTGAGGAGAATTTTCCAGGAGCTTATGGGTGACAGTCTGACTTACGGTATATTTATTTAGATCTGCACAATTTATAATCTTGTTTTGCAAGCCGCCATGTGTAATGTTTTGATTCATCATGTTTTCTACCAAATAAAACATCTTGTGTTTATTTAAAATGTAATTTGTATTTCTATTAGGTTGATGTGCTGCATGTCTTGAAAAATACCTACTGAGCATGTTCATGTTCATGCAGTAGCCGTGTTTATGAGATATATGATGTGATTTAGTTAAAGCTGAACATGGGGGTATTTAAAATCTGATTATTTAGAGCATATGTTTTGGCAATACATCACTTACCAGATAGATTTCTGCAAATAAGAAGCCTTTTAAAATGAATGTATAATAAAGTTTTATTTTAATAAAGGGGCCAAGAGCATTAGAATTTTATATAGCTTCATGCTATTATAAATGCATCTTGTTAAAATAATATAAATCTAGACATTGTAAGGAGTCCTTTTAAATTGAAATTCTAGTGTTGTTATTTCCTTGACTAATACCTTCACATCATACTTCTTTGTTCGTGGCTTTCATTGAGAGCACTAAAGAATCCCACCAGCAGAACATGTCAGAATGGGTTGAGACTTTATGTGCTTCACTGTCTGTTAGTGATCATCTCTTGCTTTTCTTATAGACCATGGCAAAAGTTATAACCACTGTACTGAAGTTCCCTGATGATCAGACCCAGAAAATTTTGGAAAGAGAAGATGCTCGGCTAATGGTAAGTTCTAGAAGTAGGCTCTAGATAGAAGAAGATGATATCCCATCTGTTTATATTCTGTCTCATTTATAAGGATTTTTGAGTTGGTAAAATAAATTTTAAGATTTCAAATCTTTATTATATCACAGCCTGAAAAATGAGAGGGAATTTACACTAAGACATTTAACCAAGGGTAAATGTGAATGGATGCCCTCAAGGGAAGGAACAGTCTAATTTAATACCATATAAGAGGTTGACACCCATATATGCTATATGGAATTTCCAGAACTTGGGCTTTTTTTGGAAAGGATGGAAAAGACATTTGTTCAGGTATATCCAGTAATAGTTTTTTAAACCAAATTATATCATGATGTTAGATGTTTTATATATTATAGTTCTTTATTTCATTCCAATTGATTTCCAAATACATTAATTCTGGGTGAAAGAATTTAAGCATTCTTGAGCTTTTGATACCTTACGGGGGAAATCAGACAAACAACTGAGTTATTTTTAAAAACATAGTGTGAAGTCAGCTGTAATTGAAAAATGAAAGAAATACACACTGTGTAAATTATACAAAATTCTCCATGTCACAGTTAGTTTTGCCCTGGACCAGTAATTTAATAAGGTCCATTCTAGGCAGAGTGTAAAACTTGAAAAATTTGGGTCCTGCATTCAGCTGTCTTTTTCTGCTTCCTTTCCTTGTCTTGATAGTAGCCTGCAGAGCCCTCCGTGAATACCCTCCTCCTCCCAATCTCTTAACCTATTTCATCATACCAGCGCTGGTTTTCTTCTCTCTCTCCCCTCACTAAAGCAAGCCAACATCTTTTCCTTAGTGGTGGGTTAGCGTGTGTCTGAGCATCTCCAATAAAGAGCATAAGTCAGTAAGTCCCAAAGCATCTCATCATATCCCAACAGATTGTTTTCTTACAAAAGTTCTTGATTCTCTTGAACCCAAATCTCCTTCTCTACATGATCACCTATTTATTCTGGTTCTAACTCATAGAACTCAACCAAAAATCTGGGGATGACCTAGATGGAGGGGTTTTCCCCCTCCCGGCTAAATAATACCTCTTACACTTACAGCCTTTTATGAAGTTCCTCTGACCCTCTGCACAAGGTCAGCCCTGAAGGGACCCCAATGTCTCAGGCACATTCTGACCACTTCTTGGTCTCCTCTAAGTTCATCCTAGCTTTCCCTGACCTTTGTCCCAATGCTTCATTGTATATTGTATTGTATTATATACTTCATTGCCTGTTTTCTGAGGTAATTGCTATTATTTTGGTTAGCATTTAATTGTTTTTTTGTAAAAATCCCTCCTCCGCCACTCCCTGGCATTTAGTAGCCTGAAAAGCATTGCTGTAGTTATTTCTGATTATAAATATTTTTGATAATGAAGTATGTCACTATAATGTATACCATTCATCAATAGAATGTTATTTTAAATTATAATGAACATCTAATTCTACAAGTGTGAAATTTTGTATCCATGAGTAGAAATTTTTCCTTTACTGGGTAAAATGCTATCTTTGTGAAGATAAAAATTTCTAATACAGTTTGAGCCTGTTGACATAATTTTGTCATTATGGTCCAGTTTAAGAAAATAATTTTAAATGATACAAAAGGGCTTTTATATAGTTACCTGTATTCATTCTCCCATAGCTGCTTTATCATCTTGATGTTGGAATATGGCAGACTTTATTTTTACTGCATTTTCTCAGGATTTGCTGTATAGTATAGGCTCATCTTAAGTCACTGCTGAAGTAAATGTGGTAGGAAACATTCCCCTTCATTCTGTATACACATGCAGTCTTTGGTTGATTTGCTTTGATGAAAAACAAATCAAATTGGTAAATGTAGGTAGTGAATCAATAAAACTCTTTTAAAGCAGACAAAAAAGCTTCTTTTTGTTAACTTTTAAAAAGTCTTTGAAAAACAGACTGTTTTCTTCCTGAATACAGTGGTATTCATTCTAGGTAGGGATGAAATGGTGGCTGACTTATCCTTCCTGAAAGAATCTTCCTTTATCCCAGAGGTTGACCTGCCCAGAAAGAGTGTTCTACTTTTCTACTACTCCTTTAAGCAAGTCTCATCCATCATTATCTCTTGCTTAATGAATAAGTTCAGTCAACAGTCGTCTACTCTTCTAGTTGTTACAGGAAATATAGGAAAATAGAAGATACAGAAGACATTGGTTGTTGACCTTGTGGAACTTTTCATTTTAGGGGGAAGGTGTAATATCCATTCATCCATTCATACATGAATAAAAATATATGCTTAAGTAATATTATTCAAATAATAAAGATGCTTAGGAAATAAGAAATTTTATGATGAACTTCATTGAAATGAGGAAGGCCCCAAAATATGAGATGACATGAATTAATCAATTTGAGTCAACTTTTGTCAGTTTAAGGAGATTCTTGATACTTGATAATGTGACTCATGATTGTTTCACGAGTATAAGAAAGTTGAAGCAAGAGTTACCTTTGTCAGAGATTGCCATCATTCATAAAATGAGCAATAAGAATCACTGTCTTTGAATAAGTCTCTTGAAGAAATTTCAGCTAATTTCATACCTCTCTGTCCATTGAGCTGTAGCTCATTAGAACAAAACACAGGTATGAAAATGACTTTTCTTTTTCCAACAGAAAGTGCACATGATGAAATGTATAGAAAACAAAACTGTAGGAGTTTATTAAATAATCATTTTTAAATGACTTAATCACATTAATTTTAAATGTATACATCAAAATGGATCTTTTCTGTAAGTTTTTGTAACTGTGCAGCTATGGTTTCACTTCTGTTAAAATCAGCAACCCTAAGTGTTTTGTTATTTTTGCCTAAGGGCTGAAAAGGTGGTATAAGAAAACCAAAACAAACGTAAAATATGTTGCCAAGCTACCCCCTCTGTCAGATTAATATTTGGGATGCTTACAAGAGTGTGGATCGTACTTCTTGTTGACAGTGTACAGCCCATGTTAGTTTTTACATTATTTATCAGCTATTATCAGAGGAATACATTCTAAAAACTTTGCTTTTTGACCATGATGATTATACATTTACTTTGTAGCACTAATCAAAAACTTTCTATGACTGCTGGTGAGGTACTTTTCAATATATCTTTACTATACTTTGTTCTCTTCAGTGAGTTTTATACTCTTTATGTAAAAAACCTCATTAGAGGATACAAGTTATTACTGTTTTCAGAGTTTAACCTAATCTCGAGTAGATTTTATAGATGAGAAATCACTATCTGTTAAGTAAGGTTAAATTATAGAGCATAATTACAGTCTGGTTTATTTGAGGGTCTTGGTGTATAGGGAAGGAATCTTAGTCCTTTGTTGAGTTGCTGTGGAAACTCAGGCAATTCTCAGAGCCTCTTTTCTTCACAAGACTAACATAATCTTGTTAGGTTTGTCGGGGAACCATAGTACAGTTGTCTGTGCTGCGTGATAATGTAGGGATGGTGATGATGATTATTTAGCCTCCTTATAGCAATGTGTAGAACTAGTCTTTTCTGGAAAAAGAGACTGGAAAGGTAAACAAATCATTTATGTGTATAATAAAAACCATTAAAGACCTCAGTAGGAGAGTCAAGTCACAGGATGACACCAGCCCACAAAATGCCCCCATCTCCAGCTTCAGTACCTTAGAGTGCCAGCCACATGCGATATTGCTGGAATGAAAGCCTAGATCTCAACAGCTTGATTGCTGTATGACTTAGAGCAAACCGTTTTCATATTTTTGACCCTCATTGGTAAAATGAGATTGTTGGATTATACTATCTCTAAGGTTTCTTTCCCCATAAAGTATAAAATTTTGTTTTAGATTTGTTTCAAGTAGGAAAAAGAATTGCCTCTAAACAGCAGGCAGAAGTTAAAACAAAATGCACATACCAAATGCACGTATCTCTGTTTTTCCTAGAACAGCCTTTTTTCCTTCCTCTCAATTTTTAGTTTACTATATCTTGCTGTTTCATTTTGTGATGGTTTAGGTAGCTTAGATGGCCAGAGTAGACTGGATATTTGAGTACCACAGTATGGGCAAGAGTGAATACATAAGTCCTTGGCTTGTCTAATTGTTTGTGTTTTTATTGAATAAAACTGCCCCAGAAGTACACCCTAATTTTTTTAAAGGAGAATATTGTTACATTCTTTAAGATAATTTCATTAGGAAAGTTTATTGTAATTGGGTAACAAGTCATCTCAGAATTGAGAGAGTCCTTTGTTATATGGAAACCCCTCTTTAAAAGTTTTCTTAGACATTTTTCTCTTTAGAGTGCTAGCAAAATGTAATGACATAAACTGACACCACTGTTTTCTTGATGACTCCATTAAAGAAAATTTCTCTTCTTTGATGGAGAAGGTTGGCTTGTTTGTGTTCTCTGTCCATTCTAGTCATGTATTTCAATTGCTCTTTTGTTGACTCTCCTTCAGCTTTGCTTTCACACTGATTCTTGGTGTTGTATATACTTCTTCATCATTCCTTGCCCTGGACCAGTCTTGTATTCTATTAACGTCTCATTTTCTTCCTTTGTTGGAATTTTCAAAATTTCCTCCGAATTAATAAAATCATCAGAACTTTTCAGCATTGCTAGGTACAGAAGTTTTCCATTCCTACACGAGGTTTACCCTTTCCCTTTGCATGGGCTCAGAAGATGCATGCAAGGTGGGTTCAGGAAACACAGATAAATAAAACTGACACATTGTAGAAAATATTGCACATGTCAAATACATATTTGTTTTCTTGAGAGTGATTTTTATTCTGGTATTGGTAGAATAGGGTAATATGTGATCATTGGAAAAAACAATGTAAGCCAGAAACATAGAAAGGGAGTCCCTCATGATCTTCAGCCTCCAAACTACTTCTGCTATGCCAGTGTCATCTCTGTGAACAGTTTGGGAAATATCTCCATGTTTTCTAAGCCATATAATTACATATTTATAGTTATTCCTTTATCACTTATTTTATAAAAATGAGAGTATGCAATGGCTTGCTTTTTTCACTTAATATATTTTTATATTATTCTACCTAATTACAAATTGTTCTCATTCTTTTCAATGGCTGATTGTATGATTATATGGATGTCCTACAGTTTAGTTCACCAGTTTCCTGCTCATTCCATTTACTTATGTTGTTTTCAAGATTTTCAGTACTTAACAAGCAGAGACATAGGGAATATCCATATACATGGGTTTTGTATACTTCTGCCAGATTGGATATATTAACCTCATTGTGTTGTGTGTGTTGTACATATTATTTTCTAGCTTGTCTTTTGGTTTTGCTGCTTTTTACTAACTTTAAATATGAAAAATAAATAAAATGAGGTTTCTGAGGTTGGCCACACTGTCCAAGAATAGACTCAGATTTTATAAACAATCTTTGTTTTTAATGCTGCCGTTTTAAATCACCGTGAAGATAATTAATGATTTTGGACTATGATCATCTTACAGTGGGGCATAGAATTTATTTAAGGTTTGTCACAGTAAAAACTGTATTTGAGATTGAGTTTCCTTAAATTGAAATTTCAGTTTGGGTAACCGTTCCTGAAACCATTTCTGATACATTGTTGAATTACAAGATAGTTATTCAGTGATAAAATTGACACATGTTAGGAATGAGAATTCAACATATAGACACATGTCTCTTCAAATTCATCATCATTTTCCCGAAAACTTTTTAGGGTAAATTGGGATTATGCAAATCAAATTTTAATGTGTACTTTCATGGAATTCTGAAAGATCCTTTTGTAAAGCAAATAATTGCCCCATAATTTAACTGGTAAATATGTACTTAAAATATGCAGTACACCTTTCATTATGTTAAGTCTTTAAATGAAAGTTGCAAGTAAAATCTCAGCGACATAATATTTTATTTACCTAGGATATGGGGGGAGGTATTACAGATTCCTTATTCCTTGCCTGTGCACCCTCGATTTGGGGAGATTTGAGAAAAATTTAAGTATAGTCTGTAATCCTATGAACTTCATATACACATATAATCTATGTGTTATATTAAGTCTTAAAACTAACCCAATAAGCTTTTTTTCTTCCTGGCTTTGTAGTTTACTTCACCTCGCAGTGGTATCTTCTGAGTAAACCATCAGTCTGTGCTTAGTTAGCATGTGGTGAGTGAAGAACAATGTCTTGTGTCTTTTGTGCAAAAATCAAATGTGTTGCATGATACTAACCATTTTGCTGAAATTCTTTTGCTCTTGTTTAATGAACATATGATTATGCTATGGGTTAATACAAGTATTTTCTGTTCATTATGTTATATGGATCAATAATAGTTAAAAATTATTACCACCAGTAAGAGTTATATAATTTTAGGAAATTTCATTTCTTTAAAGAGTAAATGAAAGTTTGAAAATTGCTCTTTGAAATTTTGTTAAATAATCCAAAAAAGTATTTATGTAACTTACTTTCCCTTTTGTTTTTAATTTTCCAAGAATGATCTTTGAAATTATGATTGTGAGAGAGAAGTGAAAATCATTTTCTAGATAAAAGTGAAGTGGTATATTTCGTGAGAATTAATCCTGCTAGCCTAAGTAGAGTCAAGGCTAGTCAGAAATAATGAAAACTAGTAAGATTGATTTTAAAGTATAGCTTTATTACTTCCTGGGATCAGACAGTTTAACACAAGACAACACATTTGTCCTGAGGAGAGACCCTTAGGCAGCCTACTTTAATTGTACGTGATTCTTTCTGATTAACATATTACAGTGAAATGGAGGCATACAAAACGTTTCAACCCAGTTGACTGTCTTCATCATTGAAACCCTCTCCCCTCATCTCTACATATTTTTCATGCTGTTAGGTTGATTTAGTACCCCCTAAAAATGTAGCATACATCTTTACCTCAGCCTTTGCTAGAATTTTCACAAAACCAAAACAGATCACAATTAATAGGGCTTCACTATAATTAAAATAAATACTCTCAGTGATTGTTAATATCCAGCTAATAATACTATCAAGGTTTAAAATGGCAAGATACAACATTTCTCCGTTCTTTTAAGCTTTTACCTTTTTTTTTTCTTTTTCTTTTTCTTTTTTTTTTTTTTTTTAAATAAGGAGAGCCTTTATTACCCTGGCTGGAGTGCAGTAGTGTGATCATAGTTTACTGCTGCCTCAGCTCCTGGACTCAAGGGATCCTGCCACCTCAGCCTCCCAAGTAATCGGGTCTACAAGGCGCCTGTCGATTTTTTTTTTTTTATTTTGTAGTGATGGGGTCTTACCATCTTGCCTAGGCTGGTCTCGAATTCCTGGGCTCAAGTGATCTTCCTACCTCGGGCTCAAGTGATCTTCCTACCTCAGCTTCTAAGCTTTTTTTTTTTTTTCTTTTTTGAGACAGAGTCTTGCTGTGTCACCCAGGCTGGAGTGCAGTGGCGCAATCTTGGCTCACTGCAAGCTCCGCCTCCTGGGTTCACACCATTCTCCTCCCTCAGCCTCCCGAGTAGCTGGGACTACAGGCACCCGCCACCACACCCGGCTAAGTTTTTGTATTTTAGTAGAGACGAGGTTTCACTGTCTTAGCCAGGATGGTCTTGATCTCCTGACCTCATGATCCGCCTGCCTTGGCCTCCCAAAGTGCTGGGATTACAGACATGAGCCATTGCGCCTGGCCCTCTAAGCGTTTATCTTTAAAAGTCTTCTATGCCTACATTTGAGCCTCCTTTTCATTTTAATATATATTATTTGGTTTGCCTTAGTGATTATCCAGAACTGTCTTATTTTTGTCATCCACATTACAATGGCTGGCAGTACAGTGCATGGTTTTGTTAGGTTACTTTGATAATAAATGTGAACATTGAAAAACTGTAAATTCTATAGCTAACCAATTAAGTCTTAATGTTTTCCTTTTAAAAACAATATTATAAATACTGCATTGCACTTGTTATATTATTGCAACTAAATATCGATTATCACAGGAAATATATATTGTGCAGCATTTCTATTAATTGACTGTCTCCTCAACTTTTAGTTTGAAACATTTCAGACATAAGATTTGCAAAAATAGTACAGTGAACACCCATATACCTCTCTTCTAGTAGTGTTTGCCCAGATTTTCTCACTTGTTCTCACTCTTGTTCTCTCTCCATATATATTATTCCCCATTTGTAACATTTGGCAATTATTTACCGACATGCTTGCAAGTATTTGACATTGTAAACATATACTAAGTACTTTAGCATGTATCTTTAAAAACAAGGACATTTTCCTACATACAGTACAGTTATTACACTTAGGAAGTTTAATATTGGCTAATACTAATATATAGTACATAATACTCAGTTTTTTCCAGTTTTCCAAATAATGTCTCCCATAATTTTTTAGAATCCAGGATCTACTCAAGAGATTTCACTTTACATTTAGTGGTCATATTTTCCTAGTCTTTTTTAAACGAGAAACTTCCCCTAGCTTTTTTGTCTTTCATGATGCAGCATTGTTGAACTGATGTTGAATTTTGTTTCTCACAACAGATCAAGCTAAGGTTTCCAAATAATAACTGACAAAGGAATTTACATATAACAGAAGATCTTGTTGATGTCTTCTTTAGGTTCCTAGGACCAACATGATTGTTGAACTAGTTTTATAAATAATATACTATTAGTAGTACATTATGAGTGGTGAATCATATTGTTCATTTACAAATTGAGAAGACTAAACCTTCCCCTATCCATTTAATATATATGGAAAGTTTGCCTCTATTAATCTTAATTGGTAATTTATTTTTATAGGATTTTAAACTCATACCTCGATGTGACTACTGGTTTTAGCATTTTCTTTTTCTTCCTTTTCTTTTCTTTTTTTTGAGACGAAGTTTCATTCTTGTTGCCCAGGCTAGCGTGCAGTGGCACAATCTCAGTTCACTGCAACCTCTGCCTCTTGGGTTCAAGTGATTCTCCTGCCTCAGCCTCCTGAGTAGCTGGGGTTACAGGCACCCGCCAACACGCCCAGCTTATTTTTTGTATTTTTAGTAGAGACAGGATTTCACCATGCTGGCCAGGCTGGTCTCAAAACTCCTGACCTCAGGTGATCCACCTGCCTCGGCCTCCCATAGTGCTGGAATTACAGGTGTAAGCCACTACTCCTGGCCAGCATTTTCATTTGAGAAACATTATGAGGAAGACTTTGGCTTTGTCATAGCTGTTTTTTTTCCCCCCCAGCATGGTCATACCAGGCTAGAGTGCAGTGGCGTGAACACAGTTCACTGCAGCCTTGACCTCCTGGGCTAAAGGAATCCTCCCGCCTCAGCCTTCTGAGTAGCTGGGACCACAGGCACATGCCACCACACCTAGCTATTTTTTTTAAAAAAATTTGTAGATAACAGGGTCGTGCCATGTTACTCAGGCTGGTCTTGAATTCCTGGGCTCAAGCAGTCCTCCGATCTTGATCTCCCAAAAGTGCTGGGATTATAGGCATAAGCCACCATGCCCAGCCAGCATTTCTAATTTATTTTTTGAGACAAGGTATCACTGTGTTGCCCAGCCTGGAGTGCAGTGGTACAGTCACAGCTCACTGCAGCCTTGACTTCCCAGGCTCAAGTGATCCTCCTGCCTCAGCCTCCTGAGAGTAGCTGGGACTATAGGCACACACCATCATACCTGCCTAACTTTTTCTTTTTTTTGTAGTGATGGGATCTCACTATGTTGCCCTGGCTATTTTTAATTTTTAAATTAAATTTCTTAATTCCAGATGAGACATAAATTTTCACACCAAAGTGCTGTTTGTCTTTTGCTATTATGTCATGCTGGGAGAATTGCAATATGTAGAATAATCAGCATACTGGATAAGAGGAAAGAGCTCTTTCTCATCTTTATTTTTAATTTTTTTTTTTGAGGCAGTCTCGCTCCGTTGCCCCGGGCTGGAGAGCAATGGTGTGATCTCGGCTTAATGCAGCCTCCACCTCCTGGGTTCTTGAACCCACCCTCCCAAGTAGGAGGCTACTGCCTCAGCCTCCCAAGTAGCTGAGAGTACAAGCACCACCACGCCTGGCTAATTTTTTTGTATTTTTAGTAGAGACAGGGTTTTGCCGTGTTGGCCAGGCTGGTCTCAAACTCCTGGCCTCAAGTGATCTGCCCGCCTTGGCCTCCCAAAGTGCTAGGATTTACAGGCATCAGCCACCATGTCCAGCCTGTCATCTTTAATTCCAGTCCAATATTTGTGAGATTCAGCCAAGTCAGCGTGTTTACTCCTGGGTTACTGTATAAACAGACTGGTAGCATTCAATATGTGGTGAATGGTTGCAGTTCCAGATTTCACTTAGAAATGCCATTTTCCAGGATTGCTGACTATAGGTTGGTTTACATAATTGCAAGAATGTTAATTTTTAGAAGAACCTTTAAGATTTAGTATTTAAACAATTTCTACTTTTTTTTTTTTTTTTTAAGAATGGGGTCTTGCTGTGTTGACCAGGCTGGTCTCGAACTCCTGGCGTCAAGTGATTCTCCCATCTCGGCCTCTCAAAGTGCTGGGATTACAGTCATGAGCCACCACACCTAGCCTTATTTCTCCTTCCTTACTGCAGTCTCTAGACCATGGAATATAATTTTATTTCAAACTTGAAAAAGCAAATCTCCCAAAAAGTCAACCTAAATGTTTTGGGGGTTTTCCCTCCTTTATTCTCTTTTCCTTTTTCTTTTCCAGTCATGGCTCCGATCTTCATCTTGAAGAAGAGTGACATTGGGCGACTGCTGCTTGGAAAACTGTCCACACTTGCTACTCTTTGAGAATGAAGTTGTCATTCAGGGCCCCTCATGTAGCCCAAAGACCAAGAAAAATCTGGCCCACAGATATGTTGCAGACTGCCTTTAAAATAGATTTTATCAGTGGAGAAATGGTGATAGTTTTTTCTTCAGTTTTCTCTTGGGAAGAGTTTTATGTTGTTTAAAAAATATTTTGAATGACTTAACCTGCTTTATGGGCTTACGTAATACTCCTTTCATCCATTCTTTTTAAAGAACGGCTTACCTTTCCTATTTATTTTTAGGGTGATTTTTTAAAAAGACTTGTGCAATACATTTTGAGGTGAAACTTAGTGGATTTTTTCTGATAAATTAGAGCATTTAATTGACTATTTTATTCAGGTTGATCTGTTGAATATTTGCTAAAGACCAGTTCTTTAAGCTAAGACATGTAATAAATCCCAAATGGCAGTACCTCATTGTTTACTTAGCTTTTGTACTTATATTTTTCAGAGGAAAAAAACACTACTGTAAATTGTGAATAGCCAATACATAACTGTATTGTATGCAGATCTGTGATTGTTGGCAGTGTCATCTCTGAGAAACAGATAAATAAAGTTTATTTACTATATAACATTTGTTTATTGTACTTCTTCCTCAGTTGAGATCTAGTTTTACAGTGGTTAGGAATGCGTATTCTATTTGGATGAATATAGTGAGGAATTATTTGTCAATATAACTAAATGCTGAGCATTTGAAAAGAATTTTCGTGTTCAAATTTGGTATGACCAAGTTAGAAGGAGCATGGAAATAATACCCCCATGATGTCTGTTTTAGGATTCTGACAACTTGGAAACGCCTCTTCTCTCTGGAATAGACCATACTTGAATTATTTTTTAACTTACTGAAAGAGAAATTTCTGTACACTGAGAGATGGGTACTGTTCACAGGGCTTCACACACCCTTCATATTCTGGGAAATACAATACTCAATATCTAGGTATTATCCAATCTCTGCCTCAAGGTAGAATCTCAGTTTTCCAGCCAATCTGGACCTTAGCTCTCCTGATATATCTTACATTGTGATAGAGTGGGGAGCTCTGGGGGACAGATAAGCAAGGGGTCGGCCCATAACCCATAGCTGACTCCTTTACTATTCCAGTAACAGAAGAGGGTCTTCTCAGCACGCAACCACCCCACTCTCCAAGCCTCGGTTTTAAAATCATGGTTTACTTAAATTGGCAACATTTTGTCCCACCAAAGGGTTTCTGACAACAGATATGACTTCTTATCTTTATCTTTTTCTAGGGTAGAAATGGTGGACTCTCAGTGAAATCCATATGCAACTTTCACTCTTTAACCCTTGTATAGAGACACACATGTCTAAAAGAGGAAGGATCAAACAGAGCAGCAAACTTTTTCTATAAAGGCCAGAAAGTACATATTATAGGCTATATAGTTCTGTTGCAACCTTTCAACTCTCAACTCTTCATTGTAGTGCAAAAGCAGCCATAGATAATGCATGAAAGCATAGCTTTGTTCCAACAAAACTTTATAAAAGCAGATCTCAGGCTGGATTTGACTTGCAGGCTGTAGTGTGCCAACCCCTTAGAAAGCAAACAAGCTGGACTTTAAATATTTATTTAGGGGGCAGGGGTGGTAATCATTTAATATATAGGAGTTGCTCATTTTTCTTCAGTACAGCTATGCAGCCCTTGTTTCAGAAAGGGGTGCAGTAAACTCACTTCACCTTGATTAAGAATAATGGGGACATTCTTTCGATGTTACTTGTTCCAGTGAGCACATAAATCCAGACACAGGTTCAGAAACTAAGGCTGTCTCCAGGACCTCATGACTGCAGCACACAAAAAGATTGATGCAGTAAATATATTGCCAAAAAATAAGCATTTCACTTTGAAAGGTTTTAGATGTTCAGATATTTAGCAAGAATTTTTGGCAAAAAATTCACTTGAAGTTACTAGAATTCATAGACACTTTGTTCAGGTCAGGTGCATGTACGACCTTAGTGTTGACAATTGTTGAAAATTGTTGAATTAGGTGTTCCTGATTAAAGGAGTGGAACGTTATTTCTAATTTTCTGACATATAAGTGTTGACTTTTTTTCTTTCAAAAATCCATTGACCACAAAACTCATTCTGTAGAGTAAGTAACACACATAGGCTATTAGAGTGCTCATTCATTTTACCTGCTGAATGCCCAGAAAATGGACGTGGCTCAGTTGGAGCTTCCTTATCCTCTGCAGCATACTGGGGCTACAAAGGAATAAGCTAAAATACTGTGCCCAGACTGAATCTTTTCCTCATGTCTGAAACAGCAAACAGGGAAGACTTACTGCCTTTTTTTTTTTTTTTTTTTTCCCTGATTCTGAAAGAAATTTAGTCTAATTTTAGACTAAATTTGGAGAGTTCACATGGAGCGTTTCGGCCACTTTACGTCCTAGTTCTTCCCATGAAGTCACCAGCAGTCGCCAGCTTGACCACCCAGTAGATAAGGCACCAAAGCAAGTGGCCCCCAAGATGCCCACTTCCCTGCATGCCATTCATGCCAAGCTCCCTTTCAAAAGTGCCCTCATTTCTGCTTCAAAAGTGAAGTGGTACCCTTAAGGGAGGAAGCCTATATTTTTTTCCCTAAGCTAACTTTGGAATAAAACGTCACTTTCTTACAGCAAGCGACTGAACCTGCATTTCGGTTCCAATTTTGGTGGCCCATGTGGGCTGCCCACCTGGGCTACTGAGGCTGTCCCTGAGGGAAGATAAACTAGAATGGCGGAGGTGGCTACTGTACCATGTGTAGTGGCTGGAAGGCTCCCACTTTATCTTTTTTTTTTTTCTCCTTTCTTTCTCACACCCTACTTGTAAAATCTGGCTCCTAGGCGGAGGCCTACCAGGCTATATCTTCCTTTCTCTTCTTTTCTGCCTGCTTTACATCTGCTGTTACTAAGTTGCTGGTGCTGAGATAGGATTCCTTATTTGTGGTCTAACTAGAATGTAAACATTGGAAACTCATTTGAAACTGAAGAAAAAAGTATAAGAGTTTTTTTTTTTTTTTTTTAAATTCATTCTGTGATTTAAAAAACCAAAACCATACCACAATAGAGACTGCTTTACCCAAATTTTAGTTCATAGCTTTTGTTGGATTATATATTGGAGCTAAGAAAGTTTAGCCATGTAAACAGGTTCCAGTTTCACCAAAGAATAGTGTGGATCCAGCCATCTTTTATAAAGTGGTGAGTGTATATATATAGAGAGAGAGCAAGACTCCATCTCAAAAAAAGTATATATATGTATATGAATGAGACTGATGTTATTAGTTCAATGAAAACAGCTAAATCTTCTGAGCTATCAACAAAATGCCATGTGTTTTCTTAAACACTTCATAAGAACAGGCTTTAACAATGGTTAGTAGGGAAGTAACTTTAAGTTGCATAATATCTCCGTTTTCAGAAGTAATCTAAATTGCTAAAAATGGGAAAACTGGATACATATAAATGAGATAATGCTTATAAGTAAACTTTTGTATAATTTAAAATGTTAAAATCATTTTGGTTCTTATTTGATGTGTGGATCATTTTCATGAAGAGAAAGGGTTATTATATGGGAAACATGTTCCAGAAATTGTAGAACAGTTCTCCTCTATAAAATGCTAATATCCGATAGGCAGTTCAGAATTTCTTGCTTCCTAGGTTTACATAAAATGTGCCAAAGAAGATGTGTTCTTATTGAGAAAAAGAATAATTTTGTCTAATTCTAAAGTTATTTAAAAGTTAATTCAAATTATGAACTTGAAAAGGCTATTGCATCCACATAACTTTCTGCATTGCTTTTAAAGTCCTTGTGCTGTTAAGTTACATGGCTTTGGGCCGGGTGTGGTGGCTCACGCCTGTAATCCCAGCACTTTGGGAGGCCAAGGTGGGCAGATCACTTGCGGTCAGGAGTTCGAGACCAGCCTGGTGAAACCCTGTTTCTATAAAAATACAAAAATTATCTGGGCTTGGTGGCACATGCTTGTAATCCCAGCCACTTGGGAGGCTAAGGCGAGAGGATTGCATGAACCTGGGAGGCGGCGGTTACAGTGAGCCGAGATGGTGCCATTGCACTCCAGCCTAAGTGACAGAGCGAGACTCCATCTAAAAAAAAAAAAAAAATACACGGCTTTGACTCTTGGGTCTAAAAAGGGCACGTGATAATGCAGTGTCTACCCTTAATTCTTGTGAGTGGTTAAAATTCTTTGTAAGTTCAACAGTGACTGCTCTAGGACCTTCTGGGAAGAGCAGTGGCACCTGTCCCATGTTGTAGCTCAGTAGCTGAGGCTTTGCTTTTTTTCTTTTCCCCCCGCCCTCAGACGGAGTCTCACTCTGTCTCCCAGGCTGGAGAGCAGTGGCGCAATCTCAGCTCACTGCAAGCTCCGCCTCCCTGGTTCATGCCATTCTCTTGTCTCAGCCTCCTGAGTAGCTGGGACTACAGGCGCCCGCCGCCATGTCCAACTAATTTTTGTATTTTTAGTAGAGGCGGGGTTTCCCCGTGTTAGCCAGTATGGTCTTGATCGCCTGACCTCGTGATCCGCCTGCCTTGGCCTCCCAAAGTGCTGGGATTACAGGCGTGAGCAACCGTGCCCAGCCAAAGCTTTGCTCTTTTACAGTGGAGGCTTGGGTTCAACTTCTGGCTTAGGGAATGAGTCTTTTCTGCTTTGTTATTTCTGTGACCGTTTGCCGTTTATTAATACTTTTTCCCTCCATGGACAGCTTCTGATTTCCTATCTTAAAATTTTCCATTCTCTGAGCTATATTTTGGGGCAATTCTAGGTAAAAACCATTTGCCATCCCTTTGAAACTACCTTGTGCACCTGTGGTTGCCATACCCTCAAGGCTTATTGATGTCACATAGGAGGTTACCTTTAATTTAAAAAAAATGCCAGTACATACATTTTCAAAAGCCAGAAATATCAGCTGTTTGTCCTGGCTAAAATCTGATAATAATAGATTTTTTTTTTTTTTTTTTTTTTTTGATACAGGGTCTCACTCTGTCACCCAGGCTGGACTGCAGTGGCATAATCATGGCACACCACAGCCTCAACCTCCTGGGCTCACATGATCCTCCCACCTCAGCCTCCTGAGTAGCCAGGACTACAGATGCCCACCACCATGCCTGGCTAATTTTTGTATTTTTTGTAGAGACGGAGATTTGCCATGTTGGCCAGGCTGGTCTCGAACTCCTGACCTCAGGTGATCTGCCCACCTCAGCCTCCCAAAGTGCTGGGATTACAGGTGTGAGCCAACACGCCCTGCCGAGGTTTTAAAAATATTTTTCTTTTGAGAGTTCCACAGTTAGAAATGAATTTAGACTGGTGTTTGCGTTTTATATGTATGGATAATGTCTTAAGGCCCCTGCTTTCCCTCTAAAAACTTCTTAGTCAACAGAATTCTGTCTGATTCTTCATTTACTCTTGTCTGGCCCTCATTCCTCTTGTATCTAACCTTTTATCACCCCCTACCAGATCTGCTTCTGTATGTCTGTGTATGTCTATTCATTATGTGTCATGTGCAATGTTTCACTACCAAAACTTATGAAAGGGTTCTAGTTAATGGGCTGAAAAATAATAAGTGCTTAACTCAAATATATTGTCAGAAAAATAGCAACTTTAATGCTCATGTGACTTTAATCTTTGGTAAATACAGTTTAAAGATTATCAATAAAGTCTTCAAAATGTAGACATTTGGTCTAAATTAGGCAGGTCAGATACTGTTTGCTAGATGCTTTACGGTCATAAATTGCTTCCATGACTTAATTATTTGACTTGTCTCTTATGGCCATGAGATTCTAAAAAAAGCCTAGGGACATACAGAGTTAGCCCCTCAGCCTAGGCTGGGAAGGTTCACACCTTGCCTGCAGCTCTGTCCTTGTCCTGGACTCTACAATCTGATGTATGGTTAAATTTGCTTACTTACCAGGTTTTTCACCAAAAATAAAAGTTGCTGAGAGTTGACATTGTAACATCTAATTGAGGCTACTGGAGAAACAGTTTTACATGCAAGGTGTATAAGGAAAGTCAAATGTGTTTTTGATAAAATGTTATAAGAAGGCATGGAAATATGGTTTTCGTTAAAGGGAATGTAGTTTTGTTTAGTTCAGAAGTTTTTAAGGATTGTCCTAACCTAGAAGAGTAATAGGACAAAACTGAAGGTTTAAACAAGTTTTAAAATATTTGTGAAAGATTGATCTTGTAAAAGAAGTTCTCTGAGTATGAGCCAGTTGGCTAAAATTTGAAGGGGATTATTCAGTTTTTCTGTAAATTAAACATTAAAATAAAAGCACAGTGATGTAGTGCCAGAATCTTGGCCCATCTGTCTGGATAGCAGGGTTTTCTTAGAGCATTGATCTGTTCTTTCACAGAAAATTGCAAAAGGGTTATAAAACATTTATGGAAATTTTACCTTATGGTCAAATTAAGTAAGATTGGATAGATTTATTTATGAGGTTTTATCAGGAATTGGATTTAACATTAGTAGTACACTAATGCAAAGGTGAACTTTGCTTTCTTTTTTCAACAAGATTTCTGTGAAAGATAATGAAAGATTTTTGTTTGCTTTTTAAATAAGTGACAGGGGAAAGAAAAGAGATTCAGTTGGTCTCACGCTGTATTTATTGGGTCTTGTTTAGAAGGCCGAATCTCTCCTTTATCAACAAGTAAAGATTTTTGCCTTTAAAAATTTTTTGAATTATCATTTTGGCTAAATAAATGACTTATAGTGGACCTGGGATTCTATTTTATAATATTAAATGTTTAAACCTCTGATATTTGGCAAGCATCTTAAAGTCAAATTCTAAATTAAACCCTTTAAAAAATCTAGTTAACTCTTTTAGATATTAGGTACCCTGTAGTCCAAAAGAGACATATTTGTCTTATTTGGTGTATTAAAACCATACAGGAAAAAATGTCAAATGTAAAATGGTGTTTGACTTTCTTCATGTTATATTCATATAAATATGTTAATAGCATGTATTCCAAAATTGTATAAGATTCCTATAATTCTGGTATGTCTCAGTATATGTTGTCAGTAAATATGATTATGTTAAATTATTTTTTAATACATAAAAGAAGTTTAATTGGCTGATGGTTTTGCAGGCTGTACAGGTATCAGCTTCTGGAGAGGCCTCAAGAAGCTTACAATCATGACAGAAAGTGAAGTGGGAGCAGGCACTTCACATGGCAAAAACAAAAGGAAGTGAGAGAGAGTGGAGGGGGAGGTGTCTCCCACTTTTAATTGACCAGATCTCACGAGAACTCACTCACTATCATGACAACAGCACCAAGGAGATGGTGTTAAACCATGCATGAGAAATCTGCCCACTCGACCCAGTCACCTCCCACCATGTCCCACCTCCAACACTGGAGATTACAATTCAACATAGGATTTGGGTGAGGACAAATATCCAAACTATATCATTCCACCCCTGTTCCCTCCCAAATCTCATGTCTTTTTCACATTTCAAAATTAAAAAATTATTCCTTCTCAATAGTCCCCCCAAAGTCTTAACTCATTCTAGCAGTAACTCAAAAGTCCCAAGTCCAATGCAGAGTCTCATCTGAGACTCATCTCCTTCCCACTATGAGCCTGTAAAATCAAAACAAGTTATTTACTTCCAAGATACAAGGTGGGGTAGAGGCATTGGGTAAACATTCCCATTCCCAAAGGGAGAAATCAGCCAATAGAAAGGGGCTCCAGACCCCATGCAGGTTAAAAACCCAGCAGGGAAATCATTGAGTCTTAAGGTGCCAAGATAATCTCCTTTGACTCCATGTCCCATATCCAGGGCACATTGGTGCAAGGGGTGGGCTCCCAAGGCTTTGGGCAGCTCCACCCTTATGGCTTTGCAGGGTTCAGCCCTGTTGCTGCTCTCACAGGTTGTTGAGTGCTTGCAGCTTTTCCAGGTGCAGAGTGTAAGCTACCAATGGATCTACTACTTTGGGACCTGGAGGATGGTGGCCCCCTTTCCCACAGATCCACTAGGCAGTGCCCCAGTGAGAACTCTGTGTGGGGCTTCCAACCCCACATTTGCCCTCTGCACTACCCTAGGTAGAGGTTTTCTGTGGGGGCCCCCTGCAGCAGGCTTCTGCCTGGGCACCCAAGCTTTCTCTTGCATTCATTGAAATCTAGGTGGAGGGTGCCAAGCCTCATTCACCTTGCACTGTGCACCTGCAGGCTTAATACACATGGAAGCCACCAAGGCTTACAGTGCGCTTGTGCTCTCTGAAGCAGTGGCATGAATAGTATCTGAAGCCCTTTAAGCCAAGGCTGGAACTGGAGCTTCCCGGATGCAAGGAGTAGTGTCCCAATGCTGCACAGGGTAATGGGGCTCTGGGCCTGACCCACAAGAAGCCATTCTTCTCTCCTAGGCTTCCAGGCCTCTGAAGAGAGGGGCTGCAGCAAAGTTTTCTGACGTGCCTTCAAGGCCGTTGACCCTTTGTCTTAGCTAGTGTCACTTGGCTCCCTTTTAGTTGTGCAAATTTCTCTAGCAAGTGGTTGCTTCATGGCCTGCTTGAATTATTCTCCCCCAAAAGGCTTTTTCTTTCTCTGCCACATGGCCAGGATACAAATTTTCCAAACTTTTACACTCTGCTTCCCTTTTAAATATAAATTCCAAGTTTAAGTCATACCTTTGCTCCTCTATCTGAGCATAGGCTGTTTGAAGCAGCCAGGCCATATCTTAAAGGCTTTGCTGCTTAGAAATTTCTCCTGCCAGATACCCTAGGTCTTCACTCTTTAGTTTAGACTTCCACAGATCCCTAGGCCATGAACAGAATGCAGCCAAGCTCTTCACTAAGGTTACAAGATGTATGACCTCTGCTCCAGTTCCCAATAAGTTCCTCATTTTCAGCTGAGACCTCAGTAGCCTGGATTTCACTGTCCATATCACTATCAGCATTTTGGTCACAGCCCTTTAACCAGTCTCTAAGAAGTTCCAAACTTTCCCTCATCTTTCTGTCTTCTGAGCACTCCAAACTCTTCCAACCTCTGCCCATTACCCAGTCCCAAAGCTGTTTCCCCATCTTTGGTATCTTTATAACAATGTCCCACCCCTCAGTACCAATTTTCTGTTTTAGGCCACCCTTGCACTGCTGTAAAGAGATACCTGAAGCTGGGTGATTTATAAAGAAAAAAGATTTAGTTGGCTCATAATTCTGTAGGTTTTACAGGAAGCATAAGTCCAGCATCAGCTTCTGAGGAGGAAACTTACAATCATGGCAGAAGGTGAAGTGGAAGAAGGCGCTTCACATGGCGAAAGCAGGATCGAGCAAGAGAGAGCTATTCTGTCAAATTATTGTGTCCCGCAGAGATGACCAGACTTTAACTGTGACTGTTTTGAGACTTGTCTTCCATAATTGTTATTTTACTTTAATGTTTTTCACAGGCGGTGTTATAATCAGCTCTAGCACTCTGACAGATGCTCTTGAATGCAGGTTTCTGGTAACTTTGGAGATTTTGACATTAGAATAGAGGGGAAAACTTTCAGCGTTCCCATAGAGAGCTAATGTGTTCATGAATATTGAGCAGAACATAAGTTAATTACATAGACTGAACTGATGGAAGACTGAAATAATATTTTTAAGACTTATTTAAAACATTGCTAATTCGTTTGTTTTTCAGAGTCTGGAAAATCTTTTTTCTTTCTGCAGTTTGGACTAGATGATCAATTCTTTCCAGGCTACAGATCCCCAAGCTAATGTTTTCAAATTTTTCTTCCATTTTTAAAATCTGGGCTCAATGAATTACTACTATGTTATTCCTTGTGACATAGGCAAGAAAAACATGTCAGACAGCTAACCACCTTCCTCCTCTGTAACTAAAGGTGCTTTGAGTCCAACATCTGGATAAAATGTGCCCAAAGTTAACCTTTGTTTTTCTTCTGTTTTCATAGAAATGGCTCTTACTGAAAATCTGCCTTCATCACATACAGAGGCCTAGCCCATCTGCAGTGCCACCTCCTGGATGGGACACAGCTAATTAAACCGATCTATTCTCAAGAACTAGACAGGGCTTATGACCACTATCATGAGTAGTCATAGCTCTTCCTGTAACTTGGTAAATATATATTTAGCCAACCTGTCATCATATCCATTACAGTTGGCTTAATTATTAAGACTAAATGCTGCATATTCATCCCAAATAATTCAGGAGATGTCTTGATAACCGTGTGTATTAGTCAGTTCTCACACTGCTATAAAAACATACCTGAGACTGGGTAATTTATAAAGAAAAGGGGTTTAATCAGCTCATGGTTCTGTGGGCTGCTTTTGGGGAAGCCTCAGAAAACTTACAGTCATAGGAGAAGGCGAAGGGAAAGTAGGCACATCTTCATATGGGCTGCAGGGGAGAGGGAGAGAGAGAAGGGAGAAGTTCTACACACTTTCAAAGAACCAGATCTCACGAAAACTCACTGTCATGAGAACAGCAAGGGGAGAAGTCCACCCTCATGATCCAGCCCCTCCTCCAACATTGAGGATTACAATTCAACATGAGATTTGGGTTGGGACACAGAGCCAAAGTATATCACCGTCCAAGACATGAACCAACAAATCAAAGCTATGTCTGATCCAACATTGTTGCTAGATCATCCTGATTCAGGTCAGGACTATTTTGGTGGCAGAAGCTACTTTATGACTTTGGTCCTTGTGCAGAAATAAGCAGACTTCCACGTTGTGGATTTTACTGTTGTTGCACCCTCTCTGAAAGAAAGCAAGGCGGGCTTTCCCAGAAACTTTCTAGATCTTGCACTATAATGCTCCAACAAATATCATCATCATGAGTAAGTCCAGGTACTCATGAATATTTCCAACCCCAAGTAGATTAGTTCCATTCTGGTGCTCAGTGGCTGTGTCTCCATTTGCAGTAAGTACTTAGCTAGAATGAATACAGTGCCCGAATCCCATAGAAATGGAATGGAAGTTGGCAGCGAGGAGTTGTAACAGAGTACATCCATTTTTCTAAGAGATAAAATGAATAATTAAAATTTTTTTTTCTATTCTCTTTCCCCCTTTTCCCCACTTTCTACTTAGCTCTTTGGAAATGCAATTATAACCTTTTACCTCCCTTTCACCAGACACTCCCTACAGGGCAAGTGCATCTAACTTTGTCCTAAGAAACTCTGCTGTGAAGCTCTCTCCAGCCAGGAGGTTGTCTTAAGAGACAACAGTTAATTTACATCCCAAAATATGCCCACTACAAAACTCTGTCCCACCTGGAGCATTTTGGCCACCTTTACAATATAGTTCTGCCCACAAAGGCACCAGTGGTCACCAGCTCGGCTACCCACTAGATAAGGCACCAAAGCAAGTTATGTGGAACCCCAGCTGCTCACTTCCTCTCCTGTGTGCCATTCATGCAAAGCCCCCTTTTAAAAGCACACACTTTCTGCTCCAAAAGTGAAGTGGTACCCCTAAGGCAGGAAGTCTGCATGTGTTCTCCTAAGTTAGCATTGGAATAAAAGTCACTTTCTTTATACCAGACCTCACTCTTGTTAGTTGGACTCTGCAAGCAGCTGCATTTTGGTTACACTTTGGTACATTCAGTAATAGCGTTTTGTTTCTTTTCTTTTCTTTATTGACATGGTTTCACTGTCCTCCAGGCTAGAGTGCAGTGATGCAATCATGGCCCACGGTAGCCTCAATCTTCTGGATTCATGTGATCCTCCCACTTCAGCCTCCTGAGTAGCTGAAACTACAGGTATGTACCACCCACCTGGCTAACTTTTTAAATGTTTTTGAAGAAACAGGGTCTATGTTGCCCAGGCTGGTCTTGAACTCCTGAGCTCAAGCAATCCTCCCACCTCAGCCTCCCAAACTATTGGGATTACAGGCATGAGCCTGGCCCATAGAGTATTTTTCTAATATGTGAGTGGATGATGGAACAACAGGCTGTGTGCATGTACACAAATGTATATGTCTATTTATACTGGGTCATTAAAATTTCTTTGAAACCATCTTTAATTGCATAATATTTTATTCTATGAATATACCGTTGTTTAACTCATTTCTCTGCTGTTGAACATCTTGGTTACGTGCAGTCACTTTCATTCAGTACTCCATGATGTTCTTACTTTTCTGTAGTGTAGAAGCACTTGAAAAAACAATCAGGACCAACCTGTCTTTCCATAAGTAGCCTTTGGTGCCAAACGAGTGGATACATTACAGATTATCATGTGCCAGGTTTGGTGCCATATCCCCTAACATTCTAAATCACAATGCATGGGTCAACATTCTGAGTTGGTATGCTCTTAGAACATCACCTTTCAAAACTGGGCTCTGCTCAACTTGATGCGTCAAAGATGACTGGAAATAGCAATGACTAAAGCATACTTTCTGTGGCCGGAGTAGGTGGGTGATAGGTGAGGGTATGGGAAAGGCAGCAGCAGCATGCCTTCCATCCTTGAGCCGCTTGTTTCTGTTATAACAATCAATTTTCTCTCACCTTAATTTGGAATCCTCTTTGGTTAGGTGGTTGTTGTTGTTATGTTCTTTAGATATGTTCAAACTCCAAGCATGTGAACATTGTCTTAATGACACTTTGTAAACAATGCCACCATTAAAAAATTTAAAGATTTTCCTCCAGATTAGCCTAAAATGCAGATATGGTTTTATTCCTTATAATTTTACAGTGGCTTACTCCCCTGCTTCTGGAAGACTTCTTGGTTGCCCCACAACCAGATCAGGCACTCTTTCCCCTTTAAACAGGAGTATTCAGTGTGTTTCCTATCTCTGTTCCTGTTTCTCTTCCACTACTGTTATGTTGGGAGTGGGTGGGACAGATAATTTGTCTTTCAAATTCACAGGTCTCCAAGAGAAGTTGAATCAAGATCTGGCATTGATCATGAGATCCTGGACATAATGTCAATTCAATCATTGGACAAGTCTTTTGGGGTGTCTTGGGGAAGAGGATGAGTATATTTTTCCCAGCAGCCAGGAAGGAAATGAATATTTATGATCCAGTGTGCAGATCATGGTAGACTGGATTCTTGTTTTCAATTCTTCACTCTCTTCCTGTGTTTGGATTTTGCAGCCACATACTTTGTTATATGACTTTGCAGTATCTCCTGTTAGAATAAATGGAGTCCATTTCTCTCCTGGCATTGGGTTTGGCTGTGTGAGTTTTGGGTGGATAGAACGTATGCCATATCTGAGTAGATGTTTTGAGAGTCCTTGCATAGTTCAGCCATTGCTTTTTTTTTTTTTTTTTTTTTTTTTTTTTTTTTTTTTTTTGAGATGGAGTCTTGCCCTGTCACCCAGGCTGGAGTGCAGTGGTGTGATCTCGGCTCACTGCAAGCTCCGCCTCGCAGTTTCACACCATTCTCCTGCCTCAGCCTCCCGAGTAGCTGGGACTACAGGCGCCTGCCACCCCGCCCGGCTAATTTTTTGTATTTTTAGTGGAGACGGGGTTTCATCATGTTAGCCACGATGGTCTCAATCTCCTGACCTCGTGATCCACCCTCCTCAGCCTCACAAAGTGCTGGGATTATGGGCTTGAGCCACAACGCCCGGCCTGCCTTTGCTCTTTTATCTCCGCCATGAGACTGAGGTATAAGTTGCTCCTTCAGCCTGTGCCCTGGAAGAATGAAGACACATGGAGCAGACATGTAACATGAGTGAGAAATGGACACTTACTATTGTAAGCCACTGAGATTTGGGTGTAATTCCTTACTGTAGAATAATAACACTGTAGAATAATAACCTTGTGAAGGATGGCTACTATGTTGTATAAATAAACACACAAACCAAAACAACAACAACAACAGCAAAAACAAATTTCAGGATAATGTCTTGAGTTTTTAAAAGTGTGACAATAATATGTCTTGCTATGAATTTCTTTAGGTTTATCCTGTTAAGAGTTTGCTCAGCCTTTTTAACCTGTAGGTTTTAATCTTTTGCCAGATTTGGGTTATTTTCAGTCATTATTTCTTTAGGTGTTTTTTCAGCCCTACCCTGCTTCTGCGATTCCAATGACACAGTGTTAGAACCTTTTTTTTTTGTAGTCCCACAAGTCTCTGAGGCACCGATCATTTATTTTTTCAGCCTATTTTCTCTGTGTTGTTCAGGTTGTGTAATTTATTGTTCTGTCTTCCAGTTCACTGATTCTTTCCTTTGGAACCCTCCATTCTGCTATTGAACCCATCAATTGAGGGTTTTTTTTTTTTTTTTTTGGTCTGGTATTGTATATTTTAGTTCTAAAATTCCCACTTGGCTCTCTATATCTTCCATTTCTTTGATGAGAATTGTTTGTTTCAAGCATGTTTGTAAATGCTCATTGAAGTGTCGGTAGGATAGCTGTTTTTAAAATCTTTGCCAGATGTTTTTAACATCTCTGTCATCTTGGTGTTGGCATCTACTGATTGTCTGTTTCCACTCAAGTAGAGATTTTCCTGGTTCTTGGTGTGTCTAGTGACTTTCAACTGAAACATGAACCTTTTGGATATTATGAGACTCTGGATATTCTGTTTTAGCTGGCCCTTTTTGACACACTTTGGCTGGGGAAGGACACCTAGTTGGGGGCACACTATTACTGCCAGGTGAGGGCAGAAGTCTAGGTTCTCCACTTGGCCCTCATTAACATCCAGAGTCGGGGAGGGTCTCCTTATTACTGTTGGGTGGAGATGTAGAGTTAGGGTTCCCCAGCAGGCCTCCACTGATACCCAGTAGGCCTCCACTGATGCCCAGTAGGCCTCCACTGATTACATATATGTATACACACATACACACACACATGCACACACACACACACAGACACACACACACCTCTTTTCTTAATCCCAAATATGGTAGTACAGGATAACATTAAAGTTGTTTGACCTAAGGGCAGGATTTAGTAAGTGTGTGAAAGAAATCTCAGAAGCATCCCCACAACTGGGGTTAGCATCCAGGATAAAGTTGTTTTACCCTTCACAGGGGTGGAAGTCCAGACTTTCTATGTGGTCTCCACTGATGTGGGGACATGATATGGTGGGAAGGTCTCACTGCCACCCACCAGGGATGCTCCCTACTTGGCCTTCTCTGACATCACCCTGGATAGAGTGTGCTTCCTTTACAGCTTGGCAGATGTTAGAGGTCTAGGCTCCCCACTCTGTATTTGCTGGCATGAGTCGGGGTGAGCCTGCGGTATTTTCTGTGGTGTTTGGCTGGAGTAGACAGTTGTCTGAAAGCTTCCTGTCTTGCTAGGCTGCCTCTTTCCTGGTTTCTTGGCTAGAGAGAGGAGTCTTTTTTTGGAGATTTTTTTTTTTTTTTTTAGTCTGAATTCAGCATTTCCAGGTAGCTGGCTTCTTCAGCTCCAAGTCTGGGATCTATGAAGCGAAGAGAAAACCCAGGGAACTCACTACTGTGGCATTCCTTAGGTCCCACGGTCTCTAGCCGGTCTGCCTTTGCTTCATCTTTTACAGTGTTATATTTGTTTTATATATAATGTCCAGTGTTTCTAGTTGCATTCTGTGGGAGGAACAGGGAGAAGTATGTCTATCTTCCCAGAAGCAGAAGTTTCCTCCAATACAATGTGATTTTATTTATGTAAATTTGAAAAGTTATATGTATTGTCACAGGTATACATACTTTTAATAAATGTATGTATATATAACCTGGAAGAATATATAGTTAATTCACCACAGTGTTTATAACTGATCTTCCCTGATCACTACCACCCAGTCTCTGTTTCTTCACACTTCTTTAGTTTTTCTTATGGCCTCTAGTATTGCCTGCCCTCATGTTGTATGTTTATTTGTTTATTGTCTTTTTCCTCATACTAGAATGAAAACTCCAAGAGGCAGGAACATTATCCATCCTGCTCACTGTTGCATCCTTAACACCTAGAATATGTAGTAAGCACTCAATAAGCGTGTACTGAGTGAATAAATTAATGAAAAAGTGAATAAGAAAGGGGATAAAATGTGTCAGTACTTTCTCTGTAATTAAAAACAAAACATTTTGAAAAGACTGAGACTATCACCTCTTTCTCCAATGAGAAGGCACATGGAAATGCGAGGGAGTATGAGAAACACAGTTATGGGCAGAATATGGACTCTTATTTTATAAGCCAATTAATCACAAAGATTGCTATTTTAAAGAACCAATTACTTGTAACACAACTCACAACTGATCAAGACACACCAGTGGGAATGAGTAGAGCTGGAAAGAAGCTCTCTATTGTTTTCATTCCTACTTTATTATTATTGTTTTTATAAATTTTTTTGAAAACTTTTATCTTAGGTTCAGAGGTACAGCTTTGTTATATAGATAAACTCATGTCACAGGGGTTTGTTGTAGAGATTATTTTATCACCCAGGTACTAAGCCTAGTACTCGATAGTTATTTTTTCTGATCCTCTCCAGATGCTGGCAAGGTTGTGGAGCAAAGGGAACACTTATACACTGTTGACAGGAGTGTAAATGAGTTCTACCATTGTGGAAGGCAGTGTGGTGATTCCTCAAAGAGCTAAAAACAGAACTACTGTTTGACCCAGCAATCCCATTACCGGGTATATACCCAAAGGAATATAAATCATTCTACCATAAAGACATATGCACACAAATGTTTACTGAAGCACTATTCGCAATACCAAAGACATGGAATCAACCTAAATGCTCATCAATGACAGATTGCATAAAGAAAATGTGGTACAGATACACCATGGAATACTATGCAGCTGTAAAAAAGAATGAGATCATGTCTTTTGCAGAAAAATGGATGGAACTGGAGGCCATTTTCCTTAGCGAACAACTACAGGAACAGAAAACCAAATATGACACGTTCTCACATACAAGTGGCAGCTACATGATGAGAACTCATGAACACAAAAAGGGGAACAACAGACCCTGGGGCATTCCTTCTTTTCTAGATAAGTTTTTCTTTTGGGATTTGAGCCTCTTTGATTTGAAATTTAGCATAGGCCCAGAAGAAGACTCTGCCCTCTGAGTTTAATTTTTCCTAATCTCCTGGGGAGGCAGCATTGGCTACTAGTTAAGAGTGCAGCCCCTGGGGCCAGTGCTGTGGAGCAAATGTGTCTCCCAAAATTTATGTGTTGGAAACTTAATCCCCAGCGCAACAGTGGTGGGTAGTGAGGCCTTTGGGGAGGTGTTTAGATCCTAAGGGCTCCGCCCTCATAAATGGATTAATGCCACTATAAAAAGGGCTTGTGGGAATGGATTTTCTCTCTCTTGCCCTTCTGCCTTCCACCATGTGAGGACACAATAAGAAGTTCCACCCCAGATGCTGGCATCTTGATCTTGGACTCCCCAGGCTTCAGAACTGTGCGAAATAAATTTCTGTTCTTTATTTATTACTCAGTCTCTGATATTCTGTCATAGCAGCACAAAACAGACTAAGAAAGCCAGTCTGCCAGTGCTCCAGTTCTGGCTTGACTGTTTACTCACTAGGCAAGGGACCTAATCTGTAAGCCTCATTTTTCCCATCTATAAAATGGGAATAATAATAGCATCTACCTCTAAGGGTGGCTGTAGATTGAATTAGTACTTATAAGGTACTCAGATTGGTGTCTGAAACACAGTAAGAGCTCAGTTAAAATTGGCTATTGCCAGCCTGTTAATAGCTTGTAAGATTGAAATTATTAATTATTAACTATTAACATGCAAGAGTGCCAGGTAAAATGCAAGTTGAACAAAACTAAAGCCAGGCACTTTTGTGGTTGGCCACAATAGGCAAGATGCTGATGACTGTGGTCACCAACTGCCCAGAACAAACCCCTGCCAATGCCAGGAAGACCTTACAGAGAAGAGCCTAAGCCAAAAGAGGTGCCCACATTCTGCCTGGACGTTGGCAAAGGGATGACTCATTAACAAAGACAAGCAAAGACCGCAGGGAGGGGCTTCACCAATCTGGCTGTCCTTTCCAGCCCTTGTTCTTTTCTCACACGCTGTCCTGCCTTGAGAGCAAGATTTCCTTCCTTTCCCTCTCTGACCTCGGAGGCACCCCACTCTGAGTGGTCTATTTCATCTCTCTGTGCCCTCACCCTGCAGGGATCCTTGAGGAGCTGTGTCAGGCTGAACTCTGGTGTTTGCAAAGCTAATGGTCACTTGGAGCAGCCAGGGCTTCTCTGGGGCAGGCCCGAAGGAAAGCTCAGGAGGGGGCCCCTGCTTTAACCTTGGCTCTCAGTCTGTTGGAGAAGACTCAGGATTTCCTGAACCTGAAGCCAGAATTGCCATCAGGTGCTCTATTAGTTCTATTTGTGCTCTATTAGTCTATTAATGACCACCTTACTCCATTACCCTGGGATAATCCAGGCTTGTTTTTGCTCTACCCTAGGTCTGTGAGGTGAACAGCTGTCCAGCAATCCTACTGCCAGTATTCAATGAGAATACACATGCTCACTTTATTCCTACCTATGTCAACCGTAGCAAGCTTTGCAGTCTTAACCATTGGGTCTAACCTTCTTGGCCTTTTCCTTTGACCTCAACTCTGCTTAGTCTCGAACTTGCCCTTCATTCCTGACCTTTGATTATATTCTCTCAGAGTTAACCCTAATTCTGGCCTCCAGGCCTCCCTAACTATTACTCACAACCAACCCTTGGACAAAGCCTGATCCCAGCTGTCCCAAGGAATCATCCTGTTTGGTCCAGACCTGATCCCTGGATCCTGCCCCATCACAGGCTCTTGAGGCTGGTTGGGGAGGGAATGGAGCTGGTTCTTGGGGCCTGGTTATATGCTTGAGGCTGACACTGTCATATATAATGAACCTAAGCCCACATGGCACTGTCCACCCCAGCTATGGCTGAATCAGAGGTGAGGCCAAGAGTTTGTAAGTGGAGCACCAGATGAGTCTGCTAGAAACTTTCAGACCCCTGTAGGTGGGAAGTTAGACTTGAGCTTCTTATATAAACCCAGGAGGCACTGAAGACTGTCTGTCCATTAAACCAGAAGTAAAAAAACCAAAAACCAAAACCCCAAACCCTCTGTTATCCGGTCTGGGAAAGCAGAAGCTGCACTTTGCCCAGGTCAGTGGAAAGAAGAAGAGTTGCCTGTGAGCAGTTCGAGGCTGAGCCCGTACTATGTGAGTGTGTGAAGTCATGCAGGAACTCCAAGCAAGGAATGGAACGTAAACACTGCCCTGAAGCCCACAGGATCCCAGCAAAAGCCGATGGGAAGCTAAAAGATGCCTGCATATCCCAGGGTGCTGAAACTCCCATGGAGAATCACCCTGCTGAAGACCAGCTAGTGGGAAAGATTCCAAGCCATGAGAGGAAACGAATTCGTGAGAGGGAGCAGCCACGGACACACAAACGGGATTGCACCCCCAAGAAGGAGAGATGATAAAACAATCTGAAAGAAACCTTAACATAGGTGCACAGAAGAAAGTGCAGGTGTCATGAGAGCCAAGAGGAGGAGCACCTAACTGATCACCGAGAGAGTGACACCTGGTCTTAGGCTTAGGGGAGGAGTAGAAGAGAGCCAGTGAAGTCCGGAAAGGCTTCCAAGGCAAAAGGACCAGCAAAAGGCAAGAAATAGTCCAGTTTGTGTGAACATGAGTCCACAGCAAGTGACAGCCACTGACAAAGAAAGTGTGAGGCAAGTGCAGGAGATGAGGCTAGAGGCAGATAGGGGCCAGAAGTTGAAAGCCATGTACATCTTGCTAATTTCTTTCCTTCTTTCCTTCCTTCCTTCCTTCCTTCCTTCCTTCCTTCCTTCCTTCCTTCCTTCCTTCCTTCTTCCTCCTTTCCTTTCCTTTCTTTTTTTGGTAAGACATGGAGTCTTGCTATGTTGCCCAGGCTGGCCTTGAACTCCTGAGCTCAAGTGATCCTCCTGCCTCAGCCTTGATCTTTCTGCCCCAGCCAGCTGAGTAGCTGGGATCACAGGTGCAGACCCCTGTGTCTGGCTTAATTTCTTAGACCTCATCCTAAACTGTAACAAGAAACAACTCCAAAAGAGTCTTCGATGTTTTTCAGCTGAAAGCCGTTTATCTCCTTCCTTGAAAGTTTAGGGCCGGTTTTGCAACCAGACTCTTGCAACAGCAGCTTTTGCCAGTATGGACTCTGAAAAATGAAATGTATGTGGGGTGTTCCATTGCTTAAGGTGAATGCAATGCACAAAGTAATCTGGGTCTCTCAGAGGAAGGGAAAAGAAGCTGCTGTCTGAAGTCAAGTTTGTTTATTAGAGCTGTGTGCACCCTGCTGCTCGCTCTTTGGGCCCAGGAGAATGACGTTACAGCCAGCTGGCCTTTGCCACCAAGCCCGACAGTCTAAACAGCTTCACAGGCAAGGACTTGGACCAGCCCCCAGGCCCCTTGGCCCACTGCTCAGTTCTTACTTAGCAGATCCACACATGGATCCCAGGCACAAGTTGGGAAGTCTGTTCCACGTCCAGCTGAAGGTGTGAATGACTGCAGTCAAGCCAACTAAATGATTGGAGATTGATCTTAAGGGAGGGAGAGTATTATCTCTGCCTTTCAAGGATGTGTCGGCTCCCCCTTTCTCCCTCTGCCCGGTTTTGGATTGTGGAATGATGGCTAAGTAGCAGGTGCCAAACCCAGCCTCACTTCCGCCCGCTGACTTTCCAAGCATTTCTTAGGAGGTTCATGACTGGACCCACCCCTGGGCGCTACCACAGGGAGGGGGATCTTGGGCGAATCTCTGAAACGGGACTTTTGCCCGTGGTGTGTAATATGTGAAAAAACCAGAGATGGAAGGATATGGAGAATGCTTTGAAGCCCAGGCAGTCCGTCAGTTCTCCCAGAATGCCTGGCAGGGATGCAGCTGGCTGCCTTCCTGTGCCCGTGGCAGACATAACTATCAACACATGTCTCAGTGATCTATTGCCACAATCAACGCATAACAAGCCACCCAGAATTCAGTGGCTTATAACAAGTGTCTGTTTAGCCCAAGAGAGTCTTTGGGTCAGTGATTCAGGCTGGATGACTGGTCTTGGCTAGGCTTCCTCATGTGACCTGCAGGGTGGTGTGGGCTGTCAGTTGGGGGTCACCTGTCTGGGGCTTAGCTGGGGAGCCTTGGCCGTGCAGGGAAAACTTTCTGGAAAACTCTGGATCCTTCCAGAGGCTGGCTGGGCATGTTCTCATGGCAAAGGTGGACGTGCAAGAGCAGAAGTGGCAACCTGCTGGCATTTTTGAAGCTTCTACCATGTCACAACATTGGCCAAACTCAGAATGAAGGGGGAGATTCACACCATCTCTGGATCGGAGGAGCCCAAAAGTCACATTATAAGGGTGTGAATACAGTGAGGGGTGAAGATTTGGGGCACTTAAAGCAATCAGTTTACCAAAACACTTTTCAACACAGTCCTCCACGGCTGCTGCCCATCGATTGAGTTCAGACACCACATAAAAGCTGTTCGCCATTACAACTCTAAATATGCAATTTTCAAGCTAGGTTTTGTGTAGCCCTTCAGTTCCAAAGGAGTGCTTCAGGGAACTCTGCAGGGACTGGGGTGATGGAAGGAGGGGGAGGATGAAAGGCACAGTGCTGGGTTCTCCTGCTCACTTAGAGCTAATCCACTCTTTCTTGTTTTATTTATTTATATATCTCAAAGCCTCAGTCTTTTAGACCCTGGAACCAGAAACTGGCTCACTGTCACTCTGCCACATTCTATTGGTCAAAGTAATCAATTACTCACCTAAATTCAAATGTGGCTGGCTAGTTTTTGTATTTTTTGTAGAGACAGGTTTTCACCTTGTTGGCAAGGCTGGTCTCAAACTCTACCTCCTTTTCCTGGAAGGTTCACTTTGAGAGGAGTTAACCATCGTATAAGCAGTCTGACTGCTCGCAGACTGCCATACTTGTAAGAAAACTCAAGCTAGCCATGTGGAGAGAGATGCCTGGTCAGTCCTGAGAGGTTGTAGCTCTCTCAGCCTAGGAAGTATAAAGCCTTCCCAAGACCCAGTCCCAGCCACCATCTGACCAAACTATATGAGAAATCCCAAGTGACAATCACTCAGCTGAGCCCAGTCAATCCACAGGGGCATGACAGATATTAATAAGGTATTATAAAAATTTTTATTGAGATGTAATTCACATACCATACAGTTTCCCAATTTAAAGTATACAATTCAATTGTTTTTAGTATAATCATAGTTTTACAATCATCACTACAATCAAATTTTAGAAAACTGTCATCACCACCAAAGAAATCCTGCAACCTCTAGCAGTCACTTCTCATTTCCCTCCTTCCCTAACCCCTTCACCCTGGCGCAACCATTAATCTACTTTCTATCTATGTAGATTTGCCTATTCTGGACAATAGGGAGTGTTTTCCCCATTGCTTTCCTAGAAATGGAATCAATCATATGTGACCTTTTGTGACTGACTTTTTAAAGTAACGCCATGTTTTCAAGGGTCATCCATGTTGTAGCATGTATAAGAACTTCATTTCCTTTTACTGTCAGTAATATCCCTTTGCACGGACAGACCACATTTTATCCATCCATTCTTCAATTGATGGACATATGATTGCTTCCACTTTTTGGCTATTTGTGAATAATGCTCCTGTGAACATTGCTATACAAGCTTTTATGTGAACATATGTTTTCAGTTCTCTTGGGCATATATCTAGGCTATCAACTTCTTTTTTAAACTTTTATTTTAGGTTCAGAGGTACATGTGCAGGTTTGTTACATAGGTGAACTCATGTCACAGGGGTTTGTTGTACAGATTATTTCATCACCCAGGTATTAAGCCCAGTACCCAATAGTCAACCATGTCTTTGCGATTGCGAATAGCATACAATAAACATTCGTGTGCATGTGTCTTTATGGTAGAATGATTTATATTCCTCTGGGTATATACCTAATAATGGGATTGCTGGGTTGGATGGAAGTTCTGCCTTTAGCTCTTGGAGGAATTGCCACACTGCTGTCCACAATGGTTGAGCTAATTTGCACTCCTACCAACAGTGTATAAGTGTTCCCTTTTCTCTGCAACTGCACCAGCATCTGTTATTTTTTAACTTTTTAATAATAGCCATTTTGGTTGGTAAGTGATAGTACCTCATTGTGGTTTTGATTTGCATTTCTCTAATGATCAGTGATAGTGAGCTTTTTTTTTTATGCTTGTTTTGTTGGCCACATGTATGTCTTCTTTTGAAAAGTGTCTGTTTATGTCCTTTGCCCATCCTTTAATGGGGTTGTTTGTTTTTCTCTTGTATATTTGTTTAAGTTCCTTATAGATGCTGGATATTAGACCTTTGTCCAATGCATAGTTTGCAAATATTTTCTCCCATTCTGTAGGTTGTCTGTTTATTCTGTTGATAGTTTCTTTTGCTGTGCAGAAGTTCTTTACTTTAATTAGATCCCATTTGTCAATTTTTGTTTTTGTAGAGATTGCTTTTTGGTATCTTGTCATGAAATCTTTGCCTGTGCCTATGTCCAGGATGGTATTGACCAGGTTGTCTTCTGGGTTTTTATAGTTTTGAGTTTTACATTTAAGTCTTTAATCCATCTTGAGTTGGTTGTTGTATATGATGTAAGGAAGGAATCCAGCTTCAGTCTTCTGCATATGACCAGCCCGTTATCCAAGTACCATTGATTGAACAGGGAGTCTTTTCCCCATTGCTTGTTTTTGTTAGCTTTGTCAAAGATCAGAAGGTTATAGGTGTGCAGCCTTATTTCTGGGCTCTCTATTCTGTTCCATTGGTTTATGTGTCCATATTTGTACCAGTACTATGGTTTTTGTCGTTGTCGTTGTTGTTACTGTAGCCCTGTAGCATAGTTTGAAAGCGGGTAACATGATGCTTCCAGCTTTGTTCTTTTTGCTTAGGATTGCCTGGCCTATTTGGGCTCTTTTTGGGTTCCCTGTGAAATTTAAAATAGTTTTTTCTAGTTCTCATTGGTAGTTTGATAAAAATAGTAGCATTCAATCTGTAAATAAATTCTTTGGGCAGTGTGGTCATTTTAATGATATTGAATCTTTCTATCTATGAGCATGGGCTCTTTTTCCATTTGTTTGTGTCTTCTCTGATTTCTTTGAGCAGTGTTTTGAAATTTTCACTGTAGAGATCTTTCATCTCCCTGGTTAGCTGTATTCATAGGTATTTTATTCTTTTTGTGGCAGTTGTGAATGGGATTGCCTTCCTGATTTGACTCTTGGCTTGGCTGTTGTTGATGTGTAGGAAAGCTAGTGATTTTTGTACATTGATTTTGTATCCTGAAACTTTGCTGAAGTTGTTTATCAGTTGAAGGAGCTTTGGGGCTGAGACTGTAGGGTTTTCTAGACATAGAATCATGTCCTCTGCAAACAGGGAGGGTTTGACTACTTCCTCTTTTCCTGTTTGGACGCCCTTCATTTCTTTCTCTTGCCTGATTACTCTGGCTAGGACTTCCAATACCATGTTGAATAGGAGTGGTGAGAGAGAAGATTTGCTCTACAAATTTCAGCTGGAAGTTAAACTCTTGAAGTGATGTCAGGGTCAAGACATAGATGGCGAGGTCACGAACGAGGTGTCAAGGCAGCCCTAGGCACTCCCTACAGAGCCAGTAATGGACAGACAGCCAGGGAGCAGGGACACAGGGAGGAGACATCAGATGCACTTTGAGGATGAAATAGCTATTGCCTTTTCCCAATTCCCATTACAGGGGCAACCTGAAACATATCAGAGACACAGCCTCCTTGTGCACCCTGGGCATCTCTTTTAAGAAGAAAGGAGGAGGAGAAAGGAGCATTTATGGAGCATCTGCTCCTTTTGGGCTCAGCATAAATAACTCTTCTTATACAGGCTAATTTAAGCCCTCCCAGGATGGAGGTATTGTCATCGTCATTTTACTAATTAGGATTCACCTTTAACCACATTCAATAGCTGTTTTAAAAGTTGAGGCAGGGAGTCGTGGCTCACACCTGTAATGTCTGCACTTTGGGAGGCCAAGGTGGGAGGATGGCTTGAATCCAGGAGTTCAAGACCAGCCTGGGCAACATGATGAGACCCCATCTCCACCGCCACCAAAAACAAACAAACAAACAAACAAACAAAACCACCCAAAAAACAACAACAAAAAGAAAGAAAGAAAGAAATTAGCCAGGCATGGTGGCATGAGCCTGTAGTTCCTGCTACTCTGGAGGCTGAGGTGGGAGGATCACTTGAGCCTGAGAGGTCAAGGTTGCAGTGAGCCATGATCCCACCACTGCACTCCAGCCTGGGTAACAGAGCAAGACCCTGTCTCCAAAAAAAAAAAAAAAAAGTTGAAACTGAGTTTTGTTGAGCCATAGTAAGTATAGATGCTTCAAGAAAATGCCTAAAGATCAGAAAACATCAGGTGCATTGTGATCTTGTGATAATATACAACTGGATTCTTTCCTTGGGAGAATGGGATATGTTAGAGTTGCTTAACTATGGTTGGGGTGTGGAGAAGAGGAGGAGGTAGTTGGGAGAGAGAGGGCAAAAGAGTGCAAGCATGAGCAGCCAGGAGGAAGAAAGAGCTTTTGCTTTGAAGACAACTGATAAGATGGTCATTGAAACATGTTTGAGCATCAGAAGTGTGGCCCTGGCTGACTGCCACTTTATACCAGGCACTCTGCATGCCTTATTTTCTTGATCTTTCACAAGAGCCATAGGCAAGGAACCTGGGTCATCCCAGAGGTCAATAAGTGTGCCAAAAGCTACATGGCCAATAACTGGAAAGGTAGGATTTGAGTCCTAGACTTAGTGATTCCAAAAGTTTCCACTGCGCCCTCTCAAATTCATGCCAAATCACAAGCAAAATCTCTCCAGTTCTCTACCCCTAAACTTTCTTTTTCTTTCTTGATTTAAGGGAAAATCTTATGCCTCTGAGACTCCAATTCCCCTGCAGCTCTTTCCAGGTGGTGTGTCAGGGAGAGGAAAAGGGGTTGCGTTTTTATTCCCATCCCTCTTGGATCAAAGCAACTCTTTCATGGCGCCAATGTCCACCTTGCAGTTTCCAGGCTGCTGTTTCCTCCTTTCCTAAAATCTCTGAGCTCTGCAACTCTTGGCATCTGCATTCCTACACAGTGTACAGACACCTCTTGGTTTATTGCATTTTGCTTTACTGCATTTTGCAGATACTGTGTTTTTTACAAATTGAAAGTTTGTGGGAACCTTGCATTGAGCAAGTCTATTGGTGTCATATTTCCAACATCATGTGCTCTGTCACATTTTGGTATGTCTCACAATATTTCAAACTTTTCATTATTACTATTATATCTGTTATCATCATCTATAATCAGTGATTCTTGATGTTACTATTGTAATTATTTTAGGCTTCCACGAACTGCACCCATATAAGAAAGCAAACTGAATTGATAAATGTTGTGTGTGTGCTAACAGCTCCACGGACCTGTGGTTCCCCAGTCTCTCTCCCTCTCCTCAGGCCTCCCTATTCCTTGACATGCAAGCAGTGTTGAAATTAGGCCAATTAATAACCCCACAGTGGCCTGCAAGTGAAAGGAAGAATTGCATGCCTCTCACTTTGAATCAAAAGCTAGAAATGATTAAGCTTAGTGAGGAGGGCATGTAAAAAAACTGAGATAGGCTGAAAGCGAGGCCTCTTGTGCCAAATAGCCAAGTAGTAAATGCAAAGGAAAAGTTCTTGAAGGAAATTAAAAGTGCTACTCCAGTGAACACATGAATGATAAGAAAGTAGAACAGCTTTATTGCTGAAATGGAGGAAGTTTTAGTGGTCTGGATGAAAGATCAAACCAGCCACAACATTCCCTTAAACCAAAGCCTAATCCAGAGCAAGGCTCTAACTTGCCTCAATTCTATGAAGGCTGAGAGGAGTAAGGAAGCCGCAAGAGAAAAGCTGGAATCTAGCACTGGTTGGTTTATGAGGTTTAAGGACAGAATCCATCTCTATAACATAAAAGTGCAAGGTGAAGCAGAAAGTAGGAGCAGAATGTAGGAGCTGCAGCAAGTTATCCAGAAGAGCTAGCTAAGATCATTGATGAAGGTGGCTGCACTAAACAACAGATTTTCAATGTAGATGAAATAGCCTTCTATTTGAAGAAGATGCCATCTAGGACTTTCATAGCTAGAGAGGAGAAATCAACGCAGAGCTTCGAAGCTTTAAAACACAGGCTGACTCTCTCGTTAGGGGCTGGTGCAGCCTGTGACTCTCAGTTGAAACCAATGCTCATTTACCATTCCAAAAATCCTAGGGCCCTTCAGAATTACCCTAACTCTATTCTGTGCTCTAGAAATGAAACAAGGCCTGGATGGCAGCACATCTGTTTACAGCATGGTTTACTGAATATGTGAAACCCATTGTTGAGACCTACTGCTCAGAAAAAAAAGATTCCTTTCAAATACTGACAATGTACCTGGTCACTCAAGAGCTCTGATAGAGATGTACAAAGTCATTAAGTTGTTTTATGCCTGCTAACACAACATCCATTTTGCAACCCCTGAATCAAGGAGTAATGTTGACTTTCAAGTCTCAATAGTTAAGGAATATATTTCATAAGGCTATAGTGGCCATAGATAGTAATTCCCCTGAATGATCTGGGCAAAGTAAATTGAAAACCTTTTGGACAGTATTCACCATTCTAGATACCATTAAGAACATTTGTGGTTCATGGGAAGAGGTCAAAATATCAACATTAACAGGAGTTTGGAAGAAGTTGATTCTAGCCCTCACGAATTACTTGGAAGGGTTTAAGACTTCAGTGGAGGAAGTAGCTGCAGATGTAGTAGAAATAGCAAGAGAACTAGAATTAGAAGTGGGGCCTGAAGACATGACTGGATTTCTGGAATCTCATGACAAATTTTAAATGGATAGGGAGTTGCTTCTTATGGATGAACAAAGAAGTGGTTTCTTGAGCTAGAATTTCCTTCTGGTAAAGATGCTGTGAGCATTGTTGAAATAACAACAGTTTAGAATGTTACATAAACTTAGTTGGGAAAGCAGCAGCAGGGTTGGAGAAGATTGACTCCAATTTTGAAAGAAGTTCTATGGTGAGTAAAAGGCCGTCAGAGAGCATTACATGCTGCTGAGAAATCTTTTGTGAAAGGAAGAGTCAATCGATGTGGCAAACTTCACTGGTGTCTTATTTTAAGAAATTGCCACAGCCACCCCAGCCTTCACAGCCACCACCATGATCAGTCAGCAGCCATCAACATCAAGGCAAGACCCCTCACCAGCAAAAACACTGACTAGCTGAAGGTGCAGATAACTGTTAGTGTTTCTTAGCAATAGAGTATTTTTAAATTAAGGTATGCACATTGCTGTTTTTAGACATAGTGCTACTGCACACTTAATAGTCTATAGTAAAGTATGAACACAACTTTTATATGCACTGGGAAACTAAAACATTTGTGTGACTCACTTTATTGTGATATTCACCTTAATGGAGTGGTCTGGAATAGAACCAGCAATGTCTCCAAGGTATGTCTGTAATTTTTGTGCCTCCTGTTCTCCAACTGACTACTTCCCTCTTTTGGCATGACTCAACATTTTTCAACACCGAAGGACAAATTTAAGATATATCGTTCCTACTCCTGTCCTTCCACCAGCCTCGTCCCTATTGCTTGTTTCCTCACACTTCTCCTTGGCCATCCCAGATTCCATAGCCCAGCATTACTGTCACACATCTTCAGCTGCCATGCCTGTCTCCCTCCATTGAACTCGTCTGGCAAAACCCTTACCCCGGTTCCATCCAACCTCCACTCACTCCTTGCCTGGCGGCTGGAGGAGACTGGAGAATCTGCTGGATTGTGCTCACTTGCCCACTTGAGATTCACAACCACTAACTTCAAATGGGGCCCTTCATGTGGCCCTGAAACTTCCCATGTTCCCTTGTCCCTGCACTCTCACAGCACATACACGATGCGTGTCTTTCCTCACACCTCCGGTACCTCCTCCTCATTCCTTACTCCTCTGAAGTCCAAGGTTCCTACTGCACTGAGAAGATAGAGGCAATTGGAGAAGAGGAAGGTTATTTCCCCACCACTTCTTCAAACTTATTTTTATTTTATTTATTTATTTTTTTTGAGATGGAGTCTTGCTCTGTCACCAGGCTGGAGTGCAGTGGCACCATCTTGGCTCACTGCAAGCTCCGCCTCCCGGGTTCACGCCATTCTCCTGCCTCAGCCTCCCGGGTAGCTGGGACTATAGGCGTGTGCCACCACACCCAGCTAATTTTTTATATTTTAGTAGAGACAGGGTTTCACCATGTTGGCCAGGATGGTCTCGATCTCCTAACCTTGTGATCCGCCCGCCTCGGCCTCCCAAAGTGCTGGGATTACGGCGTGAGCCACCGCGCCCGGCCTTCAAACTTATTTTCATTGGTTCCATAAACTGTACCATCCCTTCTCTTTCTGTAGTTGAATCCAATGCTCTTATCTGAAGCCAACGCCTCACTTTTCTAGGGAGCCTGCATCCTCTCACCTATAAACATGCTATAATTGCTCCCACTCAAACACGAAACAAAATGAACAATAACACATTTCTGTCTTGTCCCCGCATACCTTTCAACACCCGCTTCATCGATTTACTTTGTATTAGGCCTTTCTTGAAAGAGTTGCCTGCACTGTCTGTCCCCAGACTCTTTCTTGCCACCTTTTTTTCTGAACCACTTAGGTCAGGGATTCACTCCACAATTACACTAAGATGACTCTTTTCCAGGTCACCAGCGACCTCCGTCTTGCCATATCCAATGATTGGTTTTCAGTGTTCATCTTGCTCAAACTCTCATCAGCATGTGACAATTTGCCACTCCCTCCTCTTGGCTTCTGGGTGTTCTTTCTCACCTCTCCCCACTGGCCGCTACTTTCGCAGTCTCCTTTGCTGCCACCTCTCATTCCCCAACCTGTGTAAAGTGCCCCGAGGATCACTGCTGAAGCCTCTCCCTGGACTCACTCCCTAGGTGAACTCATTCAGTCTCACGGCTTCAGAGACCATCGAAGGGCTGACAACCCCCAGCTATGCATCTCCAGCTCAGAGTTCGCCACCAAACTCCAGCCGTGTCTAGGTAACTGCTGACTTCACATCTCCACTTGAATGTTTTATCAGTCAGCTCAAGTTGCCATAACAAAAAACCGTGATGAACAACAGAAACTTATTTTCTCACAGTTCTGGAGGCTAGAAGTCCATGATCTGGTTTTAGGCAGTCTTGCTTTCTTCTGAGGCCTCTTTTTCTGACTTGCTCATGGCCACTTCCATGTGTCTGTGAGGCCTTTTCTTTCATATTGGATTAGGACCCCACCCTCATGACCTTTTTTTTTTTTTTTTTTTTTGAGACAGGGTTTAGCTCTGTCACCCTGGCTGGACTGCAGTGGCATGATATAATCACAGCTTACTGCAACCTTGAACTCCTGGGTTCAAGTGATCCTCCTGCCTTAGTCTTCTGAGTAGTGAGGACTACAGGTGCATACCACCACACCCAGTTACATTTTAAATTTTTTTGTAGAAATGGAGTCTCTTTATGTTGCCCAGGCTGGTCTTAAACTCCTGGCATCAAGCAATCCTCCTGCCTTGGTCTCCCAAAGTGCTGAGATTATAGGCATGAGCCACTGTACTTGGCCCTAATTTAATCTTAATTACCTTGATAAGGCCCTGTCTCCAAATACAGTCACATTGGGAGCTAGGACCTCAACATAAAACTTTGGTGAGGGTACAATTCAGTCTGTAACAGATGTCCAGTGGGCACCTCGTCTTCTTGGTGAATGGCAGTTCCATCCTTCCAGGTGCTCAGGCTGAAACCCTATACTCCCCTCTTTCTCGCTCGCTGCACATTTCAGTCCACCAGCAAATCCTGCTGTCTCTGCTTTAAAAATGCACGTGGATTCTAACTGCTTCTTTCTGCTTTCACTGCCATCACCCTGATCCAAACCATCATCATTTTAAAACTATATTAAGAAAATGGCCTATTGTGGCCGGGTGCGGTGGCTCACACCTGTAATCCCAGCACTTTGGGAGGCCAAGGCAGGCAGATCATGAGGTCAGGAGATCGAGACCATCCTGGCTAATGCGGAACGAGGTCAGGAGATCGAGACCATCCTGGCTAATGCAGTGAAACCCTGTCTCTACTAAAAATACAAAAAAATTAGCCAGGCGTGGTGGCAGGTGCCTGTAGTCCCAGCTACTCGGGAGGCTGAGGCAGGAGAATGGTGTGAACCCAGGAGGCGGAGCTTGCAGTGAGCTGAGATTGCTCCACTGCACTCCAGCCTGGGCAACAGAGCGAGACTCCATCTCAAATAATAATAATAATAATAATAATAATAATAATAATAATATAAAAAAAAGAAAATGGCCTATTGCACTGTCTCCTGTTTCTGCCTTTGGCCTTTAAAATCTTTTATCAATGTGCCGGTAAGAGTAATCTTTCTAAAACTGAAGTCAGGCCATGTCACTTTCTGTTCAACCCCCTGCCACAGGAGACCCCGTCTCATTCTTTTAGTGGCCAGAAAAGCCCTGTGGGACACTTCTCTGATTGCTGGTATTCTGCTTCTTGCTCCCACTACTCAGCCACACTATTCTCCTTGCAGTACCTTGAGGCACGTTCTTACCTCAGGGCCTTTGCATTTGCTGTTCCCTCCAGCTGAAATGCTCTTGCACTGGATATTATGTGTTGTGCTTCTAACATCTTTGTCAGATGTCTGCTCAAATATGACATTTTCATCCGGGCATGGTGGCTCATGCCTGTAATCCCAGCACTTTGGGAGGCCAAGGTGGGTGGATCACCTGAGATCAGAAGTTTGAGACCAGCCTGGCAAATGTCTCTACTAGCCCATCTCTACTAAAAATACAAAAATTAGCCAGGCATGGTGGCGGGTACCTGTGATCCAAGCTACTCGGGAGGCTAAGGCAGAAGAATCATTTGAACCTGGGAGGCAGAGGTTGCAGTGAGCTGAGATCATGCCACTGCACTCCAGCCTGGGCAACAGAGTGAGACTCCATCTCAAAAAAAAAAAAAAAAAAAAAAAAAAAAAAAAAAAAAAAAAAAAAAAAAAGACATTTTCAGAGAGGTCCTCTTTGACTATCTTACAAAAAATAGTGCTCTCACTCTTGCTGTGCAAACTCGATTTCCTGTACCCTACTCTATGTATTTTTGAAGCAGTCATCACCATGTGATATACTCTTTCTACATTATTTTCTTGGGCATTTGCCTATTGTCACCCTTTCTCCCTACTACCATGTGACTCCATGAGGACAAACACTTAATCTGTTATGTTCACTGGGGCATCTCCAGAACTTGCCTGAAACCCAGTAGGTATTCAATAAGTTCTAAAGGGATGAATGAATGACTCCTCTCACTGTAAGGGAGTTTGGGATATGTAGTCTTTATCTGGGCACATTTCTACCTGTTCTCTTTGTAGGGGAGAAAGGGATGAGGATGTTGGATAAGCAGCTCAGTATGTTCCCCAACATGTAAGGGAGTCATGTGGAGTTCTGCACTCTCCTTCTTGGTACGCATCCTCAGAATGCATCCTTTGCAGAAGCAGGAAGTGCTTGTGCTTGCTGTGAGTCTTTGTGGACAGAGGCAGGATCATGCTGGCTAGAATCTAGTGGACAAGGTAAGCAAATGTAAGCATTGAGGAGGGGTACGCATTTGTTGTATGAGGTTCGAGGAGGTCCTGCCTCAACGAAGAGGGTCACACAGACTCCTAGGAAGACTGGACTCTGTGCACTGGAGCTAGTGGGTCTCTGGAGATATGAGGATCACAGGCCTGATTTCCAGAGTGTGGCATGGAACGGTGCTGGGTGTGTATCTTAGTCTATTTTGTGCTGCTATAACATAATAACTGAGATTAGGTAATTTATAATAAACAGAAGTTTATTTTTTATGGTCCTGGAGTCTAAGTCCAGAATCAAGGGATTGGCATCTCATGAGGGCTTCTTGCTGCATCATTACATGGCAGAAGGTGACAGGGCAAAGAGATAAAATGCACACAAGAGAGGGAAGAACAAATGTGTTCCTCTACAGTGAACTCATTCCCATGATAATTAACGTACTTCCACAATCATGGCATTAATTCATTCATGAAGTCAGAGTCATCATGGCCTAATTACGTCTCCACAGACCCATCTCTTAGTACTGTTACAATGGCAATTAAATTTCAACATGAGTTTTGGAGGGAACATTCAAATATAGCAGCATGCCATTCTTCATGTTCACCTCTGAGCATACTCCCACCCTTGCTGTTTCCATCCTTGAGGCTTTGCCTTTCGTCCCCAAGACTGGCCTCAGGCCATACTCTATTGTACCAATGCCAAAAATTGAGGTTTAAAGTCTCATTGAGTAATTCTTAACCAAAGATATATTGTAAACCAATAGTCACTGAATTCTACTTGCTCACCTGTGGATATTAGTTGGGTATGTAAGTTAGTGTTTGCTGCTTAAAATAGCAGCTGTTTATGAGCTCACAATTCTGTGGGTTTGCAATTTGGACTGGGATCAGTGGGGTGGTTCTTCTGCTCTCAGTTGGGCTCACACATTCAACTGCAGCCAACTTCTGTGTTGGCTGAGGCTGGCTGGTCTAGGTCCAGGATGGCTTATCTCTACTTTGTGTGGTCCCTCATAGTTGGCAGGCTAGCACAGGCTTGTTTTCATGGCAGCCCCACAGGGCTCTGAGGGAGCAAATAAGAGCATGCATGGCTTATTGAGGCCTAAGCTCAGATCCCAAACTCCATCACATCTATTACATTCTGTTGGTCAAAGCAAGTTGTCACGAGGGCTAGTGTATGAACCACACAACTATGAGTGAGAAAGGAGAGAGATATTTCTTCATCCAGGGGCCTGTTTTTTGTAGGCCCTCGGTCTGCTCCTCTCTTTCCCAGCAGTAGTGGGTTCTGTGGAGAACTCTGATTTCTGCCTTTGGACTAGACAGCTGTGTCTGTGAGTTCTGTGACCGTTTTTTTCAGACAGGCTTCATAGAAGCTCTCAGAGACATGTTTTTGCTTAAAAGCCTTTTGATTTTCCTGGTCAGTTGTCATAGTTGGAGCTTTTTGGCAAGGCTTCAGCCATTCATATCTAATCCTGTACACTGATTAATGGAGGTGGTTTCACTTTTATTGTCCCTCTGTGGCAGCCTGTCTCCCCAGTGGCGGGGACAGAAGCTGCTCACAGGTTTGTGGCTATTGATGGGCAGGGCCAGAGACATGCTGTGCTCATTCTAGGACGTGGTGGGGATGGACGTCCTATTGGCCAACAGTTTTAACTTTTCCTAACTGCCTCCCAAAGTATCATTTCCCTCATATTTATAAATTATATGATAAGACTCACTTTTGCTATCATCAGTTTGTCCCGCTACTGGACCATCAGCATACAAACATGCTATCATTTCTCCTATCTTAAAATGTTGATCTTCTCTTGACTCCATGTCTCTTTTCCCACTACTCTTCAGCGATGAACTCTTAAAAAATATAACTATACTCACTATCCCAATATGTGGGCTTCCATTTCCCCTTAAAGCCTCTCTGATCAGGACTCCTCCTCACCTCCTCTGAAACTGCTCTTGGCAAGGTCAGTTGCTAAGGCCAATGGTCATTCTCTGTCCCTATCTGATTCTGCACAGGTAGTCATTTTCTCCTTGAGAAACTTTCCACTCACTTGGCCCTCTCCTTTCTTCTTGCTGGCTGGTTCATCCTAATTTCCCTGACCACTGAATATTGGAGGGCCCTAAGGTTCAGGCTCCAGGGCTTTCCTCTTTCTTATGTATGTCTCCTTAGTGATCTCATCCTGCCTCATGGGTTTAAACACCAGCTGTATGCCAGTGACTCTAATAATTACGTCTCCAATTCAGACCCTTTCTGGCCCTCAGACTCATAAATCCAACTGATTGTTCAACATCTCTGATTGGATGGATGCGTAACTGGCATCCTGAGTTTAGCATGTTCAAGTCTGAATCCTGGTGTGCCCCCAACCTCCTCCTCTCACTGTTGCCCCCATGTCAGTTAAAGGCAAGGTCATCTTGTAGGTTCTTGCCTGCAGTCCTCTCTCTCTCTCTCTCTCTCTGTGTGTGTGTGTGTGTGTGTGCGTGCACACACACACGTATATATATATAACTTTTTTCTTACACAAAAGTTGGCATACTATGTGCATTGTTCTGCATCTTGCTTGTCTCACTTAACAATATATTCTGGCGGTCACTTCAGTTCAGAGAGATCTTCCTCATTCTTTTTACAGCTGCATCAGTATTTCATTGTATAAATGTACTATAATGTATTCAACCAACTAGAATAATACTTTAATACTTGATGAACATTTGAATTGTTTCCAGTCTTTTGATATTACAAATAAGGCTGCAATTAATGTCCTTGTATATATGTTGTTTTGTCCTTTGAAAGGATGCCTTCAAGGCAGGTTTCTGGAATTGTGGTTGGAGGAAGCTGTCAAAGGAATCTGAGCAGTTGCACAAGTTTTGTGTCCCAATGCAGCTGCAAGGGAGGGCATATTCGCCAATGCTCAATTTAGATATGGTGAAAAGGAAAAGGAGAAGGAAGAATCTTCCAGAGCATAGGGCCAAGGGCCTAAAAACAATAATCAGGGAGCACCCCCCCGCCGCTCCCCCGCAGCCCACCACCCAGGGAGCAGACCTGGACCTAATCATGAAAAAGTTCCCATCTCTAGGGTGGGAAATCCTTGCAATAGCTGCTCATCAGGATTTCCAAATTGCTAGAGTACTGCCTGTTCTGTTTTTATTATTCCCTTTTGGAACTGGCCTCTTGGCTTTGTTGAGTTCAACTATATCTTTATTGATTTTTCTATCTGCTGTGTGTAATAGAGGGGTATTGAAATCTCCAACTATAATAGTGGATTCATCTATTTTTCCTTGCAGTTCTATCAGTTTCTGCCGTATGTATTTTGATGCTCTGTTGTTAGTTGCATACACATTAAGAATTGTTATGGCTGCTTGGAGGATTGACCGTCTTATTATTATGTAACGGTCCTCTTTATTCTTGATAATTTTCATTGCTTTGAAGTCTGCTATGTCTGAAATTAATATAACTACTCCAGCTGTTTTTTAAAATTTTCCATTTTGTGGGTACATAGTAGGTGTATATATTTATAGGGTACATGAGATATTTTGATACAGGCATACCATGTATAATAATCACATAAGGGTAAATATATCCATCACCTCAAGCATTTATTCTGTCTTTGTGTTACAAACAATCCAATTATATTCTTTTAGTTATTTAAAATAAAAATATACAGTACATTATTGTTGACTGTAGTCACCCTGTTGTGCTATCAGATAGTAGCTTATTCTTTCTATCTAATTGTATTTTGTACCCATTAACCATCCCCTCTCCTATCTCTCCCACTATCCTTCCCAGCCTCTAGTAACCGTCATTCTACTTTCTATCTCTATGAATTGGATTGTTTTAATTTTTAGCTCCTACAAATAAGTCAGAACATGTGAAGTTTGTCTTCTGTGCCTGGCCTACTTAACATAATGACCTCCAGTTCTATCCATGTTGCTACAAATGACAGGGTCCCCTTCTTTTATTATGGCCGAATAGTACTCCATTATGTATAAGTACCACATCTTCCTTATCCATTTGTCTGCTGATGAACACTTAGGTTGCTTCCAAATCTCAGCTATTGTGAATAGTGCTGCAATAAATGGGAATGCAAATATCTCTTTGATACACTGATTTCCTCATATTTTGGGTGTATACCTAGCAGGGGGATTGCTGGATTATATGATAGTTCTACTTTTAGTATTTTGGGGAACCTCCAAAGAGTTGTCCATAGTGGTTGTACTAGTTTACATTCCCGTCATCAGTGTGTGGTGGTTCCCTTTTCTTTACATGCTCACCAGCATTCATGATTGCCTAGCTTTTGCATAAAAGCCATTTTAGCTGGAATGAGATGATATCTTGTCATAATTTTGATTTGCATTTCTCTGATGATCAATGATACTGAGCACCTTTTCATATGCCTATTTGCCATTTGTATGTCTTCCTTTGAGAAATGCCTGTTCAGATCTTTTGGCCATTTTTAATTGGATTATTAGATTTTTTTTCTATAGAGTTGTTTGAGCTCCTCATATATTCTGGTTATTAATCCCTTGTCAAATGGATAGTTTGTATATATTTTGTCCTATTCTGTGGGCTGTCTTTTCACTTTGTGGACTGTTTGCTTCATTCTGCAGACGCTTTTTAACTTGATGTGATCCCATTTGTCCATGTTTTACTTTGCTTGCCTGTGCTTGTGGAGTATTACCTAAGAAATCTTTGTCCAGCCCAATGTCTTGGGGAGTTTCCTCAATGTTTCCTTTCTACACTTTCATAGTTTGAGGTTTTTTATATATACACATGCGTGCACGTATTGTATATATAATACACAATACACATACACACACACACACACACACACACACACATACTGTTTTATTTTATTTTTGAGACGGACTCTCATTCTGTCACCCAGGCTGGAGTGCAGTGGCATGATCTTGGTTCATTGTAACCTCTGCCTCCCAGGTTCAAGCGATTCTGCTGCCTCAACTTTCCAAGTAGCTGGGATTACAGATGCGTGCCACCACGCCCAGCTAGTTTTTGTATTTTTAGTAGAGACAGCGTTTCACCATGTTTCCCAGGCTGCTCTCAAACTCCTGGCCTCAAATGATCTGCCTGCCTTGGCCTCCCAAAGTACTGGAATTACAGGCATGAGACATCATGCCCAGCCTGAGGTCTTAGATTTAAGTCTTCACTCTATTTTAATTTTATTTTTGTATATGGTGAGAGATAGGGGTCTAGTTTTCTTCTTCTGCATATGGATATCCAGTTTTCCCAGCACCATTTATTGAAGAGACTGTGTTTTCCCCAATGTAAGTTCTTGGCACTTTTGTAAAAAATGAGTTCACTGCAGATGTAGATTTGTTGCTGGCTGGTTCATCCTCATTTCCCTGACCACTGAACATTGGAGGGCCCTAAGGTTCAGGCTCCAGGCCTTTCCTCTTTCTTATGTATGTCTCCTTGGTGATCTCATCCTGCCTGTTGGTTCCATTGGTCTATGTGTCTGTTTTTATGCCAGTACTATGCTGTGCTATATACTCTGTACTATAATTTGAAGTCAGGTAATGTGATTCCTCCAGTTTTGTTCTTTTTGCTCAATATAGCTTGGCTATTCTGGATCTTTTGTGGTTCCATATAATTTTAGCATTTTTTTCTCCTAATTTTAATTTTTTAAAAAAATTTTGTATAGATGGGGTCTCACTATCTTGCCCAGGCTGGTCTCAAACTCTTGACCTCAGGCGATCCTCCTACGTTGGCTTCCTAAAGTACTGGGATTATAGGCGTGTCCAGCCTGTTTTTTCTATTTCTGTGAAAAATGTCATTGGCATTTTGATAGGGATTACATTGAATTTACAGACTGCTTTGGGCAATATGAACATTTTCACAATATTGATTCTTTTAGTTCATGAACATGAAATATCTTTCCATTTTTTGGTGTCTTCCTCAATTTCTTTCATCAGTGTTTCATAGTTTTCATTGTAGAGGTCATTCACTTCTTTGGTTAAGTTAATTCCTAGGTATTTAATTTTATTTGTAGCTATTATAAGTGGGATTACTTTCTTGATTTCTTTTTCAGATTATCTGCTGTTGGCATATAGAAATGCTACTGATTTTTGTATGTTGATTTTGTATCCTGCAACTTTACTGAATTTGTTTATCAGTTCTAATAGTTTTTTGGTGGATTCTTTATGTTTTTCCAAATATAAGATCATATCATCTATGAACAATGATAACTTGACTTCTTCCTTTCCTTTTTTTTTTTTTTTTTTTTTTGAGACAGAATCTTGCTCTGTCACCTAGGCTGGAGTGCAGTGGCATGATCTCGGCTCACTGCAATTTCTGCCTCTCTGCTTCAAGCGATTCTCCCGCCTCAGCCACCCGAGTAGCTGGTATTTCAGGCTTCCACCACCACGCCCAGCTAATTTTTGTATTTTTAGTAGAGACAGGTTTTCACCATGTTGGCCAGGCTGGTCTCAAACTCCTGACATCAAGTGATCTGCCTGCCTCAGCCTCCCAAAGTGCTGGGATTGCAGGTGTGAGCCACCATGCCTGGCCTTCCTTTCCAATTTGGATGCCCTTTCTTTCTCTTTTCTGATTGCTCTAGCTAGGATTTCCAGAACTATGTTGAATAACAGTGGTGAAAGTGGGCATTCTTGTGTTGTGTTCCAGATCTTAGAAGAAAGGCTTTCCATTTTTCCCCATTCTGTGTGATACCAGCTGTGGATCTGTCATATATAGCTTTTATTGTGTTGAGGTACGTTCCTTCTGTGCCTAGTTTTTTGAGGGATTTTGTCATGAAGGAATATTGAATTTTATAAAGTGCTTTTTCAGCATCAGTTGAAACAATCATATGGGTTTTTTCCTTCTTTTTTTGATATAATGTATTTCATTAATTTATTTGCATATCTTGTAGCATCCTTGCCCATTTGGTCATGATGAATGATCAATGAAGAATTTAATATGTTGTTGAATTCAGTTTGTTGATATTTTGTTGAAGAGTTTTCCATCATTGTTCATCGGGGATATTAGCTTGTCATTTTCTTTTTTTGATGTGTCTTTGTCTGGTTTTGGTATCAGGGTAATACTGGCTTCATAGAATGAGTTCGTAAGTATTCCCTCCTCTATTTTTCAGAATAGTTTGAGTCGAATTGGTATTAGTTTTCTTTAAATATTTGATAAACTTCAGTAGGGAAGCCATCGGGTCCCTGGCTGGACGACTTTTAAATTTTCTTCTTAATTTCTTCATTGACCCACTGGTCATTCAAGAGCATATTGTTTAATTTTCATGTGTTTGTATAGTTTCCAAAATAACTCTTGTTATCATTTCTAGTTTTATTACATTGTGGTCTGGGAAGATTCTTTTTTTTTTAATTTTAAAGACGTGTTTTGTGGTCCAGTATATGGTCTATCCTTGAGAATAATTGATGTACTGAGGAGAAGAATGAGCATTCTGCACCCATTGGAGGAAATGTTTTGTAAATATGCATTAGGTCCATTTGGTCTATAGTGCAGATGAAGTCCAATATTTCCTTGGTGATTTTCTGTCTGATGATCTGTACAGTGCTGAAAGTGGGGTGTTGAAGTCTCCAGCTATTATTGTAGTAAGGTGTATTTCTCTCTTTAGCTTTAATATTTGCTGTATATACCTGGACGCTCCAGTGTTGGGTGCATACATGCTTGCAATTGTTATATCCTCTTGCTGAATTGACTCCTTTATTATTATATAATGACCTTCCTTGTCTCTTTTTATAGTTTTTGTGTTGACATCTTTTTTTTTTTTTTTTTTTTTTTTTTAGATTAGGTCTCACTCTGTCACCTAGGGTGGAGTGCAGTGGTACTGTCTTGGCTCACTGCAACCTCTGCCTCCTGGGTTCAAGCAATTCTCCTGTCTCAGCCTCCCAAGTAGCTGGGACTACAGGAATGTGCCACCATGCCTGGCCAATTTTTGTATTTTTAATAGAGACGAGGTTTTGTCATGTTGTCCAGGCTGGTCTCAAACTCCTGACCTTGGGTGATCCACCCACTTTGGCTACCCAAAATGCTTGGGATCACAGTCATGATCCACTGTGCCTGGCCAGTGTTTGTCTTGAAATCTATGTTGTCTGATATAAGTGTAGCTACTCCTGCTGTCTTTTTGTTTCCATTGGTGTGGAGTATCTTTTTCCATCCTTTTATTTTCAGTCTATGTGAGTCTTTATAGGTGAAATGTGTTTCTTGTAAGCAATAGATTTTTTTTTTTTTTAATTCATTCAGTTACTCTCTCTTTTGATTGGAGAGTTTAGTCCATTTATATTCAATGTGATTATTGACAGGTGAGGGCTTACTCCTGCCATTTTGTTATTTGTTTTCTGGTTGTTTTGTGGTCTTCTCCTCCTTCTTTCCTTGATTTTGTCTTCCTTTAAGTGAAGGTGACTTTCTCTGGTGATATGTTTAATTTCTTGCTTTTGTATCTGTGGTATGTTTTTTGAGTTGATACCAAGAGGTTTGCAAATAATATCTTATAACCTATTATTTTAAACTGATGACAACTTAACACTGATTGTATAAACAAGGAAACAAACTAACAAACAAGCAAAGAGAAAACTAATGAAAACTCAGCAGTTTATCTTCATCCCTCTACTTCAACCCTCTACTTGTTGTTTCTATTTATATCTTATTGTGCTGTCTAGGTCTTGAAAAGTTATTGTAGTTATTACTTTTGATTGGCTCATTGTTTAGTCTTTCTACTCAGGATATAAGTAGTTTACCCATCACAATTACAGTGTTATAATATTCTTTTCTTTTCTTTTTTTTTTTTTTTTTTGTTTTTTGAGATGGAGTCTTGCTCTGTTGCCCAGGCTGGAATGTAATGGATGATCTTGGTTCACTGCAACTTCCATCTCCCAGATTCAAGCAATTCTCCTGCCTCAGCCTCCCAAGTAGCTAAGACTACAGGCATGTGCCACCACATCTGGCCAATTTTTGTAATTTTAGTAGAGTCAGTATTTCGCCATGTTGGCCAGGTTGGTCTCAAACTCCTGACCTCAAGTGATTCACCTGCCTTGGCCTCCCAAAGTGCTAGGATTACAGGTGTGAGCCACCACACCCGGCCTATTCTGTGCTTTTCTATGTAGTTACTATTCCCAGTGAGTTTTGTACCTTCAGATGATTTCTTATTGCTTATTAACATTCTTTTCTTTCAGATTGAAGAACTCCCTTTAGCATTTCTTATAGAACAGCTCTGGTGTTGATGAAATCCCTCAGTTTTTGTTTGTCTGGGATATTATTTCTCCTTTATGTTTGAGGGATACTTTCGCTGGATACACTATTTTGGGAGAAAAGTTTTTTCCATCAGCACTTTAAATATGTCATGTCACTCTCTTCTGGCCTGTAAGATTTCCACTGAGAAGTCCGCTGCCAGACATATTGGAGCTCCATTGTATGTTTTTTTTTTTTTTTTTTTTTTTTTTTTGAGACAGAGTCTTGCTCTGTCGCCCCGGCTGGAGTGCAGTGGCACAATCTTGGCTCACTGCAAGCTCCGCCTCCCAGGTTCATGCCATTCTCCTGCCTCAGCCTCCCGAGTAGCTGGGACTACAGGCGCCTGCCACCACGCCTGATTAATTTTTTGTATTTTTAGTAGAGACGGTTAGTGTTAGCCAGGATGATCTTGATCTCCTGACCTCGTGATCTGCCCACCTCAGCCTCCCAAAGTGCTGGGATTACAAGTGTGAGCCACTGCACCCGGCCTTGTTTTTTTGAGATGGAGTTTCACTCTGTCACCCAGGCCAGAGTGAGGTGGCATCATCTCAGCTCATAGCAACCTCTGCCCCCAGGGTTCAAATGATTCTCCTGTCTCAGGCTCCTGAGTAGCTGGAATTACAGGCGCCCACCACCACTGCCAGCTAATTTTTGTGTTTTTAGTGGAGACAGGGTTTCACCATGTTGGCCAGGCTGGTCTAGAACTCCTGACCTCAAGTGATCCACCTGCCTCAGCCTCCCAAAATTCTGGGATTACAGGCATGAGCCACAGTGCCCAGCCTCCATTGTATGTTATTTCTTTTTTATTTATTGCTACTTTTAAGATCCTTTCTTTCTCCTTGACCTTTTGGAGTTTGATTATTAAATGTCTTGAGGTAGCCTTATTTGGATTAAATCTGCCTGGTGTTGTGTAACGTTCTCATACTTGAATATTGGTATCTTTCTCTAGGTTTGGGAAGTTCTCTGTTATTATCCCTTTGAATAAACTTTCTATTCTTATCTCTCCCTCTCTACTGCCTCTTTAAGGCCAATAAATCTTAGATTTGCCTTTTGGAGGCTCTTTTCTAGATCTTCTAAGCATGCTTCATTCTTTTTTATTATTTTTTACTTTGTCTCCTATGACCGTGCATTTTTAAATAGCCTGTCTTCAAGCTCATTAATTCTTTCTTCTGCTTGATCAATTCTGCTGTTAAGAGACTCTGATAGACTGGTTACTGTGGCTCATATCTGTAATCCTGGCATTTTGGGAAGCTGAGGCAGGTAGATCACTTGAGTTTACAAGTTCAAGATCAGCCTGGGCAACATGGTGAAACCCTGTCTCCACCAAAAATACAAAAAGTTAACCAAGCATAGTGGTGTGTGCCTCTGGTCCAACTACTCAGGAGGCTGAAGTGGGAGGGTCACTTGATCCCAGGAGGTAAAGGTTGCAGTGAGCCAAGATTGCACCACTGCACTCCAACCTGGGTGACAGAATGAGACCCCATCTCAAAACAAAACAAAACAAAAGAAGAGAGAGAGACTCTGCTATATTATTCTTCAGCATGTTCCTTGCACTTTTCAACTCTAGAATTTCTGCTTGATTCTTTTTAATTACTTCAATTTCTTTGTTAACTTTATCTGATAGGATTTTGAATTCCTTTCCTGTGTTATTTTGAATTTCATTGAGTTTCCTCAAAACAGCAATTTTGAATGCTCTGTCTGAAAGGTCACATATTTCTGTCTCTTCTTGATTGGTCACTGGTGACTTATTTAGCTCAATTGGTGAAGTAATGTTTTCTTGGATGGTCTTGATGCTATGGAGTTTGTTGGTATCTGGGCATTGAAGAGTTGGGTATTTATCGTAGTCTTCGAAGTCGAGGCTTGTTTGTACTAATCCTTCTTCAGAAGACTTTCCAGGCATTCAGAGGGACTTGGGTGTTGTGATCTAAATTTTTGATCACAGCAGCCATATCTGCATGAGGGGACACCCCAAGCCCAGTAATGCTGTGAATTTGCAGACTTGTGGAGGTACTGCCTTAGTGTTCTTAGACAGGATCTTGAAAAATTCACTGGATTACCAGGCAGAGACTCTTGTTCTCTTCCATTACTTTCTCCCAAACAAATGGAGTCTCTCTCTGCTGAGCTGCCTGGAGCTGGGGGTGGGGTGACATACGTACCCCTATGGTTACAAACACTGGGACTATGCTGGTCAGGCCTGAAGCCAGCATGGCAATGGGTCTCAACCAAGGCCCTCAGTAACCTCTGCCTGGCTACCACCTATGTTTGTGCAAGGCCCTAAGGGATCTACCATTAGCAGGTGGCAAAGCCAGCCAGGCTTGTGTTCTTCTCTGCAGGGTAGCACATTCCTCCTGTTTCCAGGTGGGTCCAGAGATGTCTCCTGGGAGCCGGGGCCTGGAGTTCTATTCTACTGTGACTGAGCTTGTACCCAGGCTACAAGATGATATCCCACTCTTCCCTCCCCTTTCTACAAGTAGAGGAGTCTCTTCTCATAGCCACCATTGTCCCAGGTGAGTACTGCCTGGCTACTGCTGTTCACTCAAGACCCAAAGGCTCTTCAGTCAGCTTGCAGTGAATGCTTCTGGACATAGCACTCTCCTTTCAGGGCAGTGGGCTCCCCTTTGGTCCAGAGCAGGTCTAGAAATATCGTCCAAGAGCCAAGGCCTGGAATCAGGAAACCTACAAGCCTACCTGGTGCTCTACCAAACTGTGACCAATCTGGTACCTAAGCCACAAACGAGGTCCCTTTTATTCTTTTTTTTTTTTTTTTTTTTTTTTTTGAGACGGAGTCTTGCTCTGTCACCCAGGCTGGAGTGCAGTGGCCGGCTCTCAGGTCCCTTTTATTCTTACCTCTCCTTTTCTCAAGCAGAAGGAACCTCTCCCCATAGCCGCTATAGTTTCAAATGTGCTGGGTTACACCTGAAGCCAGCACATCCCTGAGTCTCACCTAAGTCCCATGGTGAGTACTGCCTGGCTACCACTGCTGATTTTTCAGAGCCCAAGGGCTTTTTATTCAGCGGGTGATGAGAGTTGCCAGGACTGGGTCCTTCCCTTCAAGGCAGTGGGTTTCCTTTTGGTCCAGGGAGTATCTAGGAATATCATCCAGGAGCTAGGGCCTGGAATGGGAGCCTCAGAACTCTGCCTGTGCCCTGTCCTACTGTGGCTACACTGGCATCCACACTGCAAGGCAAAGTCGTCTTTATTCTTCTCTCTTTGCTCCTAAAGTAGAAGGAAGGAGTCTTTTCCCGGGCTGCCAGCTATGCTACTTGTGGTTGAGGGAGGGTTGGCATAAGCACTCCCTTGGACACCCTTAGCTAGTGTTTCACTAGGTCATATGGCCCCCATGTGCTCTGGCTCCAAGCCCAAGACAGCACCAGGATGTGCCTAGAAATTGCAGTGCTTGTGGTGTAGACTGCCTCTCCAGTTTATTTAGAACCACAGAGCACTTTAGCCCATGGTGGCAAGACTTGCTAGAACCCAAGTTCTGAGTGCTGGGATGGGTGATTCCCCTCTGGCTGGGGCTGGTCTAAACGCTTCCTCTGTGGTCGCCGCCTGAGTTCTGCCTGCTGTTGTTTTCTGTTGTGACAGGCAAGCACTGATTTCCACTGCAAAGTCCCACAATCACTGTGCTGTTCCTGCCTCAAGTGCACAGATTATCTCTCCATGCCTCATGGCTGGAGCTGGAGAATGGGAGATGAATGGCATAGCCAACACAAGACTGTCTTTTCAACTGTCTTCAGTGTCTCTTTCAGTGATATGAAGTTAAAATCAGGTATTGTAATCACTCACCTGATTTTTGGTTCTTACGGAGGTGCATTGTATGTGGATAGTTGTTCAATTTGATATTCTTGTGTTGAGGATAATTGGTGGAGGCGTCTATTTGGCCATCTTGCCCCACCTCCTTGCTATTATTATTTTGAACAAACTGTTATCTGTCAGATCAATTCAGAATAAGAAAAACAGGTCGAGCGCAGTGGCTCAGGCCTGTAATCCCAGCACTTTGGGAGGCTGAGGTGGGTGGATCACGAGGTCAGGAGTTCGAGACCAGCCTGGCCAATATGGTGAAACCTTGTCTCTACTAAAAATACAAAAATTAGCCAGGCGTGGTGGCATGCACCTGTAGTCCCAGCTACCTGGGAGGCTGCGGCAGAAGAATTGCTTGAACCTGGGAGGCGGAGGTTGCAGTGAGCCGAGATTGCACCATTGCACTGCAGCCTGGGCAACAGAGCAAGACTCTGTCTCAAAAAAAAAAAAAAGAGAAAAGAGAAAGAAAAAGAAAACTTTATATTTTACCTTCACTTGTTCCTTCTCTAATGCCCTTCCTTTCTTTATGTAGATCTGAATTTCTGACCTATATAATTTTCTTCTGTCAGAAGAGCTTCTTTTAAAATTTCTTGCAAGGTAAGTCTACTGGTAACAAATTCTCTCAATTTTTGTTTGGGAATGTCTTTGAGTCTGTATTTGTCTTTCTTTTTTCTTTTTTTGGACTTAAAATCCAAGTATAAATGTTCTTCAGTCATTTAGTAAATTTCAAAGCCAAGTCACTAAGGACAGAGGCTAGCAATTTTCTTTCATCATTCACCAATAACAGACTATGTGTGGGGACAGTGGCCTTCATCAGCAGGTACCCTTTTTTGGTGAATGAATCTGATCATTCAGATGTGGAGAGAATGAAGTGTCTTCTTCAGTTTCAGACCCGGAATGCTCTTGATCTCCCTTTTGGGGTTCTGTGTCTCCCATCAGTTCTTGCAGAAACTTGAATTTAGATTTTAAAAAGATGCCATACAAAATACAGTGGATGCCCCCCTCATCACACACCATCAGCAGCAGGACAATCAACAGTGTGGCCATGAACATAGCAGATTAGCCCAATATTGTGCTATCTTGAGGGGAGGAGGGTAGTTGACTTAGGGCACCTGGCATGTACTGTGGAGGGAATGGGTGAGTAGGCAGATGGTATGTCCCAGGCTTCAGTGGTGGGTGCCTGGCATGGCAGGGCACCTCTTGTCCTTCACTTTTTAAAAAAAAGATTAAAAAATATATACATAGATGTACATATTTTGGGGATATATGTGATAATTTAATACATTCATACAATTTGTAATGATCAAATAAGTCTAATTAAGACATTTGTAATCCTAAATATTTGTATTTTCTTATGCTAGAAACATTTATTCTCTTCTAGCAATTTTTTAAAAACATTAAACATTTTTTTATAGATGGTGTCTCACTCTGTCACCCAGGTTAGAGTGCAATGGTGTAACACATCTCACTGCAGTCTCAAACTCCCAGGTTCAAGTGATCCTCCCATCTAGCCTCCTGAGTAGCTGAGACTACAGGTGCATACCACCATGCCGGGCTACTTTTTACAATTTTTTTTTTTTGTAGACACCGAGTTTCACTATGTTTCCCAGGCTGGTCTCAAACTCCCAGGCTCAAGCAATCCTTCTGCCTTGGCCTCCCAAAATGTTGGGATTACAGATGTGAGCCACCACACCTGGCCTTTTCTAGCTATTTTGAAATATACAATAGATTATTGTAAACTATAGTCACCATAATTATCTATTAAACATTGGGTCTTATTTCTCCTATCAAAGTGTGTATTTGTACCTATTGATCAACCTCTCTCTGTGCCCCCTCTCTCCTTCCCAGGCTCTGGTAACTACCAATCTATTCTCTATCTTCATGAAATACACTTTTTAAGCTCCCACATATGAGTGAGGGCATGTGATGTTTGTCTGGTTCTGATGCTTATTCTATTTCCTCAAACTGTATTTTTGCCTTTTAGTATGGCTTGTCATGTTTGTTTGTTTGTTTGTTTGTTTTTTGAAACCCAGATCTCATGTCTTGCATGTTGGGTTCAGGCAACTTGTCTTTTTAGTTTGTAGGTCTCTGGATCAAGTAAATCATAACCAAACCTGATGTGGAGACAAATTATCCTTCATGGACTTTGAGTTGGATATGGTTGTTTTTCTCCACTTAGGAGATGGTGTGCATATTTTGTCAGAATATTTGGTGATCCAGAAGGGTGGACTGTGGTGTTAGTAGGTCTGTCCACAGATTATTTTTATCTCTCTGTCAACCAGACACTTGGTAAGTTGTACCTCCTTCATCACTTGTGATTGGTGGGGCCACATTACCAGTTTTATTTTATTTTTTACTTTTTTTTTTTTTTTGACAGAGTCTCACTTTGTCGCCCAGGCTGGAGTGCAGTGACACGATCTCAGTTCACTGCAACATCTGCCTCCCAGGTTCAAGCAATTCTTGTGCCTCAGCCTCCCAAGTAGCTAGGATTACAGATGTACACCAGCACACCTGGCTAATTTTTGTATTTTTAATAGAGATCAGGTTTTACCATGTTGGCTGGGCTTGCCTCGAACTCCTTACCTTAGGTGATCTGCCCGCCTCGGCCTCCCAAAGTGCTGAAATTACAGCAGTGAGCCACTGTGCCTGGCCACATGACCAGTTTTAGACAATGAGTTTTGAGAACTTACAATATGTATAACTTTAGGGCTGAACTTTTGCTTGATGAGATGAGACCTTCTAGAATTCTTTTTTTCTGTCTCCCATGATAACTAGCTATGTTTCTTCAGCTGATTGCTAAATGAATGCATGTGGAGCAATGTCCCAGCTGACCTGAAATGAACATGTGGTTTCAGTGAGAAATACACCTCTGTCATGTAAGCCATCATTGTCTGTGAGTTACTTGTTATCTTAGCATAATACAGCCTAACCTGACTGTTAACACAGCTTAACCTTACATCTTCTTTAGGTCTTAACTTACCTGTAGTGTTTTCCTCAAGGCCTTAAGATTGCACCCATACCCACCCCATCACTCTATCCCTTTCTCTACTTTATATTCCTCTACAACACCTATCTTAATATAACATCACGTAGTTTGCTCATTTATTTTATTATTCATCTCCTCCTGCCACCAGAATGTAAGCCCATGAAGGCAGCGATGGTCTGAGTTTGAGTTCCACTGAAAGTTGATCCTTGAGACAGGGGATATGGGGTTGGCTGTTCATTTGGGAGATGATCCTGAAGGGTATAAGAAAGGGAACTGGGGGAAAAAACCATAGAAAGTAAAATCAATAAAGGAGGCATTAGTAAACTTATTAGTGCTGTGGACAATTCTTTGGAGATCCTCTGAGAAGCCCTGTTGAGCTGAAATTCTCATACATTTCCTACCTAGAGATAGAAAAACTGGAGTATTGTCCCCAACTCCTGCCCATTGTTGAATGTAGGGAGGCTTAAATCTCTGGTACATTCAGACTGACTTGTGCATGGGCTGAGCAAGCTTGCCCCGTGCAGAGAAAGCCTTCTGGCCAAGAAGCAGAGGTAGACATAGTTCCTGTGCATAGAAACTGTCCAACACAGTTGCAGGTGTGTCAAGGGGACATGCAGTGGGGGCATCAACAGAATCTACCATAGAGATTTTCGCTTTTTATTTCCTGATGTGGCCCCAGCTCCTAAATACTGTTTGACAATTTCTAAATAGTGAACGAATGAATGAATGAGTACCCTATAGTGGGCGTTCACTGGATGTGTCCCCAGCATCCATTTCCCTTTTGGAATTAGCCCTTTCCCTTTTTTCCCTTGGGATGCCACCTCTCCCCATTTCTCAGCCTGCAGCTTTGGTTGGGATTGAACCGACATCTAGTTACTGGGTGTGGACTACCTCCCCATCCCCTACTCCAAAGACTTGATATAATCAACCTTTCTTACTCACCTCCCCCTCCCCACCACAGTGATCTGTTTAGGAATGGACACATGACCCATTTGCGACCAATGAGAGTGAATTTCAGGGTTTATTCTCTCTTTCTCTGTAAGGATGTGAGGTCTAGAAAAGCTGCAGCCATTTTGCCACCATGGGAAACCTGGGACATCTGAACTGACTCCATGAAGCCCAAAGACAAAGCTAATAAGAAGGTAGAGAGAAGAGGAAAAGAGTCTTGGTCTTTGAAAATATCTTTTGGAGCTGCTGGATCAAGTCTCACCTGAAGGTAGAACTAAATCTGCACTTTAAACTTACATATCCAATAAAAAGTTCTTTATGTGGTAAGCCAGTTTGAGGTGGACTTCCTGTCACTTATGGCTAAAAGAACCCTTGCTTATTCTATACCTAACTCAAGGTGTGTTGTGAGGTTTCAATAAAATAGCACTTAGTGAAGCAAGGTACACAAATAATACTCAATGAATGGTAAGCAATATTGTTAGGATGCATTTATTTTTACAGAGTTTTGTGACCCTTTTATTCTCTGCTCCAACATTGGCATGTTTCTGTTATTCTTTTCAGTATTATTTAATTTATTCCCCAAAGGAGAGCGGCTAAGAGTATTGCCCAGCCACAGGCTCTCAACCACCATCCCGAGCCTCAGATTCTCCTCACACAGCCACAGCTGTACCACATGGCCCACGTGGTATAGTTTTAATTCCTCTGACATCTAATTCTCACTTTTGGGCAATGTTTGTCTCATCAAGCTTTACACCCAAATATTTTCAGCAAAGTGCTCCAAATGCCTTTTTCAGAAATCTGAATCCACATGAAAACAATGGGAACAAGAAAAAGGTGTAAACTTTCCAGAACAGGCCCAGAATTTGAAAATGTGATAAAGAGGTTATTGTGCGCCCGAACTTTTCACACAAGAATTGGAGGAGAGGCCGGGTGCGGTGGCTCAAGCCTGTAATCCCAGCACTTTGGGAGGCCGAGATGGGCGGATCACAAGGTCAGGAGATCGAGACCATCCTCGCTAACACAGTGAAACCCCGTCTCTACTAAAAAATGCAAAAAAACTAGCCGGGCGGGTTGGCGGGCGCCTGTAGTCCCAGCTACTCGGGAGGCTGAGGTAGGAGAATGGCGTAAACCTGGGAGGCGGAGCTTGCAGTGAGCTGAGATCCGGCCACTGCACCCCAGCCTGGGCGACAGAGCAAGACTCCGTCTCAAAAAAAAAAAAAAAAAAAAAAAAAAAAAAAAAGAATTGGAGGAGATTTAACACATGGAATAATAAACAGAGGAAGGCTGACTAATGCAGAGCAGATGGGCCTGCAGGGCAGTGCTCAGCATTTCAACATCTTTCCCCCTGGACCTTTGGACTCAAGGCGATTGCATGCTGGTGTCTTTAGCTAAAAATAAAGTTAATGCCTTAGGGGCAATCATAAATATGGCTGGTTCAGTTTCTGGGGTGATTGGTGGTCTAAAGTTTTCAAGAACCTACTATGTGAAAGGTGTTTGACATTCACTAATATAATCCCAAGCACTACTCCATTTTGAAGGAAAAAAATGAAGGCTCTGAAAGTGTAAATCATTTACTGAAGGGCACACAGCCAGAATGACAGTGGAGCCAGGATCACGCCTAGGTCTGTCTCATTGCATATGTCATGGCTCTGCAAACTGGGGCAACAGGTGAGCAGGGAAAAGAGTCATGGCCATATAAAATTGAGACATACACACACACACACACACAGTAATAGCCTTATTAAGGTATAACTGATATACAGTAAACTGTACATATTTAAAAGATGCTATTTGATAAGTTTTGACATATGTCTGTACCTGGGAAACCATCATTGCAATCATGATGGTGAGCATATCTAATACTCTCAAAAGTTTCTTCTTGCCTTTTGTAATTCCTCTCTGCCATCCCACCTGTCCCTCCCACTGCTGATCCCAGACAACCACTGATCTGCTTTCTGTCACTGTAGATTAGTTATATTTCCTAGAATTTTATATAAATAAAATAATAAAATATGGACTATTTTTCTGTCTTCTTTCACTCAGCAAAATTATTTTGAGATTCATTCATGTTATTGCTTGTTTATTCCTTTATATTGTTGAGTAGTTATTCCATTATATGAATATGCCACAATTTATTTATCTATTCATCTATGTATGGACATCTATAGATGTTTGCACTTTTTGGCTATTAAAAATCAAGTTGATGTGAATGTTTGTAGACAAGTCTCTGTATGACGTGTATTTTCTTTTCTTTTGGATAAAAACCTAAGAATGAGATGACTAAATTATATTGTAGGTACATGTTTAAATTTTAAAGAAACCGTTACGCTGTTTTCCAAAGTGGTTGCACCATTTTACCTTCCTACCAGTAGTGTATGAGAGTGCCAGTTCACCAGCATCTTCACCAGTACTTGGTGTGGTCAGTCTGTTTAATTTTTGTCATACTAATAGGCATGTAGTGGTATTAAGTCTCTTATGGTTTTAATTTGTTTTTCCAATAACTAATAATATTGAGCATATTTTCATGTTTTTGTTTGCCATCTATATATCTTCATTAGTTAAGTGTTTATTCATATCTTTTGCATATTTTTTATTGAGTTGTTTCTTTTTCTTATCATTGAGTTTTGAGAGTTCTTTACATATTCTGGATACAAGTCTTTTAATAGATACATGTTTTGCAAACATTTTTTCCAAGTCTAGGCTTGTATTTTTATTTTCTTAACAGTGTCTTTTGAAAAGCAGAAGATTTAAATTCTAGCTAAGTCCAATTTATATTATATATCACTTTAACTTCTGTTTTACATTTTAAAAATCTGGCCAGGCGTTGTAGGTCACACCTGTAATCCCAGCACTTTGGGAGGCTGAGGCAAGCGGATGACTTGAGGTTAGGAGTTCGAGACCAGCCTGGCCAACATGGTGAAACCCCATCTCTACTAAAAATATAAAAATTAGTTGGGCATGGTAGCGGGCACCTGTAATCCCAGGTACTCGGGAGGCTGAGGCATGAGACTCACTTGAACCCTGGAGGCAGAGGTTGCAGTCAAGATCATGCCACTGTACTCCAGCCTGGGCGACACAGTGAGACTTCATCTCTAAATAAATAAATAAAATATGAAAAAATAGAAATCTTAGTTACATTCTGGAAGTTTTCTTGGCTTGATTTTATAACTCACACATTTTCTCTTTGGCAGTTCATTCTATTACTACTCAGCTTATATATTGAATATTTTAAATTATCAAATTTTAAGTTAACTTCCCAAATAGAAATCATTCATGGCTGGCTGCAGCAGCTCACTCTTGTAGTCCCAGCACTTTGGGAGGCTGAAGCAGGCAGATTGCTTGAGCCCAGGAATTCATGATCAGCCTGGGCAGCGTGGCAAAGCCCTTTCTCTGCAAAAAATACAAAAATTATCTGGGTGTGATGGTATATACCTGTAGTGCCAGCTACTTGGGAGACTGAAGCAGGATTGTTGCTTGAGCCATGGAGGTTGAGGCTGCAGTGAGCTGTGATCACATCTATGTACTCTAGCCCAGGTGGCAGAGTGAGACCCTGTTTAAAATAAATAAATAAATAAATAAATAAATAAACAAATAATCATTCACAGTGTTTGCATATGGTAATCTTACATCTCCCCGATAATTTAATTATTCAGCCCAGCTCAGCTATCAGCTCTATTTCCTCAGGTGCAAGTTCTGTATTTGGTAAGAGGATGATGTCTATTGCACAGAGATAGATTTCCACAATTGCTTAGTAAGTCTTAACTGAAGAATCATCTTTGTTTTGGGGGATCCCTGTTAGCCTGTCTTTGATTGTTTATTGCAGTTTACCTACAGGAGACAGGGTGTGAGTCAGACATAGAGCGGCCAGGGAAGCATTTCATGGGGAGGGAGCTCCTCATTCTTTCTTTATGTCACCAGTCCCCTGGAACACTATTTTAGCTCTGGGTCCTAAAGGCTCATACTCCTGGCTCCTCCATGGGGACAGACACCTCTATTGCTCTGTTGCTGCTTAGTCCAAAGGGCAATGTTGACCTCACAGTTGCTACTTTGGTGCCCCAGCTCATTTCCCTTTAGGTATGCAGAGCTACTACTGCTCCCAGGCTCTTCTACCTCAAGGATTTTTGAGGTTTTTGGAGACAGAGTCTCACTCTGTTGCTATTGGAATACAGTGGAGTGATTTCAGCTCACTGCAACCTCTGCCTCCCAAGTTCAAGTGATTCTCCTGCCTCAGCCTCCCAAATAGCTGTGATTACAGGCACCCATCACCGTGCCCAGCTAATTTTTGTATTGTTAGTAGAGACAGGGTTTCACCATGTTGGCCAGGCTGGTCTTGAACTCCTGGCCTCAGGTGATCTGACCACCTTAGCCTCCCAAAGTGCTGGGGTTACAGGGGTGAGCCACTGCGCCTGGTCACATGACCAGTTTTAGACCATGAGTTTTGAGAACTTATGATGTGTATAGTTTTAGGACTGAACTTTTACTTGATGATGTGAGACTTTCAGTGTGAGACCTTCAATGGGTCAATGAAATAATTCAAAGGTAAACTAAAAAATTTCTTAAGGCAAATGGAAATGGAAACATAGCATACCAAAACTTAAAATGGTAGGATTTTGAGTAAGTAGAAGAGTATAAAGAAGAAAAGAATGTTGATCCTAGGAATGTTCTATCTGCAGTAGAAGTTGCATATTCCTGGGCTTTAACTTTGCAACTATAGAGGAGGATATATAATCATGACACTTGTTTTGGCTCAACTGTGAGCAATAATCATGAAGCCACAATCAAATTAGCACTATTTATTGGTTTTCAGTATTTACGGTCAAGCCAAAATCAGAACTATGGTGATAACATAAAATGCAAATGTCATTAAATTTGATTAAATGAAAGTAAAAGTAGAATAACAGAAGTTTTCTTAGTATCTTAATCTTTTAAATTGGTAGGTCAAGAGATTGCAAACCTTGATGAAACAAGAAATAGCTGTTTAGTACTTAAAATTGCAGATGTCATCAGTAGAGCCATGCTTCTAAAAGTGTGATCCCTGAGCCAGCAGCATCAACCCCTCTTGGGATCTTGTGAGAAATGAAAACCCAGACCAAATGAATCTGAAGCTCATGGGGTGGGCCCCAGCAATCCCTGTTTTTTGTTTTTGCTTTTGTTTTTTTTCTTTGAGATGGAGTCTCACTCTGTTGCCCAGGTTGGAGTACAGTGGTGTGATCTTGGCTCACTGCAGCCTCCACCCCCCTGGGTTTAAGTGATTCTCCTGCCTCAGCCTCCTGAGTAGCTGGGATTATAGGCGTGTCCCACCACGCCCAGCTAATTTTTGTATTTTCAGTAGAGATGGGGTTTTCACCATGTTGGCTAGGCTGGTTTTGAACTTCTGACCTCGAGTGATCCACCCGCGTTGGCCTCCCAAAGTACTGGGATTACAGGTGTGAGCCACCATGCCTGGCCTACCTCAAGGCTTTGAGTATTCTTGGAGCTACCTCCCATCTCTCATTTTTATGCAAAAGTGTTTGCCCACATGAGCTTCAGTATAGGGATCCTTTTAAACTCTGATTTGACTGGCTTCCATATTTCAGGGAATTTTCAAGATTTCTTATTCTTAAGGAAACTCCTTCCAGCTTCCTAACATTGTCATGGATCAAAACCACATTTATCTCATTTCTAGAGACCTGTGTTGGGAGGGGCTTCGGGCTCAGGTCCTCCAATCTGAACAGAATCTGTAGGCAATATTTGCATCTGTAGAAGAATCTCTTGGTATTTGAAGGCCCCATGTGTGCAGACCATATATGCTATATGTTGCCACAAAAGTTTGGTTTGCCACTTTGATGCTTGCATTTTCTTTGGAAAAGCAGCAGGGAGTCCACCTGCTGAGGGGACATTATAACCATTTTTAGAAATGAAAATCTGAACATTCTCTCCCCTATTAAAAACCTTTCAGGGGCTCCTGTTGCCCTTCAGATGAAGCTTCAACTTGCTTTACAGGCCCCCCCCAAGTTCCATTTCCCATCATTTGTTCACCTCCTCTCTTGCTGTCTCTATTGCAGCCTCAGGTAATTTTTTCCCCTAGTTCTACAAAAGGGCCCTGCTCTCCTACCCTTGAACTTCCTGTTTTTTCTGAACAGAATGTTCGCCTTTCTCTCCCTGCTTCCTTTCCTCTGATTCTGATTCATCCTTCTGGTCTCGGATTAAAGGTTCCTTTCTCAGGAGGCTCAGACACCTCTGGGGTCCTGACTCACATCCACAGAACCTCACCTCTGATTCCAGTTGCAGCCGTGGCTGCTGCACTTGAGTGGACCACTCTGAGTCATGCTATCCGCTCTGCAGAAGGTTCTGATGGGATCTGCCCCCACATCCGCACTTGTGACCTTGTCGATGGGTCCTTATTTGCCTGTTCCTCCTTCTCTCGCCCTCCTGAGTGTCTTGCTTCCTGGGATCAGATCCCAGATAAAGCATCTATACCTGATTCCTTGTCTTAGGCTCTACTTTCAGGGAGTGGGAGGAACTCAAGCTAAGCCATTTATAATCTCGATTAGAGCCCTATGATTTTCCAGGGGGCAAAATTCCTCATTTTAGATCTGGAAAGAAGATCTCAGTGAACCCTACCCCAGGTAGCAACTATCTGGTAGGAGGTGTGCAATTTCATTTGGATCCTAGGAAAAATCCAAGCTTTCATCCTCATTTCTGGACATCCTAGGGCCTCTTCTAATCTGTTATGTTGAGGCAGCTCAGAGTAGTGGGAAGATGATGGAATTTGGAATGGGTCTTCAGATTCTGGCTTAGTTATACTCCTGCTATGTAGTCTAGCAGAAGTCATTTAAAATTTCTGAGGCCATTTCTTTGTTTGCCAAAAGGAGATAAGCCAACAGATGCTCTTGTGACTCAGAGGATCTCCACCAGGACAGGATGCTGCACAGAAGAGTGGTTACTTAGGCAGCCTGGGCATGCATTTCTTCATCATGTAAATGAAGGGCTTGCCTTAGGAGACTGCTAGGGTACCTCCTGCTGTAACATTCTAAAGAGACAGTTCTTTTCAAACTTGATGGTGGGATACAGGCAGTATCTGTCTTGCTTGCCATAGAATACTGGTACGTAACATGTCCAGGAGCCAGGCTGCTTGGGTTGAATCCAGTTCTCATAGCTGCATGAGCTTAGACAGGTTTCCAAAACTCACTGTATCTTAATTCCCTCATCTCTTAAATGGAGGTGATAAGAGAGCTTACCATAGGACTGTTGAGAGGATTATGCAAGGTCACACATGCACAGCACTTATTTGATGTGGTGGATTCAAGATGGTGCAAATTCTTTGCTACTCCTCCCCTTGAGAGTTAGAGTCTAGCTGCCCTCTCCTTGAGTTGGACCAACCTGGGTGGCTTGACTGGTGAGTAGGGTAAAGCAGAAATGACATTCTGGGACTTCTGAAGCTGAGTCCTAAGAAACCACACAGCTTTCACCCAGGTGTCTTGGCACATGGTCTCTGGGAGCCCTACCCCACCACATAAGAAGTCTGACTCACCTAAGAGCACCATGTGGGAAAGGCCCCGTGTAGGTGCCATGATCAGCAGTCCCAGCTGAACCCAGTCATTTAGCCATTCCCTCCAACGTACCGGACATGTGAATGAGGCTGGCTTAGGCCCTCCAAAAAAGCCCAGCCACCAGCTGGCTACCACTAAGTAACCTCAGCTGATGCCACATGAAACAGAACTGAATTGCCCAGCCAAGCCCTGTCCACATTACTGCCCACGGAAGTGTAAGATATCATAAAGTAGGACTGAGGTGGGAGGATTGCTTGAGCCCAGAAGTTCTAGTCTAGCCTGAGCAATGCAGCAAGAATTTCTCTCTAAAAATAAATAAATAAATAAATAATAAATAAAATTGAAGTAGTTGTAAACCACTAAGTTCTGGGGCAGTTTGTTATGCGGCAATAGATAACTGAAACACTTGGCATATAATAAATGCTTAATAGATACAGGTCAGAGAATTTTGATGTCAAATTTTGTTACCCAGGATCAATACGTAAAAGTATACAAGTTTGAGAGATTACTCTCCTGATCCCACCTTCTATGACCTCCTCTGTCTCTACCCCTGAGATTCTCCTAGCAATGCTGGGACTTATTTTTCCATCTGGTGCACAATATGCCTTCATCTGCTAAAAACTTCATAAGTCCTTATTAACCATCTGCCTTCTGCATAAAGGACACCACACCAAACAGCCCCTGGACTACTTTTTTTTTTTTTTTTTTTTTTTGAGACAGGGTCTTGCTTTGTCACCCAGGCTGGAGTGCAGTGGTGTGATCACAGCTCACTGCAGTCTTGACCTCCTGGGCTCAAGTAATCCTCCCACCTCAGCCTCCTGTGTAGCTGGAACCATAGGCATGTGCCACCATGCCTAGCTAATTGTTTAATTTTTTGTAGAGGTTAGGTCTCACTGTGTTGCCCAAGCTGGTCTTGAATTCATGGGCTCAAGCAATCTTCTTGCCTTGGCCTCCCAAAGTGCTGGAATTATAGGTGTGAGCCGCCACACCTGGCCCAAACATTTTTAATTCTACCTCTGTCATCATCTCCATGTATAACCTTGGACCTACCTTCTGGCCCCATTTCTCCATTTTTACTTTTATTTTATTTATTTAGTTTTTCAAAATGGGGTCTCAACCTGTTGCCCAGGCTGGAGGGCGGTGGCATGATCTCAGCTCACTGCAACCCCCGCCTCCCAGGTTTAAGCGATTCTCCTGCCTTAGCCTCCTGAGTAGCTGGGATTACAGGCATGCACCACCACACCTGGCTAATTTTTGTATTTTTGGTAGAGATGGGGTTTCGCTATGTTGGCCAGGCTGGTCTTGAACTCCTGGCCTCAAGTGATCTGCCCGCCTTGGCCTCCCAAAGTGTTGGGATCACAGATGTGAGCCACCGTGCCCAGCCTCCATTTTAAAATAAAGGTAGAAGTGGACACTTTCCAGGGGCACATCCTGTTTCTGGTGTAGGTACATAGCATGTTTCCCCTACTTCACCCTCTGCTCCTTTGCAACCTTCAACTTTTTGATATTTCTTTTCTTTCTTCATACATTGTTTTTATCTCTTTTCCCCCATTGTGTAAACTTTTTCCCCATTGGTAAGCCCAATGTCACTTGCATGAAGAAAAACCCTTCCTTGACCTCATATAATCCTCCAATGACCGTCTGATTTATCCTCATTTCTTACTTCCACCATGCTGCTCTTTAACTGGCAAACTCTTTTTTATTTTTTTTGAATTATACTTTAAGTTCTAGGATACATGTGCACAATGTGCAGGTTTGTTACATACGTATACATGTGCTATGTTGGTTTACAGCACACATCAACTTGTCATTTACATTAGGTATTTCTCCTAATGCTATCCCTCCCCCAGCCCCTCACCCCCCACAGGCCCCAGTGTGTAATGTTCCCCGCCCTGTGTCCATGTGTTGTTATTGTTCAATTCCCACTTATGAGTGAGAACAGGTAGTGTTTGGTTTTCTGTCCTTGTGATAGTTTGCTGAGAATGATAGTTTCCAGCTTCATCCATGTCCCTGCAAAAGACATGAACTCATCCTTTTTTATGGCTGCATAGTATTCCATGGTGTATATATGCCACATTTTCTTCATCTGGTCTATCATTGATGGGCATTTGGGTTGGTTCCAAGTCTTTGCTATTGTGAATAGTGCCACAATAAACATACCTGTCCTTGTGTCTTTATAGCAGCATGATTTATAATCCTTTGGGTATATACCCAGTAATGGGATTGCTGAGTCAAATGGTATTTCTAGTTCTAGATCCTTGAGGAATCACCACACTGTCTTCCACAATAATTGAACTAATTTACACTCCCACCAACAGTATAAAAGCATTCCCATTTCTCCAGATCCTCTCCAGCATCTGTTGTTTCCTGACTTTTTAATGATCGCCATTCTAACTGGCATGAGATGGTATCTCATTGTGGTTTTGATTTGCATTTCTCTGATGACCAGTGATGATGAGCATTTTTCATGTCTGTTGGCTGCATCAATGTCTTGTTTGAGAAGTGTCTGTTCATATCCTTTGCCCACTTTTGGATGGGGTTGTTTGTTTTTTTCTTGTACATTTGTTTAAGTTCTTAAGATTCTGGATATTAGCCCTTTGTCAGATGGGTAGATTGCAAAAATTTTCTCCCATTCTGTAGATTGTCTATTCACTCTGATGATAGTTTCTTCTGCTGTGCAGAAGTTCTTTAGTTTAATTAGATCCCATTTGTCAGTTTTGGCTTTTGTTGCCATTGCTTTTGGTGTTTTAGTCATGAAGTCTTTGCCCATGGCTATCTCCTGAATGGTATTTCCTAGGTTTTCTTCTAGGGTTTTTATGGTTTTAGGTCTTACATTTAAGTCTTTAATCCCTCTTGAGTTAATTTTTGTATAATGTGTAAGGAAAGGATCCAGTTTCAGCTTTCTACATATGACTAGCCAAGTTTCCCAACACCATTGGTTAAATAGGGAATCCTTTCCCCATTGCTTGTTTTTGTCAGGTTTGTCAAAGATCAGATGATTGTAGATGTGTGGTGTTATTTCTGAGGTCTCTGTTCTGTTCAGTTGGTCTATATATCTGTTTTGGTACCAGTACCATGCTGTTTTGGTTACTGTAGCCTTGTAGTGCAGTTTGAAGTCAGGTAGCATGATGCCTCCAGCTTTATTCTTTTTGCTTAGGATTGTCTTGGCTATGCGGGCTCTTTTTTGATTCCATATGAACTTTAAAGTAGTTTTTTCCAGTTCTGTGAAGAAAGTCAATGATAGCTTGATGGGGATGGCATTGAATCTGTAAATTACCTTGGGAAGTATGGCCATTTTCACAATATTGATTCTTCCTATCCATGAGCATGGAATGTTCTTCCATTTGTTTGGGTCCTCTTTTATTTCACTGAGCAGTGATTTGTAGTTCTCCTTGAAGAGACCCTCCACATCCCTTGTGAGTTGAATTCCTAGGTATTTTATTCTCTTTGTAGCAATTGTGAATGGAAGTTCACTCATGATTTGGCTCTCTGTTTGTCTGTTACTGGTATATAGGAATGCTTGTGATTTTTGAACATTGATTTTGTATCCTGAGACTTTGCTGAAGTTGCTTATCAGCTTAAGGAGATTTGGGGCTGAGACGAAGGGGTTTTCTAAATATACAATCATTTCATCTGCAAACAGAGACAATTTGACTTCCTCTTTTTCTAATTTAATACCCTTTATTTCTTTCTCCTGCTTGATTGCCCTGGCCATGACTTCCAACACTACGTTGAATAGGAATGGTGAGAGAGGACATCCTTGTCTTGTGCCGGTTTTCACAGGGAATGCTTCCAGTTTTTGCCCACTCAGTATGATATTGGCTGTGGGTTTGTCATAAATAGCTCTTACTATTTTGAGATATGTTCCATCAATACCTAGTTTTTTGAGTTTTTAGCAGGAAGGGCTGCTGAATTTTATCAAAGGTCTTTTCTGCATCTATTGAGATAATCATGTGATTTTTGTCGTTGGTTTTGTTTATGTGATGGATTACGTTTACTGATTTGCATATGTTGAACCAGGCTTGCATCCAAGGGATGAAGCGGACTTGATTGTGGTGGATAAGCCTTTCGAGTGCGTCTGGATTCGGTTTGCCAGTATTTTATTGAGGATTTTCACATCAATGTTCATCAGGGATGTTAGCATAAAATTCTCTTTTTTTTTGTTGTGTCTCTGCTAGGCTTTGGTATCAGGATGATGCTGGCCTTACAAAATGAGTTAGGGAGAATTCCCTCTTTTTCTATTTATTGGAATAGCTGCGGAAGGAATGTACCAGCTCCTTGTTGTACCTCTGGTAGAATTCGACTGTGAATCTGTCTGGTCCTGGACGTTTTTTGGTTGGTAGGCTGTTAATTATTGCCTCAATTTCAGAACCTGTTATTGGTCTATTCAGAGATTCAACTTCTTCCTGGTTTAGTCTTGGGAGGGTGTATGTGTCCAAGAATTTGTCCATGTCTTCTAGATTTTCTAGTTTATTTGCATAGAGGTGTTTGTAGTTTTCTCTGATGATAGTTTGTATTTCTGTGGGGTCAGTGGTGATATCCCCTTTATTATTTTTTATTGTGTCTATTTGATTTTTCTCTTTTTTCTTCTTCATTGGTCTTGCTAGTGGTCTATTTTGTTTATCTTTTCAAAGAACCAGCTCCTGGATTCATTGATTTTTTTGAAGGGTTTTTTGTGTCTCTATCTCCTACAGTTCTGCTCTGATCTTAGTTATTTCTTGCCTTCTGCTAGCTTTTGAATTTGTTTGCTCTTGCTTCTCTAGTTCTTTTAATTGTGATGTTAGGGTGTCGATTTTAGATCTTTCCTGCTTTCTCTTGTGGGCATTTAGTGCTATAAATTTCCCTCTACACACTGCTTTAAATGTGTCCCAGAGATTCTGGTACACTTCGTTATTTACCCAGTAGTCATTCAAGAGCGTAGTTGTGAGGTTTTGAGTGAGTTTCTTATTCCTGAGTTCTAATTTGATTGCACTGTGGTCTGAGAGACAGTTTGTTGCGATTTCTGTTTTTCTGCGTTTACTGAGGAGTGTTTTACTTCCAATTATGTGGTCAAATTTAGAATAAATGTGATGTGGTTCTGAGAAGAACGTATATTCTGTTGATTTGGGGTGGAGAGTTCTGTAGATGTCTATTAGGTCCACTTGGTGCAGGGTTGAGTTCAAGTCCTGGATATCCTTGTTAACCTTCTGTCTCATTGATCTGTCTAGTATTGACAGCGGGGTGTTAAAATCTCCCATTATTATTGTGCGGGAATCTAAGTCTCTTTGTAGGTCCCTGAAGACTTGCTTTACGAATCCAGGTGCCCCTGTATTGGGTGCATTTTTATTTAGGATAGTCAGCTCTTCTTGTTGAATTGATCCTTTTACCATTATGTAATGGTCTTCTTTGTCTCTTTTGATCTTTGTTGGTTTAAAGTCTGTTTTATTAGAGACTAGGATTGCAACCCCTGCTTTTTTGTTTTGTTTTGTTTTCCATTTGCGTGGTAGATCTTCCTCCATACGTTTATTGTGAGCCTATGTGTGTCTTTGCATGTGAAATGGGTCTTCTGAATACAGCACACTAATTGGTCTTGACTTTTTATTCAATTTGCCAGTCTTTGTCTTTTAATTGGGGCACTTAGCCCATTTACATTTAAGGTTAATATTGTTATGTGTGAATGTGTGAACTTGATCCTGTCATTATGATGTTAGCTGGTTATTTTGCCCATTAATTGATGCAGTTTCCTCATAGCATCAATGGTCTTTATGATTTGGCATGTTTTTGCAGTGGCTAGTACCCGGTTGCCCCTTTCCATGTTTAGTTCTTCCTTCAGTAGCTCTTGTGAGGCAGGCCTGGTGGTGACAAAATCTCTCATCTTGTCTGTATAGGATTTTATTTCTCCTTCACTTATGAAGCTTAGTGTGGCTGGATATGAAATTCTGGGTTGAAAATTCTTTTCTTTAAGAATGTTGAATATTGGCCTCCACTCTTTTCTGGCTTGTAGGGTTTCTGCCGAGAGATCTGCTGTTAGTCTGATGGGCTTCCCTTTGTGGGTAACCCGACCTTTCTCTCTGGCTGCGCTTAACATTTTTTCCTTCATTTCAACCTTGGTGAATCTGACAATTATGTGTCTTCAGGTTGCTCTTCTTGAGGAGTATCTATGGGTGTTCTCTGTATTTCCTGAATTTGAATGTTGGCCTGCCTTGCTAGGCTGGGGAAGTTCTCCTGGATAATATCCTGAAGAGTGTTTTCCAATTTGGTTTCATTCTCCCTGTCACTTTCAGGAACACTGATTAAATGTAGATTTGGTATTTTCACATAGTCCTATATTTCTTGGAGGCTTTGTTCATTTCTTTTCACTCTTTTTTCTCTAATCTTGTCTTCTTGCTTTATTTCATCAGTTTGATCTTCAATCACTGATATCCTTTCTTCCACTTGATTGAATCAGCTGTTGAAGCTTGTGCATGCATCACGAAGTTCTCATGCTGTGATTTTCAGCTCCATCAAGTCATTTAAGGTCTTCTTTACACTGTTTCTTCTAGTTAGCCATTTGTCTAACCTTTTTTCAAGGGTTTTAGCTTCCTTGCAATGGGTTAGAACATGCTCCTTTAGCTTGGAGAAGTTTGTTACTACTGACTTTCTGAAGCCTACTTCTGTCAACCTGTCAAACTCGTTCTCTGTCCAGTTTTGTTCCGTTGCTGCTGAGGAGCTGTGATCCTTTGGAGGAGAAGAGGTGCTTTGGTTTTTGGAATTTTCAGCTTTTCTGTCTCGTTTCTCTCCATCTTTGTGGTTTTATCTACCTTTGGTCTTTGATGTTGGTGACCTACAGATGGGGTTTTGGTGTGGATGTGCTTTTTGTTGATGTTGATGCTATTTCTTTCCATTTGTTAGTTTTCCTTCTAAGAGTTAGGCCCCTTAGCTGCAGGTCTGTTGGAGTTTGCTGGAGGTCTACTCCACACCCTGTTTGCCTGGGTATCACCAACGGAGGCTGTAGAACAGCACATATTGCTGATCTTGCTGCCTGATCCTTCCTTTGGAAGCTTCATCCCAGAGGGGCCCCCTGCCTGTATGAGGTGTCTGTCAGCCCCTACTGGGAGATGTCTCCCAGTCAGGCTATACAGGGGTCAGGGACCCACTTGAGGAAGCAGTCTGTCTGTTCTTACAGCTCGAATGCCATGCTGGGAGAACTACTGCTCTCTTCAGAGCTGTCAGACAGGGATATCTAGGTCTGCCGAAGCTGTCTGCTGCCTTTTGTTCTGATATGCCCTGCCCACAGAGGTGGAATCTAGAGAGGCAGTAGGCCTTGCTGAGATGTGGTGGGCTCTGCCCCGTTCGAGCTTCCTGTCCTCTTTGATTACACTGTGAGCACAAAACCACCTACTTAAGCCTCGGCAATGGCGACACCCCTCCCCCTGCCGAGCTGCAGCATTGCAGGTGGATCTCATACTGCTGCACTAGCAGTGAGCAAGGCTCCGTGGGTGTGGGACCTGCCAAGCCAGGCATGGGAGGGAATTTCCTGGTTCTGCCAGTTGTGAAGACCATGGGAAAAGCGCAGTATTTGAGCAGAAGTGTACTGTTCCTCCAGGTACAGACTGTCACAACTTCCCTTGGCTAGGAAAGGGAAATCCCCCAACCCTTTGCGGTTCCCGGGTGAGGTGATGCCCCACCCTGCTTCGGCTTGCCCTCTGTAGGCTGCACCCACTGTCCAACCAGTCCCAATGAGATGAACCAGGTACCTCAGTTGGAAATGCAGAAATCAACCGTCTTCTGCCTCAGTCTTGCTGGGAGCTGCAGACCAGACCTGTTCCTATTCCGCCATCTTGGAAGCCTCCCTAACTGGCAAACTCTTAACCCTTCAGGGCTCAGCTGAGATGTTGCCACTTCAAAGAAGTCTTTTTTTTTTTTTTTGGAGACAGGGTCTCACTCTGTCGCCCGCACTTGAGTGCAGTGGCCCAATCTCAGCTCACTGAAACCTCCGCCTCCCTCCCAAGCTCAAGCGATTCTCCTGCCTCAGTCTCCCGAGTAGCTGGGATTACAGCCGTGCACCACCACGCCCTGCTAATTTTTGTATTTTTAGTAAAGACGGGGGTTCACCATGTTGGCCAGGGTGGTCTCAAACTCCTGACCTCAAATGATCCACCTGCCTCGGCTTCCCAAAATACTGGCATTACAGATGTGAGCCATCGCGCCCAGCCCAAGGAAGTCTTTAGAGACCTCCTCCCACCCTACACAGCACCCTTCCTCTGTAGTCTTACAGCACTCTTACTGACCCTCTCCCCCATTTCAACCCCTTTCATACTGTGATTAACTGGTTAATCATCAGCTTCCCTTGCTAGACTGCCCTCTGCAAGGGCATGCCACATTCATTACAATAGATCAAGCAGTTAGCCCTCTTGGGTACTGGCACATCGATCTCTGCAGCTCTCCTTCCTCATTGGCTGACAACAACAAAAACAACAACAACAACATCTTCTGATACTAACACCACACCATTGGTTAAAGCTTTCTATATGCTAGGAATTGTTCTATTCACATTACTTGAATCTTGCCGATAACTCTATGAGTAGGTATCCTTATCCCCATCCTATGGTTGAGGAAACAATCTTGGAGAGGTTAAGCAAGTTGTTTTGTTTTGTTTTGTTTTGTTTTACTACTGGTCAATATTGGAGCTGAGGTTCAAACCCAGGAAGCTGACTCCTGGGTCAATGAAGCCCTTTTGGGAAGCACTTCACCTCTGGTATTGGCTTTGGGCTTTGATATACATTGTGCTTTATTGTTTTTTTTTTTTTAACAATCAATGAGCTTTGCGTAGGCAATTTGCCCTGATTCCCTATGCTCTCCTTCCTAAATGTGACTGTTGGTGTCTTGGTGGCCTAGAAGTGCCTCCAGCTCCCCACATGGATGTCCTGGGTTCAAAATGCATCTTCTTTGTTATACCAAACACACTCTCTCTCCTTATCACCTTTGCTCACGAAAGACACCCACAGCACCCTACAGTGAAAAATCAGCACTGTAGGGGAGAGGTATGTTCCGAGCAGTCGTTATGACATCATAGCAGATCATGCATTCCTGAAGTTTCGGCTCTCATGGCTTCATAGATTGAGAGCTGAGGCTCCTGATGGGATTCACCCCATCTGAATTAGAGAGCTGTGATGGAATAGGGCAAAAGGAGACATTCCATTACAAAGTCAAACCATGGTAAACAACCACAGCCAAAGGAGATAGAAGAAAGAAAGAAAGGAAAGGAAAGACAAAAAACAATTATATACAGAAGGAGGATGGCAAGTTGCTGGAAGACAAACAGTTCTCCTACATCTTAAAATTCTAGAACAAAGATGTGACTAAGTTTCTTGAGTCTTTTATAGGAACTTTAGACTAGTATTTCCTGAGTTCAGCGTCCATAGGCAACTGAATGGCTGTTAGGCGGGCAAGCACACCGCCAATTTTAGGTACATGTTTCAAAAGACTCATCAAATTTTTAGAAATAAAGAAAGCATAATATCTTAAACTTATTAATCATTTTCATATCAGTAATGGGGAATATTATTTGAAGTTAATCCTTTACAGTTCTATATCTGGGTCTATTGGATATATCTGTTTCACAACAAGTCATTCTGAAGTGGTTTGCATACTTTTAATTTGTGTAGATCCTAATTCATAATTACAGGTGGTTACAAATGACAGCAAGTGTTTGGTGGCTATCTAAAATTATTCTGAGTATTTAGATAGAAGAGGACCCTAACATTATGTTGTGATTTCGTACAAAACACTTAGCTAGATGCTAAGTTGACAAACATACTTTATTCAGAGTATTGGATGTTTCAGCTCTGGAGATAGCAGCAAATGGATTCTGTTGTGGTTTGAACTACATCAACTTGCTTAGGCTGGAGTTATGTTTCCCAGAATCCCCTTCTCTGAGTGGTCTCAAGTTAGAATTGGTCCAGAGAATAATTTGCACAACATTTGCAAGGTAGAAGTGAAGCAGCCACCATTACTCTCTGAAGATTGTCAGGGTTGGATGTGACAGACAGATGCAGAGGGTGCTAGTGGGTTCCATTTATTCTTGCTGTCCTCCACTCTGTGGCCTGGTATTCCTCCCAGCTGATGACTTTGTTGACCTGCAGTGGTCTTGGCCCATCACAAGATGCATGGGGACTGTAATTAATTTATCATTGCATCTCCAGTGTATGGTGCAGATCCTGTCTTATCAGTATCTTAATTGTTCATTGAGTAAACACATGTACGTGGTTTTATATGCATTGATTTTTGGCTACTCAGCATTGGGAAATAATAATACAATTTTCTGGAGAATCATCCCTGTCCCACATTTAGTCAATGTATGTTGGGTAAGGTTTATTTCACGCCTAGCTCCACTGACCACATGAGTTCAGCCAGGCCAATCAAGTTATTACATTCCCTTGGCTACAGTGATTGGCTTGGGGATGGAACACTACTCAGCCTAAGCCAATAAGATGTGTTGAGTCTTTTGCTGTGACTGTCACAACAGAGGCACATGATCTTTTCTGCTGGACCTGAACCTGGGAGGATATAGGCCTGACTCTGTTGGCAGTCATTCTGGTGCCACACTGAGCCTGAGAATGAAGCCAACATTGTGAACAGCAAAGTAATGAGAAGAAACAAGACTGGGTTCTGATAATATTTGAGCCCCTGGATTGAGCAGTGCCTGAAGTCAATATCCCCTGGATTTCAATTATATGAACCAATAACCACCCTCCCCCTTATTTCTTCCCCTCAAACCACTATGGAGGGGGATTTCTGTGCTGTGGAGCATAAAATCTCCACTCACACTGCATAGTTTTCAATTTCCCTTTAGGAGCAAAACGCCTTTTTCAAATGAATGTTCACACAGCACCCCATTACACAGCAAGGTTAATAGCAGAGCTCATGAGGACCAGGCCCTGCTGTCCTGCCCTCATCCCCCAAGTTCTGAAGCCGTTCCTGATGCCTCTGTGGAACGCTGGTCTTGGCAGAACACAGTTAGAAAACCATTAATTTAACCCATGTCTCTTATTTTAAAGGTAAGAAAACTGGAGTTCAGAAAAGGGAGGGGACTGACTCAATCCCAGCTGCTGGCAGATCGGGGACTGCAAACCAGCCTTCCATTGCTCCACGCAGGTGTCTCTTCTCACGTGGAATCACAGCATCGGATGGACTGAAAAGAGGAAGAGGCTGCAATGGAGCAGCACACCTGGTGTGCGGGGATGCCTGGAAAACAGAATTAGGAGAGCCCTGGGTCAGCATTGCTCTGGCACTGGCTGGGCTGGGGGCTATCCTGATTCTAGAATTATCTTGGTTCTTGGGATAGAAATGTCCCCAAAGTGGAGAAGTTCAGTTCAATCCAACATCCTTATATTGCAATGAGGATAAAGACCACAGACCCTATGGCCTGTATGACCCAGCTGCCCATTTCTAGGAACCTGTTCCTACAAAAATGACAACATGCGTGTGCAAACAGCAGCAATGACAAACATACCCTGGGATGCTTTCCCTGTGTGGTTTGTAGTAGTAAGATAGTGGCCACAGCTTATATATCATCAACACAGGACTGGCTAAATGATGGCACTTGATTCTGCAGAATCTTTTGCTGTAGTCCAAAAGAACAAGTTAGATCTGTACGTATGAACATGGAAAGGTATCCATGACTTATATTAAGTAGAAAAATTGCAGAATATTTATAGTATAACTTCATTCTTACAAAAACCGTTTTCCAAAACTGTGCGTGTAAAAGGGCTGGAAGGACACATCCACCGTCTTCATAGTGGTTACATCTGGGGAGGAGAGTTGGGGCTTGAGGCAGACTTTGGCCATTCAATTTGGATGGGGGCCAGAGACCCCCTCTCAGATCTGAGAATGCTGTACTTACTTTCCAGCCTCCTTTGTGGCACAGGCCATGACGAAGACTCTGTTAGATCACCTTGGGTGGGAGGGGACAGGGTGTTTCCTCTCTCTGGCAGGGGGGCTGCAAGGTCAAATTCCTGACCGAAGCGGTGCTGTTTCCCGCTGTGGCGTGCAGTGGTTATGTACTGTAGTGCTTAACGGCGGCAGAGGTACCTTCAAACACGCCAGCACAGTGGTCAACTTTGGGGTCTTACTCTTAGAAGCCGGGCCTGGAGCTTCCCTCTCACATTCTGTGAACCACCCCATATCCTTCTAGTAAACTCTTCCGCTTCATGGTTTAGAGTCAGCCGAGTTAGAGGGACTTCTGATTATTTTATACATGTCATCTGATACACAAATATATGCACACATTTTTTAACCAAACATATTTAAGAGAATACAGATGATCTAGCCCAAAGGAGCATGTAGTGCATAGAGGTGTGTGCCCCTGCCCTGCTTGGTATTTTATTTTATATTTTGAGGTGGAGTCTTGCTTTGTTGCCCAGGCTGGAGTGCAGTGGTGGGCTCTCGGCTCACTGCAACTGCCTCCTGGGTTCAAGTGATTCTTCTGTCTCAGTCTCCCAAGTAGCTGGGATTATAGGTGCATGCCACCATGCCCGGCTAATTTTTGTATTTTTAGTAGAGACGGGATTTCGCCATGTTGGCTAGGCTGGTCTCGAACTCCTGACCTCAGGTGATCCACCCACCTCGGCCTCCCAAAGTGCTAGGATTACAAGTGTGAGCTGCCATGCCTGGCTCCCTGCCCTGTTTTGAACCAGGGTTTTATTAAAGAGGTGGAGGTGCTGATCATTAAACAGCAACTACAGTGAACTTGGTTTGCAGTGAGACGTTTGCTCAGAAATGTTCTTTTTAAATAAGCAACTTCCTGACCTGCAAGTTAGTCTTAGGCATGGCTCCCTCACCGGGAAAGTTGTGTCCTGTGCAGGCTGCTTTTCCCACTGTCCCTGTACATCCGCCTGGGCCTTCTTCCTCTTGGTTCTTGGGTAGACTGACTCTGTCCTCTGAAAGCCTGGTCCTCTGAGGAGACTGAAGTTTGCATGTCACACAGAGCCAAGAGATCTGGCCCTGGATGAAACTAGGGGACAGCTCCCAACAGCTGCTCAATTAGTGAGTTTCCTTTGTACTTCAACTTGGGTAAGCTGGGCTAATTAATAAATGGACTTGAGAATGACAAACCTTCATGGCCAAGGTCCAGAATGTCATGTTGGTGGAAGATGGCAAAAGGCTGGTGAGAGGGATGTCAGAAGTAAAAGGACTAGGTACCAGGAAATGAGGTATCAGAATAGCATTGTCCACAACTACTGGAGGTCCTTGTTGATTTATTTCTTTGCTTTTCCAATGACCTTTTGATATTTGAATTTCACACATCCCTGTCTTAGTTTGCATCCTCCAGAAGCAGTGGCTGAGACAAGGATTCAAGTGCAAGTGGCTTGATTGAGAAACAGTCATTCAGGGATCACCATTCAGGGACTGGAGAAGTAAGACAGGGAAGGAGGGAAGCCAATGGAGAGTGTATTATTGAACAAGTTACCACTGTGGGCAATTGGAGCTCAATGCCTCTGGGGAACTCTGGGAGCCAGTGTAGAATATACAGCTCAGAGTTTTTTCACTGGAGCAAAGGGAGTCACTGGTTGAGGGTTGCTGCAGGGAAGTGTTCATTCTCTAGCATTTCTGGCCTGCCATGTGTGTGGGCAGAGAGGGTCCAGTGATCAGGAAGCCTTCCGACAAAGAGTCATGGATGCTGGCTGTTGGAAGTCAGGTCACATGCACAGAAATATCACATGCTGGTGGCATCTGCGTGGGGCATCCACAGCATCCGCTACAAGTTTCTTTCCTTCTTTGCACAGCTCATGAAATTTGCCTGCCTTCTAATCAGTGCACAGAGACTGCAAGGTAAGCAAAGAGTTTCACTTGATCTTAGGTGATCATAGATGACCGATCTCATTTACATTCTGTTTAAGTATCCATGTTTATAGTCAAAATATATCAAATTGCATAATATCCATACCACACACAGAATAAGATAACATACCTGGTTTTTTAAAAATAACTTCAGCGGCAAAATACATACTATTTTAACAGCATCCGAATTTGAGGGAGGTAAAAATATATTCCCTCTTATATAGTGAGATGGATGGAAACCAGAACAGAAAGCCCTGAACCCTTGGGGCTGCCCATGTAAACATTGTGAGGGCCTACGCTGCACTGAGGGAGTAGCTACTTGGTGTTGCCTATGGTCATTTGCCACCTTTTGTGATGAGCCTCCAATTGGGACACCTGGCCATTAGGTCCTAGTTATCAGGAAGCTAACCTGTTAGTCACTAAATTCATTTTCCTAGGGAAAAATGAGTGTTGATGCATGATGTATTGCAGTTATTTGAAAACATGCCTTAAGTTTTACATCATCTGTATCTTAATCCCCTTGGGCTCCCACAACAAATTGCTATAGACTAGGTAGCTTAGAAACAGCGGAAATTTATAACTCACAGTTCTGGAGGCTGGGAAGTCCAAGATCAAGGTGCTGACAGATTCAGTGTCTGGTGAGGGCTCACTTTCTTGTTCGTAAATGGTGCCTTCACGCTGTATCTTCACGTGGTGGAAGGGGCAAATAATCCCTTGAACTTCTTTCATCAGGGCACTAATCCCATTTACGAGTGGGTGGACTTAAGTGAGGAATGATTCAGGCAGCCAACAAGACTATCAAATACCCACCACAATAGGTTGTTTTAAAGATGAGGAAACAGCTTTGAAGAGGTAGAGAAAAGCCCCATGTTCCATGACTGGTCAAGAGCAGAGCTAGGATTTGAACACAAATCTTCTGATGGCCCAGCTCCTGCTGTGTTCTTTCCTTCTGCTCTGTCACCTCTGGTATGGGTCATGTCTGCTTTTGCTCACATACTTTGTAGAGGACAGAGCTATTAGAGAATAGGAGGTTTGGGGGAAGAGGGGAAGGAAAGGAGAGCCAGTGGGGGCTGTTGGAACAGGGACCCAACCCAGGGAGCCAGACTTGGTGGAGGCTGCCTCAGGACAACCAAGGACACTGAATCCACTCACTCTCCACTCTCCCTCCTCTCTGTTTATTGGTTTGAGGAGAGGTCTACATTAAAGAGCTGGAGGTTGATGAATTGTTGTCATGATTGTGGGAAGGAATGGATGCTCACAGGCGCAGACGGAAAAACAAAATGAATTGGCCTATCTAGATACTTCCCACGAAATGCTTTCAGTTCTACGTTAATTCTAAGTTTATCTCTTAAGCATATTTGGAATATGGAGATAATCTTAGAATGGCACAATCTAGAATGTAATTTAGATAAGCTAAGAACCAAAAGAGAGGACCACATTGCCTTGTCTCTCAGGCCTGTGTGGGTCCGATTTAATGACTCCTGATGATATGAAGTTGAATTGGGCAGCAGATTGGACACATAGCTATAGTGCCAGCTATTCATGTTTAAAATGTCTTTTTAGACCAGGTGCGGTGGCTCACGCCTGTAGTCCCAGCACTTTAAGATGCTGAAGTGGGTGGATTGCTTGAGCCTAGGACTTCGGGACCAGCCTGGGCAACATGGCGAAACCCTGTCTCTACAAACAAACAAACAAACAAAAAACAACAACAACAAACAAACGAAAAGCAAAAAACAAAACAAAACAAAACAAAAACAAAAACACCAAACCAAAAACCAAAAAAACAAGCTGGGTGTGGTGGCACACATCTGTAGTCCCAATTACTCTGGAGACTGAGTTTGGAGGTTCTCTTGAGCCCTGGAAATGGAGGTTGCAGTGAGCCGAGATCATGTCACTGCAGTTCAGCCTGGGCAACAGAGTGATACCCTATCTCAAAAAACACAAGTAAAAATAAAATGTCTTTAAATACAGTCATGCACCACATAATAACATTTTGGTCAGTGATGGATCATAAGATGCTGGTCCCATAGATCATAACGGAGCTGAAAATTCCTATTGCCTAGTGATGTAGCTGTCATAATGTTGTAGCATAACGTATTACTAAAGTGTTTGTGGTGATGCTGGTGTATGAGGCTGGGCAAGGTGGCTCTGTCTGTAATTCCAGCACTTTGGGAGGCTGAGGAGGGAAGGTTGCTTGAGGCCAGGAGTTGGAGACCAGCCTGGGCAACACAATGAGACCCTGTCTCTACAAAATAACAAAAAAATCCAACTTACTATGTTGCCACATATAAAAGCATAGTATATACAATTATGTGCTGAACATAATACTTGATAATGATAATAAATGACTATGTTATTGGCTTATGTGTTTACTATACTATACTTTTTATTGATATTTTAGAGTATACTTCTACTTATTAAAAAAAGTTAGCTGTAGAACAGCCTCGGGCAGGTCCTCCAGGAGGTGTTCTAGAAGAAGACACTGTTATCATCAGAGATGACAACTCCATGTGTGTTACTGCTCTGAAGACTGTCCGTGGGACAAGATGGGGAGGTGGAAGACTGATATTGATGGCCCTGAGCCTATGTTGGCCTACGCTAATGTGTGTGTTTATGTCTTCATTTTTAACAAAAAGTTTAAAAGGTCAAAATAAATTTTAATAGAAAAAAACTTGCAGAATAAGTCTATAAAGAAAGAAAATATTTTTACAGCTATACAACATGTTTGTGTTTTAAGCTGTTATTATGAAAGAGCCAAAAAGTTAGAAAAATTTAAACATTTGAAAAATAAAAAAGTTGTAGTAAGCTTAGTTTATTGCTGAAGAAAGAAAATTAAAAAAAAAATAAATTTAGTGTAGCCTAAGTTTGCAGTGTTTATAAAGTCTACATTAGTGTACACAAACATCCTAGGCCTTCATGTTCACGTACTCACTCACTGAGTGAAGAGCAATCTTCCAGGCCCACAAGCTCCATTCATGGTAAGTGCCCCACACTGGTGTACCATTTTTAATCTTTTATAGTATATATTTTACTGTGCCTTTTCTTTGTTTAGGTACACAAGTGCTTACCTTTGTGTTACAGTTGCCTACAGTATTGAGTACAGTAATGTGCTGTGCAGGTTTGTAGCTTAGGAGCAACAGGCTACACCATGTAGCCTGGGTGTGTAGTAGTCTACACCATCGAGGTTTGTGTAAGTATGTTCCATGAGGTTTGCACAACAATATTGCCTAATAACACATTTCTTTTTTTTTTTTTTTTTTTTTCCTTTAGAGACGGAATCTTACTCTGTCACCCAGGCTGGAGTGCAGTGGCGTGATCTCAGCTCACTGCAACCTCTGCCTCCCAGGTTCAGGTGATTCTCCTGCCTCAGCCTCTCAACCAGCTGGGATTACAGGTGCCTGCCACCATGCCCGGTGAATTTTTGTATTTTTAGTAGAGGTGGGGTTTTGCCATATTGGCCAGGCTGTTCTCAAACTCCTGACCTCAGGTGATCCACCTGCCTCAGCTTCCCAAAGTGCTGAGATTACAGGCCTGAGCCACTGCGCCTGGCCCTAACAATACATTTCTCAGAATGTATTCCCATCACTACATGACACGTGACTGTATAACTTCTATTGGATTCAACTGACCTCCCATCTGGCTGTTACTTTGGTGTACTTATTTCCATTTAATCTGTCCTCCTGACTATGAGGCGGATACTATTATTAGATGAGATATGGAGCCCGTGTAGGGTGTAGCAACTAACCCTATGTCTGGCAGCTGGTAAGTGGCAGATCAAGGTTTGGACTCAGGTCTTAAGTCTGAGACCATACCTAGGTCAATTTTTCCACACAGAGCCATCCCACAGTAGGCAGGGTTTCCTTGTGTCCTGACTTAGAAAGGCAGCTGTGGCAATGCAGATCTGTTATGTGGCTCTACCTACCATCCCCATCAGCTCACCACCAAGGCGAAGAGGTATGTATTTGTTATCTATTACTGGGTCATAAATTACCCCCAAATTTGTACTGGTTTTCTATTGCTATGTAACAAATTACCTCAAAGCATAATGGCTTAAAACAATATCAATTATACCACAGTCTTTGTTAGTCAGGAATTCAGAAGTGGCTCCTCTGGGTGCTTCTGGCTCAGGGTCTCTCATAAATGGCATTTAAGCTATTGGCTGAGGCTGAAGATTTGACTGGACCTGTAGGGTCTGCCTCTGAGGTGGCTCCTGACATGGCTCGCAAATTGGTGCTTGTGGTTAGCAGGAGGCTTTACTTCCTCTCCACATGGGCCTCTCCACAGGCTGCTTGAGTGTCCTCACGACATGGTAGCTGGTGTGGCTTTCCCGGGATTGAGCAACCTGAGACAGTAAAGTGGAAGGGGAAGGGGCAATGCCTTTCGTGGCCTATCACAGCAGTCCCACAATATCCTATTTGTTAGAAGGGAGACACTAAGATCAGCTCCTGTTTGAGGGAAGGGGAATTAGTCTCCGCCTCTTGGAGGAAGGAGTGTCAAGAGAACGTGTGGATATATTTTAAAACCACCACAGGGTGACATTTCCTGCCACTTGCGTACACATCCCAGCATAGTGGTGGGGCTCCCCTTACCCCTTCTTGCCCCACCAGGGCTGTGAATATTCTGTGTGGTTTCCCTTGTGTGAGACCCTGTGTGTGGATCCCACAGGCAGATGAGGTCAGAAGAGGATTCTGGGAAAAGAAAAGTCAACCTATGATTAGAGATCATGGACAGTGGGCTGAGTCCGTCAGGGGACTCTGAGAGGGAGGCGGGGCAGGAAGGCAGTCCATTCTCAACATACTAATGTAGCCACTTTGCTGTTTTGAGGCACAAAATAAAATAAGGTCACAGCTTTTAATGTCTCAGTAAAAATTCAAGCCCTCCCCTTATCACCTTGAGAAATGCCTCAGGCTTTCCTCCAAGGAAAGACCCCAAGATGCTTAGTCATATCTGAAATGTCAGTCCCTGTCCTTTCCACCTTGCCTTTGAAGTCAGAACTTCCATCCAAGGCCAGAGGATGCCCCAATGTCATGTGCACTCTATCTACCCCACTGGCATCCCAGGCAGTGTGATCAGGGCTTAGTGTCCTGCTTCTGCCACCTCCACAACTGCTGGCACAGACCTTTTCACAGTTGCAGCAGACCCTGGGACATGTCAAGGAAGGACCCATCTTCGACTCCCCGTTGCCCTCAGGAGATGTGGCCAGCTTCCAGCATCACTACTCAGACACATGCACCCAGCCCTTGCCCAGGGTGCAAGCCTGCCTTCAGGGAGGATGGCTGCACCCAGCCTGGCTCTCTCAGCTCCTGTGCTCAGAATCACTCTTGCCTCCTCAACCCCAACTTCCTGTAGGAGCTAGTTCACCTGTTTTTTATGTCAGGGACCTTGGGGCCTTCCCTGTCACTGAATTTGATTCGGAGTCATCCCAATCTCACAACGTATTATTTATTCCCGTCATTTCTTTGAATAAAATTGATGCACCCAGAAGGTATAACATGTGTATCTTGCAGCTTCAAGTACAAGAGGTCCTAGGCTTCAACTTAAAAACTTTCTAGGGGAAGGCATAAGAAGGCTCTTCTTGTGTGAGTGTGTTAAGCAGCAGAAAGGGTCCCAAAATGTGTTTAGCGTTTACCCTTCCCTAAAGACATTTGCTTAGAGTTTGGGGTACACTGAGGCTGCCTAAAAGAAGACAGGGAAGAAGCTAGAACTGCCCTTCCATTTCCTACAAAGCTTCATCTCTTGCTCCACTCCTCCACTCATAACTCTCCTTACATAGTTTTTAGTCACACTCCACTATGGCAGACAACTTCTGATACATTCAGTTCCAGGTACTCATTTTTTTGTGAATGTTCCATTACATCTGAATGATATTGAAGTGAACCTCTCTTGCCTGCATGTGTGTGCATGCACACACACACACACATGCACACACGCACACGTGCACACACGCACACGTGCACATGCACACACACATGCACACAAGGTCAACACCTTAAAATCCCACTGCATTTAAACCATGAGTGGGTGGAACCTTGAGGAAATCACCAAAGAAGATGTTTCAGGGTCTCCATCTGATGGCCCACATCTGGGAAGCCCTGGAGAGACGTGGATTTGACTATTTACAAAAGCTAAGGTAGAGAGGGCGCTGAAAAAGGAGCTGGCCAGCCGGCTGCTGATGTGACAGTGAGGTCACGGGTGCTTGGGTCGTGACTCATCTCTCCAGCCCTTCACAGGGCACCTGAAGCACCTGGAGGTTTGAAGGCTTGAACTCTTAGACAAAGGAAGGCTCTACAATGGCCCACTGAAACATGCAGTCGCCTTGAGAAAAGTGTTTTGAGTTTTTCTTTTACTCCAAATAAAAATAGCCATTTAAAAAGAGTGGAATAAATGACATAATAATAATGGCAGTAAATTGCTAACATTTACCAGTTGCTTCCCTCATGCTGCGATGTGCAGAGTGGCTCATTACATTTAATCCTCATAACAAACCTTTGGGTATGATTCTCTGTAACAAATGGGGAAACAGAGGCTTAGAGAGCTTAAATAACTTCTCAGGGCCACATATCTGATGCTGTGGACTGAATGCATGTATCCTCCAAAATTCTTATGTTGAAGCCCTAACCCACAATTTTCCTGTATTTGGAATAAGAAAGTAATTGAGGTCATAAGGGTGGTGTTCTGATCTGATAAAATTAGCATCCTCTCTCTTGCTCTCGCTCTCCCCTACCTCCCCCTCTCTGCAAGCACAAAGAGGTCATGTGAGTCCATAGAAAGAAGGTGACCATCTGCAACCCAAAGGAAGAGCCCTCACCAGACACCAACCCTGCTGCACTTGATCTTGGACTTTCAGTCTCCAGAGCTGTGAGAAAATAAATTTATGTTATTTAAGCCACCCAGTCTGAGGTATTTTTTTATGGCAGCCCTAGTAGACTAATATATCTGACAAGCCACTACATTGGGATTACGAGCACCAGAGCCCTCACTGTTACTCATCACCCTAAACTGCCTCCAACAAATATCATCATTTTCATATTTTTATGTTTTGATAAGCAATAGGCTAGTTTTAATATTTCAATTGAAGTGAGAAGTATTTTTAAAACTTGGCATTATGTTGTACAGCTCTATTCTAACATTGATGGTTGTTGCTTCAAGCCGTTTCACTAAATTTAGATCTCTGGAAAAAAGTGTGTTTGAGCATGGAAACAGGTTGGAAATATTGCACCCAATAATAACAGTTTAACTTTTGGCTTGTGAAATACTTCAGTGGGAAAGTATTTGCTCAAATCTCTGCCTGCTATTATAGTTGAAGGCTTGGCGATAGTATTTGCCCTTCCTCTGAACTTTCTGGATTTCAAAACCATGTGGAAGTATAGCTTGTCTTATGTATGAAAAACAGGGCAAGGCAACTTTTGAAGAATTGCCATTAAGAGGTGCATTTAGCTATGTCAATCATTTAGAGAACGATTATCTGGTATGTGAATGATCCAAACCCTTTTTATTTTTTTCTCCCTCCTTTGAAAATACTGTGAGGAGCCATCTGGCTATTGACCACTTCTTCCTTCCACATGGTGGCTGGTCTACCTACCTCAGTTGGCAAAGTCCCCTCAACAAAGGCCAGGGTCAGAGGGCAGGGCTTGTGGATAGATGGGAATGAGGGCTGCCCTTGGCTTCTCTTTCTTTCTCTGTTGTGTGAAGGTCAAGTTGTCTCCTTATTTGGAGATCAGATAGCTTTGTGTGCACAGCTCTTGATCCACTTCCCCATTTCTAACTTTGATTAGTGACTTTGGCTTTACGGAGGTAGCATCGTCTGCATCCACTGCTGGATGTAGACATCCACTGTCTCTCTGTAGACAATTCAAGCAGTACTAAAGGAGCGATAGATAGATAATAGATAGATAGATAGGCAAGAATAGCCCATAATCTCAACCATAATCATTATTAACATTTAGGGTAAACTTCCAAATCTCTTTCTTTGTGCATATGTACATACAGATGCATAGAAATTTACATATACCAGATTATAGTAGGCATGTCCTTAAGGAACTTGAGTTATTACCCTTCATATGCTGCAGGGATTGTTCCTTGTCAGTGTATAAAGTTGCATGCCAACCTTTTGTAACAGGCTGTGTAAGGTGCTGATTCAACCAAATAGTGGATTGTATAGGCTGGATTGTGCATTGTTAAGAACCAAGCAGCTAAGTTCTTTAGGGCTAACTCCAAAGGAAACCTGACAGTTGGCATTAGATGCCACGTGCCCCAAGAGTGAGAGAGGATCAACTGACTTTATGGGCCTTGCTTTTTTGGAGGGATTAGAACTACAGAGATCACTTTTGGGGGGAATGCAGTGTTCATGGCCTGGTTATGTAATATATGGTATATTGTCTTGTAATATATGGTGTGTGATGCTGTCTTCTCTACTAAACTGAAAAAACGTGACTGCAGAAACACCTTTGGCCCTAAGAGTTTTGGACAAGGATTGTGAACCCATCATATGGTCCGTCCTCATTTCACATGGTTCTATGGTAACT